>NC_141762.1:98983911-99583911 GCF_982258835.1 Parasteatoda tepidariorum
TGCGATATTGAATTTTTAAATCGGGTGAATGTGAATCGTGCTGTTGGATTTTAAAGACACGAAAATACAAATTGCGATATTGAATTTTTAAATCGCGTGAATAAGAATCACGATGCATAATTTTTAGATCACGTGAATACGAATCGCAGTGAGAAATTTTTAAATAGCGTAAAAATACGAAAAACGATATCTGATATTACAACTGCGTGATAACGAATCGCAAAATTGGATTTAAAAATGCGTGAATACGAATCGCGACGTTGGATTTTAAACTCACGAGAATACAAATCGCGATATTGGGTTTTAAACTCACGAGAATACAAATCGCGATATTGAGTTTCAAAAACGCTTAAATACAAATCGCGATATTGGATTTTTAAATTGAGTGAATAGGAATTGCTAGTACGATTTTTAAATATCGTAAAAAAATTGCAACACGTAAGTTTTAAATCAGTTAAATACGAAAATCGATGATTGATATTAAAATCATCTGATTAAAAATCGCGATTTTAGCAGACCGTTGCAGTTCCTAATATTTAAAATTCCGAAAATCAGCCAAAAAAAAAAATCAAATATCGGCGGCCGAAACAAAACGCTTAGATTCCTTTCCACTCTATAGCGGAAGTCGCGGCAACCCGACTATCGTTCGGGCGGCTTGGGTTTCGCCAATAGGACTTCCCAAAAATTTTAGTTTTTGGAACATGGTCGGAAATTTTCAAAATTGGGAAGAAAAAAAAAGTGGATTTCCGCTTTTTCGCGGAAGTCTTTCGTCCTTGGTTTAAATACTGTACAAAAAATATTTATTCATGTCTTTTAATAAAATAACAACAGGACATAAGAAAGTAGACCAATAACGTAGACCTAAAAAGTATTTTTAAGGACAGAAAAAATAAATTCCGATTTCCGTCTTCGAGTCAGTCTTGATTCCGTCTTTCTTCCGTCCGCGGACATTTTCGAAAGACGGAAATCCGTCCTGGGGACGGAAGACTTGCACCCATGGTCAGGGGATAAGGCTGGCCAATCCATTCTTTGAATATCCTCGCTTTCCAGATACTCATCAACCATGAGAGCCCTATGTGGTCGCACATTGTTGTCCTTAAAAATGAACTCAGGGCCAACAGCACCTCTGAAAAGACGCACATAGGGCTCTAGGACCTCCTGCCTGTACCTCTGGGCATTCACGGAACCATTGTCAAACACATGGAACGGTGGGCGGGTATCTTGCATGATCCCTGCCCAAACCATGAGTCCTCCAACAGCATAATGTTCCCTTTCGATAATGTTGCTGGGATGGTATCGAGTTCCAGGTTCCCTCCATATCAATAACCGTCCAGAATCAGGTTGTAGACTGAATCTGGACTCATCGGTGAAGAGAACATTAGCCCATTGCTGTGTCCAATTCTGATGTTGTCTGCACCATTCTGCACACCCTCTTTTGTGGGAGTGAGTGAGTGAGATGCAAATAACGGACATCCTGGCATACAGCCCTCATTCACGGAGTCTCCTGAAAATTGTCTTACTCGAAATTGATGTTCCTGTAGCAGCCCTGAGGCCCCTAGACAATTGAATGGCTGTAGCCGTCCTTTGGCGCTTAGCTGAAAGGAACAAATACTGATCTTCATTGGCCGTTGTAGCCCTCGGGCGACCTTGTCCTGGTTGTCTGCATACTGTCCCACTAGTTTTAAATTAACTCCACAAATTGGAAATAACACTTGGTGTTATATCCAATTCCCTAGCAATCTGAGCTTGGGACTGGCCTATCTCAAGTCTATCCACAATTCTCCACCTCATACCTTCGTCTGAACGACGATGTTCACCCATTTTACCTAAAAAGCAGCAAGAAACAATAAGATTATTCCAAAAATGCACTAAAATCTGCAACTGTGTTGAAGAGTGGAATGAGAAGAACAGCTCGATGCGGACTTTTATACCTCCTGCTGGCTTAGCAACGCCCACAATACTACGTAAACTTATGCCAGGGCCAATAGCGCTACAGTGACCATATATGGCAATCAACTGTCCAGGTTTTGTGCGGTATTTTTAGAAAAATGTGCGAAAATGCTTTCCATCTCTTCATTTTGTCCACCAGTGTATAATGAGAAATTTTTTTTTCCATTCAACTTTAGTTTTGGGTTTATCTAATCAATTTTAATTTTATTCAACATTATACAGTTGTATCACAGCTTATATAAATATATACATATATAAGTTAAAAATATTTATAATTATATACAATACCAACCAAAAGTTTAGACTCACTCTTGAATTTGTAAAAATGAACAAACAACAAGATTTTTAAACTGAAAATCAAAACAAATTAACCTTATTTTGACAAATACAGGTACACTTATGCAGTAAAAACTATAATTTTATGTATAACTTACGAATTTCATTCAATCTTGGATTCTTCAAAATATACTCTTTTAGCCTTAATCAAAGCAGTGCATAGTTTTTGGTATTCTTTTTATCAGTTTTTGCAATGATCCAGTTGAGATCTGGTTCCAGCAAACTAAGTAAAGATTCCCAAAGTGTGTTTTGATTAGTACTTCACATTTTCCTAACATTTCTATCGATTTCATCTCACAATAGCTCAACAGGATTAATATCAGGGGATTGAGGGGGCCAATCCATGCATTTGAGAACTTTTTTCTTTTCTTTTGATAAAATGTAGTTTCTACACAATTTCAATGTTTTGGATCGTTATCTTGCTGAAAAATAAATCCGTGACCAATGATTATCTGTCCACATGGAAAAGCGTAACGCTGCAATATTCTGTGATATTTTTTATCCATAATTCCTTCAATTCTTACAAAATCCCCAACTTTGTCACCGGCAAAACATCCCCAAACCACGACTGAACCTCCACCATGCTTCACAGTTGATAGCAAACATTGACTTTTCATACGTTCACCAACTGTACAATGAACATACTGCCTTCGTTTGCTTCCAAGCAACTCAAATTTTGATTCCTCAGTAAATAAAAAATTAGACAACTATTCTTAAGACCAGTTAACATGATTTTTAGCATATTGCAGTCGTTTAACTATGTCTCGTTTTTTCAAAAGAGGTTATCTAGCAGCTACACAACCTTTTAAACTATAGTCACAAAGTCGACATTGTACAGTAGTTACTGACACAGTTATCTGCCATCTTACTGAACATCTGCCTGAAAACTTACTTTGAATGCAGATAAACTTATCATCATATTTGGACGTTATTCTAGGTCTCCTTGATCGTTGTCAGCTCTTATTTTGGCCAGTTTCTTTCTTCCTCTGCAAAGTTCTGAGAAAAACTAGGTCTGGGAAAAACTAGTTTTAGAGGCAATTTGTCTACTAGAATGCCTTCTTCATGAAGCACAATAATAACTGCATATGTTTTGACACTTATTTCTAGTTTTTGACCCATACTTCTGTAATAAATTATTTTAAAAAATTTAAACTTTTTTTTTTAATATGTACCAGTTATTCTGGCAAAATAAGGCTATTATATCAGTATTTTAATATCATCTCAATTCAGGTCACGCAGGATTGGGGTAAGATATACTGCACAAGAATTCCAATTAATGCTATCAAAGTAATCTGAAAATTTGAAAGTAAAAAGAGAGCCACGGAGTTGAACATTAGTGTCATAAACCAAAAAATAGGTAGACTGTTCAAGTACAATGAAAAATACTATAATGAAGAGCAGTAGGGACTCAGGGGATAGAGCGCTCGCTTCCTAACTTGGTGAACCAGGTTCAATCCCAGTAATGGATGGGATCTGAATTCCGCTCCCGGCTCACACCGACCACAGTGCTGACTTAAAATATCCTCAGTGGTAGACGGATCATGGGTTAGAGGGTTTCGTGATTTTCCTCACCAGGTAACAGAAATGTGGGTGAGTTTATTTAAAAAAGTACTCCACAAAGGCAAATTTCACCCAGTACTTGATCCAGGAGTTCCCTTGTCTTCTGGATTGGGTTCAAAATTGCAAGGCTACGCAGTTGAACACAGTAGTCGTAAACCCAAAATTGGGTCGGTTGTTCAACGACAGTTGTAAAATAAAAAAATATTATAATGAGCCATTATTTTAGATATGCAAGACATTAAATTCAAAGGAAATTTTTTTGTAGAGTAAATGAGAACTCACTGTTTCAGAAGCTTCCATATATGTCCTTCATCAACTGTTGGAAATTGCACACACAGTTTCATCAAGATCTGCTCATCTACCTCAACAGAGTTTTCTTGCTAAAATATTAAAATAAGCAATCAACCAATACCAGACATGATAGTGGATATACAACAACTGGAGAAGGAGAATTAACTTTGAACTGTACAAGATGATATTATTATATACATGAAAATAAATAGAATGAATTGTATGTCCCATGTGATTCAAATGAGTGATGACAATACAATAAAAAATATATTGCTAGTTAGACTCGATGGAACAAGAAAGCAGGAAAGGCTGCAATTGAGATAGGCTGATTCAGGGACATCTGATTTTCTTGCAATTATTGAAAACAATTGAAGATCAAAGATAAATCAGAAGCTATTGTGGAGAAATATTCAGAGAAAGGCATTGGCCCACATTGGGCTGTCTGGATAACTGTGATGATCCCTTGAAGTTCAAAGATGTCACGGGTTTTAGGCCTTCTATCATTTACTTTCTAATATTTCAAAAAAAGTTTCTAACACTGAACGATAACTTTTTCAGCATTTACTTCTCTGATTCAAAACATTACAGTTGCGCTGACTATGCTATATAATATATGTAGGGTAATGTTATACATGGATTCAATCAGCTGAAGATATATTTTATAGTGTGAAACCATGCTCCCCTGAACTCAATTTCAGTTTATCCATCCTATGACCAATGATCACAATTAACATCACTATATATATATATATATATATATTACTGTGAATGACCAAAATCAAAAGAATGTAGACTTTCACTAGTGAATGTCAACAATCACAAAGTTCCTTTGTTGAATGTCTGAAATATTTATTATATCCGATTCAATATTAATTTATTCATTGATATTATATTATTTATTTCATATTTTAATATCTGCTGAGGATAGATTAAGAGAATCATCAGTGTTTAAAGAACCGGTTAAATGCAATCCAATTAAATGCATGAATACCTGGCAGTGGCATAACCTTAAAAAACATTGATGAAGGGCATATTGGGCAAACTGTATACTGGGGAGTGACACTTAACTAACTAGACCTAGTATATATTTCTGACATTTACCAAAGTGACTATGTGATTGTTAACATTCACCAGTGGAAGTTAACAACCAACAATTTTGACCTAGCTCCTTAGTAAGAAATAATATTTGCTTTCCCCCCCCCCCTCGAAATTGACAAAGTGGAATTAATAGAAAAACAATCACTCACCTTAAATCTATACGGTGTTTTAGGACTTCCATAATTTGGAGAATACCCTCCCTGAAATTTTTTTGATTAAATTATAAATCTCATCATACTAAAACAAACTAAAAAGATGACCTAAATATCTATAATACATGTTAAAAGTCAATCTAAAAAATCAATTAACATACAAGAAATACATAGAATCTAGAAAATCTTTAATATTTTTTTTGTAATCTTTCTATTTAAAAAATTTTCAAACTAATAGAAAAAAATTATCATTCAAATTTTAAGCACAAATATCCAAGTTGCTTGATTTTTATAAAAAACTATCTTTGCACTAACTTTAGGATTATTTTTACATAATTTTATTTTACTAGCTTTTATTTAAGGAGGGTCTTCAATTCATTTAGAAAACTTGTGACCAGTTAACCCTGATAATGTATTGCTAAAATTTCAAACATCAGTTTTTGCACAATGAATGAAATTTAAAGACTATTAATTTGCAGAGTAAGTTGAACAAGCAGCACAGGAAATGCAGAATTAACAAACAGCAGATAACAATAAGATAGAATGAAGCTGTTGACACTTTTAGTTAGCAGAAATATTAATGGTATTTAATAACAGTTTATTTAGAAGAGGGAAGATTATCGAACTTAAAAAAGAAAAAGAAAGGAACCATACTAAATTTTCCATACCACTTCCGCAATTAAATTCTTTGGATTTCTTAATCTATTTCTTACAAATTATAAGAATAGATTTTTAAAATTATTTTTTTGATATTTCTTCAAATTCAAGAAAATGTTCAGAAATTATATATATAGAATATTATTATACTGCCACGTTTTTTAGAATACAATGGTAATAATTCAATGAAACAAAAAATTTAATGAAACTAGATCTTAATAAATTTCAGAAACATTAGTTCTGGATTAAGAAATGTTTTACTTAAAAATACCCCTTTCTGGAAAGTTTACTTTAATAATAAATTACTTTTTATTTAATTGCATGACTTGTTAATTTGTTTTTACCTTTAAGGATGAATCCAAAGTATTAATAATTAAATTTGTAGAGTAAGAATACTAAAAATATTTGATGCAGTATATTCAACATTTAACCAAGCTATTAAGCAAAAGAAATTTGCATGCTTGTTAAAAACTCAGAAATGAAATATTACTTTGTCCAAAATTTTAAGCATTTGTCAGTTTCTATGGAAGTAATTTAAGAAAACTTTGTAGTCGATGCATGTGAAATTTATATGTGTCTTAAGAAAACAATAATTTATTATTTTTAAAGAAAACCTAGCTTTTGCAAAAGACAAATTTAGAAAATTAAAAAAAAACTCCTTTTTTAGAAAGCTATATAATATAATAAACAGTGTGCATAGCCAGATTTTTCAACAAAAAATAAGCACCTTTAAAGCACTCAAAAAACGCTTTTAATTTTTTTCCAAAAAAAATATATATATATATAATTATGATCTGTGCGGTAATAAAAATTTTTTATTCTATCTTTAAAAGTTCTTAATTTATAAACATAAAACCAATAAAATTCAAAAACATTTTCCAAAACTTTACATAATCATGATAAAATAACTAGTTTCTGATAAATATAACAGATAAAATTGTGAAAATCATGCATTTTTTGTAATTTAGAACGACAATCGACATGGCAAAGAAAAACACAATCTTTTTTAAAAAAATAGAAAATCAAGCACACTTTACAAACCCCGAATAAAAAAAAGTACCTTTGGGGGTTTTTAAAAAAAGCGTAAATCAAAAATAAGCACCTTTAAGCACTTTGCAAAAACGCTATGCACCCTGATAAATAAAGCTACAAGTAATTACACTAATTATTGCAACTATATTTTAATAACTCCAAACATCAAAGCATGAGAACTAGGCTCTTCATTTTAAATTTATACTTTCAAGCTAATTATAATTTACTGTTAGAACCTGTTAAATAAAAAACAAACTACAATTACAGAAGTATAAATAGAAAGTATACTGCACCTGAGAATATTGACGAGGAGTGTAATAATTGCTTCCAACGCCCTATAGAAAGAGTGAGGAAAAAAGCAAAGCTTTATAAAGCAGAAAGCAAAGCAAGCTTAACTCATGCACACTATGGATGGTTGACCGTGTAAAGCTAAGCACAGATGGCGCTAGGGGTTCAAATTAATCGTAAGACTTTCGGGTTACTCCCTCAAATTGATTTTTACACCTAAGCTTGAAAAAGCGCACCATCCAATATTATTATACTTATAGTGTTTGCAATATAACTAGTTCTTTCAATTTAGATTTCAACAAAACAAAAAACAAATGTACTCGGAAATCTCCGCAAGCATGCTATGTGGCAACCCAAAAAATTACAAACAGTCAAATTTTACACAACTAAAGCCAAATAAGGGATAACACTCGAAACATGGCAAACCTTACACTTCATTAATGCTTTGTTATTAATTTTCTTAAATTTGTCTCAGGCTTACAATCAGTTAGAATTTGTAAATTACAAGGAACTCTCATAAATGGAAAAAAATTAAGCTTGAATTTAAACATACAGCACATTAACAAAACTTCCTAGAATATAAAGCCTGTTTACACATTGCCTCACTAGCTTAATATAAGAGGAGGGATGCACCGGAAGTTTTCTAAATTTTTTTTGGTTTTAGGAAGTTTGTTATTGTTTATATTCAGTCAACCATCCATGGAGAGATAATATGGAGAAAAAAATTTCTACAACCTTAATAAGTTGTTAAATCAAATTGCAATTTCATTTAAGATAAAACATTTAAGCAAATCTAGCAGGTTTTAATTTGCACAATAATAAGGTTCAAAACCATATGAAGGTTATGAAGAATTCGCCCAATATTATAGTTTAACATTATCTAAAACTTTTGATTGTGTACCTCTTAGAGGTAAAAGAGGAATTAGTTTGCAAAGTGTTAGAATAGTTTTTGAATATAGTCGTAAGGTAACAAAATTTACAACCACAAGAAATCTTTGGGGAAAAAAAGAAGAAAAAAAAAAGACATACCGATTAAAAAATTGTCTGCTAAATTTTTTCTCGTTTTAGCTTGTTATTGTTTGCAAACAGTCAATCATCCATATAATTAGAAATATTAGTTTTAAAATGCAAATATTAATTTACATCCTTATTTAAAATATTTATTACAAAGTACAGAATAAGACAAGCAGTTTTTAAGTAATTCAAAAACAAAATCCTTAACTTTTAAAACAGTTCACTAACTGTTATCAAAATAATTTTTATTCATTTTCTATTCTTTTTTAATTTTTTAAAAAGTTTGATTTTGAAACTCAGTCCAACAAAAGCTTAAAATATAATGAAATAAAACATACATTTTTAAAAATATTAGGATCCTAGACTATAGAAAAGATTTTAAGCTCATACTTAGGTTGAACACAAAAATCAGGAAAAAAATACCATCAGTTAGAAGAAAATACTATCAATTAAAGTAAAGAAGATCATAGATTCCAGAGCTTTTCTGACTCACTGCCAACTATACAAGGCAAAGTTTTTGCACCCCCCCCCCTCAACAAATATTTTTACCAAATGTTTATTAAACAATTTATCAACAAAAAAATTTCTTTTTTACATTCATTGTATGGTATACACTTCAAAACAATAATTGAAAGTTCCTACTAGCCAATGGTTTAATGTTAAAAAATTTTTGTAGTATTTTTTTTTATAAAACTAGCTCTTTTGTTTAAAAAAATAAATGAATTTTAAAAAAAAAAAACTCTCGCCGCAAGCTAAGTAGAGTGTAAAATAACTTTAAAGCAAATTATATTAAAAATCCGAAGCTATTGTCATTGTTCATGATAAATAAAAATCAAAACAATTTGTAAAAAAATTCGGAAAGAATTGTTTGAATTGCGAAAAGAAAGAAGGAAAAGCTATCTCAGACTTACGAGCGTCAAAAATTTTCATGTGGAACAGCAAGCAAAAAAATTGGAAAAATTTTCACAAAAAAATTGGTTGGTAATATTTTTCTCAATAAATTGCTGAATTAATAAGTGCTTTAATAACATGTAAGTCGAGTAATATATGTATAGGTACTTCAGGGCAAAATAAATATTAATTTTTAAATGTACTTAATTTTTTTTCTATGTGTATTCTAGAAAATCCTATCACCGTCTTAGAAAGTCTTCAATGCCCTCAAAGAGGCAATAGCATCCATGCTGGGAACCTATTCCTTAGAATCAAAAATTTGTTTTGAAACTATGTAATATAATTCTTTTATCGTGACGTATCATTATATATATGTGTGTGTGTGTGTGTGTGTATATATATATATATATATATATATATATATATATATATATATATATATATATATACAGGGGTCTGCCCAGGCTGAATTTACTACCGTTTAGCGGTACCTTCACAAATTCAACATTAGGAAAAACGGTAGTTTCACAAAATACTTTCTCTTAAAATTTTATTTTTGTATCCCTTAAGAAACGATAAATCCATGTTTTTGTGTTGATTTTTTAATGTAATTTTTAATTTTTCACAAATTATGCCTAAATTTTCACAAAATAGGTACCTCTCAGAAAAACCTAGACAGACCCCTGATATATATATATATATATATAAAATCTTTCAGAATAATTCCTTCAATTGCACATCTTTATAAGAAATACAGTTTAAAAAAAAGCACAAATTTATACTAACAGATGATGAAAGTTCTTCATCAATGTATCTCACATTTGTCATTTGATTGTTGGTGGGGGGTGAGCTAGGAGGAGGTGGTGGAGGAGGAGAAGTAAGCGTAATAGAGTAACTACCAGAACCATAGAATGGAGGATAGGCCTATGAAAACAGAAAATGAATTGAGAAATTAAATGGACAAAATTGTGGCATAAAACTTCAAATCGATTAATCAATAATTTAGAACATGAACTACTATAATGGAATTACAATGGAACATCATTATATTGTACCTCATTATAGCATGCATTTGTATATATAGCTTTTTTTAATACTTTGACAAGATTAATATAACCAATACTGTATTACCACAATGATTAACTCACTAATTGTCATTCAAAACAGTGTTTCATATGAATGTGTAAATTGATTCAACAAAGTCCTCAGAAATTCAATACCTAAATTAAATAAAATCAGGCGAATAACTTAGGCTAAAATAATACTTTATATATATATATATGTTTTTCTTGCTATGCTTTTCTTTTTGTAAAATGAGGAAGAATTTTAAAATTAAAATCATTTCGTAGTTAATAATATATAAATTGCATTCACATCAAATACAAATCCGGAATAGTTACAAAAACTTTTCCTTTCTTTTATTAGTAAAATTGCGTCCAGAACTCAAAATACTTCAATCTTTGAAATCCTTAAATTATTATCAATTTTACGGACTTGCAAATTCTTCATCAATAGTTCCAATATTTTTCAATACTCACCTTCATGCATTTTAAATTAATTTCATGAAAAGCTTTTTGAAAATGAGCGCAATAGTCCAGCTGATGTTAACTTCTTCAAAAATTAACAGGTATCTCAAATTCAAAGCATAAGCTAATAAAATCATTCTACATTTATTCTAAAATGCTATCATAATAAACTTTGTTTTTCTTGATTAACTTTTACTGTAAGAGTGTATTTTATTAACTAATAATCAAAGCTCTATTTTCAATAAAATAAGGCCATAAATACTTAGAAAAGATAGTCCTCATCATTAACTTTTCAGCGGATAACATTTATTTTCGATACTTGACTTTTTCTCCTCGCTTGAGACACTAGAGCATAAATTTAATTTCCATAACGCTAAAATTCTATATCAAAATTTAAAATTCAATAAGCATTTACCCTTAAGTTTTGGAATCTTGTTTCATTGATACAAAAGCCAATTTCTTAGCGAATGTCAATTTTTCACATACTTTCCATTACGTTTGGAAATGTATCTGGATTGATTTGACAGCCTTTCCTTGGCTACAGTGAATTTTTCTAGTTCAGTTTTTTTCATTATTTTCCTTCCAATTTTTTGGCCATATTGCAATTCTTTTTTCTAATTTGTTATGTAAGTGAATATTGATAATGAGCACTTATAGTGCTTAAAACTTGTTGACTTTTGATAAGCATATGTGTCCACTTCAGTTTCAATATCTCATGAACATTCTTTAAAACAAAAACAAAAAAAAGAATTAATTTGTAACAATTGTAAACTTTATTTGAAAATTTTTCAATTTGCTTTGCAAATGCAATTTGCAATGCATTTTGCTTTGTAAAAAATTCGTAAATTGAAAATTTGCATTACTTTTCACCATTTGTCAGCAAATGTGGCAACCAACTTGAAGAAAAATTTCAACTATCATTAATTTTATTCAGTTATTTAATATCCCTAACCATTTAATCATTTCCTGCATCAAAATATTTAATGAGATATTGATAAATCTTAATTTTTTTCTAAGTATATTAGAGTTCAAAGCTTCACTGACCAGGGCAATAAAGCATTATCTGTGTTCATGTAGCAATTTCAAGTTCACTTTTATAACATTGTTTTATTTTTGAATAAATAGCTAATAATTGAACTTATTTCATAAACAAACTCAAAAATGTTTACACTGAAAATAAATTATATGTTGTAGAACATAATAATTCACAATTACTTGATCAATACATTTTTCATAAAATTTCCACATCAAATGTTAGTAATTGGATAAAAAATCAGCCAAAAGCACTTGTTAGAAAATAAATGAAAAATGTGTATAACGTATGACCTAGAAATGCAACTTTTAAAAAAAATAATAAAAAGTTAGAAAAAAAATTTTCTATATTACTAAAATGTCTATTAAACTAAAAAATGGCTTAAAATATGAGAATGACATAATTTAGATTAAAATTAAATAAAATGGTAGTGTTGATTTAAAGTTTATTTAGAGCATCTGATAGCGCAAAAATATTTACAAGCGTCATTGTTCAGAGTAAACGAAAGAAATCATCATTTTATTAAAACAATATTCAAAACAAAATAATGACAAGAAAACACTAAAATATGTCATTACTAAATTAAATTTCAGCATAAATTAATGATTCTAAAGATAGTTCAGTTTTAATACACTAAGTAAAAAAAAGTTATTTCAAATAAAAAGAGATAATTAAATGGAAATATTCTTTAGAACTAAAAAAAATAATAGTTAATAGTATAATAAAATCATAGCTCATCTGAGACCTTCAGATTTAGAATGGTTGCACAACACATAGTAAAATAAGGACATGCATTCAAATCAATGAATATGGCTTTACAACCAACAATAAATATAAATAATATCTATAGTACTTGTCATGAATATAGTTTAAAAAATTTAATCACTAGCTAAGGAACTCACATTATTACGAAAAATAAAAAAATACAAAGTGCTCTTTCAAGATCCTGTTTAATCTGTATTCTATAATGTTCTTTAATCATATAACACTTTTAAAAAAAATGGCCAATGAACAATACTGAAACATTTAAAAATATAGAAACGGAAAAATACTCCCATGCAATTGTCCAATAATACATATTATTAGCCAAATTAGTTCCAATTAAGTATATGTAAAGTAAATTAGAACTAAAAACATTTAAATTAAAATTTAAAGTATAGTATCTCCCTGATAAAAATTAGGAATTAGAACCACATAATAATTGCTATATATCAATTTCAATTTTACACAATGATGAAATTTTAAATGATTTATTGTTACCTTTAAAATCTATTGGATTTTATATTTTAGATCTTTAAAATATTTTTCCTATATTAATACTTTTCTTTAGATCTTTGAAATATTATTCTTACATTAATATTTTTCTTTAGATCTTTCAAATAGCTTGTGCATGCCTTCAAGAAAAAAAATGTATTATTTTTGACTAAAAAGAGAAAAGCTAAGTCTTTGACTATTTTAGGTCATTTTTCAAAGTCTTGAATAACCTCTTGCTTATAATGATAAAGCCATGTTTCGTTCCATGTTACAATTTGACTCAATATACTACACTTAATTTTGATAAGGGAATCCCAAAACCCAGGAAAGACATTCTAGGTTGTTATGGCAACATGAACACTATTGACACAAGTGTAGCGTTAAATGCTAGCTATCTGAACAATGATAACTCATTGACTATACCAGTAATTCCCAATATTTTTGCTTACGAAACTCTAAATGATTCTTACTATGGAACTCCGATTTTTTAAATAAAGCATAAAGACAATTATTAACAAAAAAATACCAATTATATTTAACGAAAATAATGTAATTTTTTTTTTATCATCACAACATTACGGTTCCATCGGACACTATCCAGACAACCGGGTGTCCGGATATTTTTGGCCAGGTATATTTACTAAATGCTTGACCACCTGAGAAAACTCTATTAGTCATATAACATTCCACCAACTTCAAAAATAAAAGTTCAAAATTTACAAAATTACCCTAGCAAACAATTATACCTTTGCCCCAGTAGGGCTCAATATGAGTCCTATATGAACATGCTCCGCGGAATCACTATTGGAATGTCTAGATTTTTTTAATATCGGCCTATATAGGGCTTTTACTGGCTGAATAATGACTATAAGATATCGGGTGAATCTGACAATTCTATATAGGGCTGATATTAGTTTTAAAGTGGCAGTAAGACAATTATACACTATCTACCAATAAGTATTTGGACAGGCGTGATTGAAAAGAAAAACAAACTTTGTTTAGAATCAATAGTTGGTAGAGCCTCCACAAGAGGCAATTACAGTGTGAAACCTCCAGAGCATACTTTCCACAAGACCTTGTGTGACGGCTAGTAGAATTTTCTTCCACCCGGCATGAAGAAGACATGTAAATTCCTTCACTGATTTTGGACAGTTAGTACACCCCTAATTTGGTGATCTAACTCGTCCCAGAGGTTCTCGATAGGGTTCAGGTCCGGGCTCTGGGCAGGCCAGTTCATTCGATTAACCCCATTGGCACCATACCAAGACTTGGTGACCCTCACCACTTGACAGCTGGCATTATCGTCCTGGAAGTAACAGAACTGGGGCCCAACCTGCAAAACTGCCACAATATAGGAAGCACATTGTCTTCCAAAATAGTGCTGTAGACATCTTGCATGGGACTAATGCCAATGTTGTTCCCTACACGATATATGTCGGCACAGGGTGTGACGCATCTCTGGACCACAGATATAGTCATTTGCATAGGTGTCCAAATAATTATTGGTAGATAGTATATATAGGCCCATATCGGAAAAATATTGGCCCTTTGAACACTTATTAAGCCGAGATTCATGAATATTGATCTGATGAGGGCCCAAGTTATTTTTCTTTTAGAGTATTCATCAGATACCATACTTTAAGAATATGCTATTCAATTAGATTAACTTTTTCATCATTTTTGTTCAAGCCAAATTACTCTGCTCCACTCAAGCCTAAAATTTTATAAGCCCTTTGGAGGTAGGGTTCTTGTTTTTGATAAACGGAGAGTCGAGATTCTTAGCACAGTTAAACGGGATCTTGAAAGGCTGCATTAAAAGGAAAGGAAAATATTTCTTCATCTATGAACTCAGACTTGATCACAAAACATTCATGCTAGGAAGAAAAAACAGAAAAATAGGCAGAGGTTAGTAAATGAAGGACACAAAAAGCATGCACACAGGCCTAATAAGTCACCTTGACTTGTCCAGCTACTGGCCTTCCTGTTCCATATAGATAATACTTTGCATAAGAGCCCTGAAGGAGATATGTAAATATGGGAAAAAAATAACTCACAAATGAGTATAATGGGGAAGTCACAAACAACTTGATTTTTTTTTTTTTTTTTTGCAAGGAATTTTTATTTTTCAAAAGAAAAATCATGTAACCCCCGTGGCAGAATTACGGCGACATTGTCGCAGACAGTTACAGAGTTCCTGCAGAAAGAATTTTCCTTTAGAAAGTAAAAAATTTTGATTTTCTTTTCTGCAAAAAAAATTTTTTTTCTCTAAAATTATATTTAAAAGATGCCTTTTTGCTCATTGGAGAGGAAAGAAACGTTCATAATTTTTCGGTTCTTATTTGAGAAGAATGAAAAATAAAGAATAGTGAAGCAAAAAATTTCTTTTCAGAGGGAAATGTTTGAAAGATTTTTTTCCTCCACAATTACATTAAAAGATGTCTTTTTCACGCATCAGAGGGAAAGAAATGCTCGTGGGTTTTTTTAAATTCTTATTTGGGAAAAATTTTAAAAAAATGGTTTTCTTTTCTTACACAGATTTTATGATTTTTAACTATTATTTTTTTTATGTGATGATGATCTATGAAATGCAAAATGATAAGTGTGAACAAAATTACAAAATGTGAGAGTATTGCCCAGGATAATAGAATAAAAAAATATTACACATTCATTTAAAAAAAATATACATAATATTTTATTATATCCAAATAAGTTTTTTTAAATATATACTATGGTTTTGCTAAATTAAATTTAATTAATAACATGTATATTAGTTATTATTTAAAGTATCTTGCAGAAAAAGATATTAGTGCTTGAGAGGTTTGTCACAGAAAGCCCGAAAAAATTCTGCCACAGGGAAGGTAACTAAATATAATGTTCATGTAAACTGAAACATAATATAACATTGCACAAAAAAAGTAAAATAAACAACTTTCAACAGTGTCAAACTAAAATATTGATATAAAGCTGACTCACTGTCTAAAAGATAGAACATAAATTTAATAACGTAAACCAATCCATTTTGATTCCTGTGATCCTAAAATTTTAATAAGGAGCTAAACATAAGAATATTTTGAATGAAACAGGCCAGCAGAAAATCTGGACAAAGCAATATTTCAAACAATAAACTTAATAAGCGACAAGCTAAACATCTTAAGGCTGTTGATTAGAATATTAGAGCATACAACTACACATTTTCTTAAAGGAATTTAATAAAATTATTTTTTTTAAATGTGCACTACTTTCAAATACTGGTTTATACAACATTTATGATGCATGATATAGGCACCATAAAATATGGAAGCAAATTTGATTAAGTTAGAAAATTTTCTTTGGCAACAACACAGTTATAACAGGGGTCTGCCCAGGGCAAATTTACTACCATTTAGCGGTACCATCACAAATTCAGCGTTAGAAATAACGGTAGTTTCACAAAATACCTTAAAAAAAGCAAGTTCTAAGATTCTCCGCCACTTAAAATTTTGTTTTTGTATCCCCATAAAAAACTATAAATCCCAGAGTTTCGTAAAATGAAACAATGAGGTTCTATGTCGATAAACTATGCAGGAAGTCAAAATTCGAGCATCATTCTAAACATTCGAACATTATCTTTAACTTCACTGTAAATTTGTTCTAACAGTCCTTCATTTATTTTATGGAGAAAAAAAATTTCCCTATGAAACTTTTTTCTGTATGACCTAATTGAAAATTTTCTCATAATGATGTTAAATGCAAGAAATTTGTATAAAACTTTTAAGCTCGAAATTTTACAATAGCAAAATTATTTTTTAATATATAAGGAAACATCTATAGAAATTTACCTGTCATAAATAATTTTTATTTGCAGTGACAATTTTTGAAAATAATTTCTTATTTTACAATATTTAGGTGTTGATTTTTTAATTTAACTTTTAATTTTCACAAATTATGTCTAAATTTTCACAAAATAGGTACCTTCCAAAAAAACCTAGACAAACCCCTGAATAATGACAGACATCTTTGCATCAATATTCCTTTTTAACCTTGCATCATATCATGTTTTTAAGCTGATTAAGGTTTATTTATAGTCTTTTAAAGTTTAGTTTATTATTATTTTTTGGTAAAAATATAACTCAATATTTCTTCTGTATAATTTTTAAGTTCAATTTTTCATTTATATTTTAATAAAAAAAATATTATCATTAACATAAATAATACCATAAGCCTAATTACATATCAATCTAATTCATTTCTAGCTAAATTCTTAAATATTAACTTATAGTTTTGGCAATGTTTTGTTCTACATTAAGCCAATCTTTCTTTAAAGGGGGGGGGCCCACCTTAATATAGAAATATTCTATAAATTATATATTTTGTGGAATGTGCATAGGTACACCGTATATTTTACTCAAAAATATAAGTTAAGTAATATATGCTTTTTGATAAACAGTTTGTTTTTCAGTAATTTTGTAAAATGCACAAAAATCAAATATTTATTTTAACACATTTCTTAAAGAAAATGAGTAGGTCGAGTTTTAAATAAGTAGAAAACAACAGCCTTAAGACATGACAGAATACTAAAGCCTTGTGAAATTATACATTCAAAATCTTATCTCTTTTTTATACACTGTTGAGAAACTTAGTCATGCTAGTGTTGAAAAGAAATTAAATTTTTATTTATTATTTTTTAGCGTAATTTAGTCATGTGATTTAAAGAAATTCTTTTTTTTCAAAAAAAAAAAAAAAAAATAGCCTTTTTTGGGAAAAATTATGGAATTTGAATTTGATAGCAATTCAAGTTGCCCTTTTTATGAAGACTATTGAGTCAGGTTTAAATCAAAAACATGAAACATTCAGTGAATTACTGATACTAGGGTAATCATGTTTAAATCAAAACCTGAAGAATCAATTTTTTTTCATTAAAAAATAGCCTAGTTTTGGGGAAAACAATGGAATTTGAGTTAGATAGCAATTCAAGTTGCCCTTTTTATGAAGACTATTGAGTCAGGTTTAAATCAAAAACATGATATAATTTTATAGTGAACGATAATACTGTAATCAGCTTTAAATCAATGTAATCAGGTTTAAATCAAAACCTGAACAATCATTTATAACAATTAAGCACTTGAAATATTCCACTGTACATACAAAGTATTCATAATAAAATACTCACAAATTTTAAAAATTAAAATTAGTTGTTTCTTAATTAAAATTTAAACTACAAATTATAAGCCATAAGATGTTTGAATTGCACTAAAGGCAGAGGGTAGAACTAAAAGCTAAAAATTTAGTATGCTTTATAAAAAAAATTTAAGATATTTATATTTTAGAAATACGCATATTTTCCGTTTTAACATTTTTAAAAATGGTATAATTAAAAAATTATAACTGTAAGATACAAACATATCAAAAATAATAAATTTCTGATTGTTTTTATTACTAATTTTGTAAATTTTAAAATTTTTTAAATGAAATTTCAAAAAGATCAAACAGCAATATCATTTTTAAGTATTAAGTTTTAAGCAAATCTATATAAGATCTAATTTAATTCGCATAATTTTTTCCAGGCGCAATTTAAAAATCATAATGATTCAACCAAAAGCTACATTATTCAGCTAAGTGCATTCTAATGCAGGTAGTGCAATGCATAAAATACAACAACAAAGCATGCCATCAAAAAACAACAATAACCAAAAGGGAGATCTTTAACAAGTTTCCGTTAGCTCGTAGTACTTAATAGCATGTAAAAAATAACATTTTTGATGAATAATAATATTTAAGAAATTTTTACTTGCTTATGATATTTTCAAAGAACTAAAATTTAAGTAAAACAGACTAATAATTAAATAAATTTTTGTAAATTTGAAGCCTTACTTACAAAAAAAATTATTGGATCACATAATACCAAATATCACTGGCACATACATGTAAGTTATTAATTACTTAAGTAGTTACATACTTAAAACATATAATGCTATAGTGAATGAAATAGTTTAGTATAGCTGAAATATCGTCCTTAAAAATCCTAGATTGTGTTTTGAGTGGTCACCACTTTTAAAAGACAAAAATAAGAAATAAAATTCCTAGTTAGTAAGGAAAAACTCAAAATTCCTTGCATTATCCCTGTTATTCTAAGTGATTTCAACATTCTCTTTATTTTCCAGGCATTCCCTATACTTCCTGTGGGGTGGTAACCCTGATTATATTAGATACACCCGTGGCAGAATCGCACTGACATGGCAACATTGTAGCAGAATGTAAGAGTTCATGCAGAAAGATTTTGCATTTAAAAAGTAAAAAAATTTAGTTTTCTTTTCTACAGAAATTTACACTAAATATTTGAATCATGCATTTAGATGATCACTTTTTTATGAGCTCAATTTACGCTGATAGTATCGTAAATCGATATAATGTTTTGATTGTATTTTCAGCAATTATTGAAAATTATTTTCACATTTTTTTTTAAATATTCCGATATATTTCAAACAATATGGAAAATTCGAATCATGCATTCAGGGGTCTGTCTAGGTTTTTCTGAGAGATACCTATTTTGAATTAGAAAATTCAGTAATTTGTGAAAAATTATATTAAAAAATCAACGCAAAAGTATGGATTTATCGTTTCTTAAGGGATACAAAAATAAAATTTTAAGAAAAAGTATTTTATGAAACTACCATTTTTGATTAAGTTGAATTTGTGAAGGTACCGCTAGACGGTAGTAAATTTGGTCTGGACAGACCCCTAGCAGTTGAGTATTTACTTTTTAAGGCAATAATTCTATGGATTTTTCAGCTGCTATTGTCACTAATTTTCCATAGATTTTAAAATCTGATATTTTTTAATATATCATTTATAACAGCAACCTAATCTCGAAACAAAACAAGCATTTGAGGAGCCTGGTTCATGTGATTCAGTCGATCTTTTTTTCAGCAATTACTACTACGGATTTCATGATTTTTAATTATTTTCTTTATTGTGATGATTACTTACAAAATGTGAAGAAGGAAATAATTTGTGCCCCCCCCAAACAAAATACGAAAACATCGCCCATAATATTAGATCAAAAAATTATTACATTTTCAATTTTAAAAAATTTATTTTTATTACAGTTTTTATTGTAAACACAGCGCTTTTGTCATTTTAAATTAGTAACATATATGTTTGTTATTATTAAAACTATCTAGCAGAAAGATATTAGTTCTACATAGTTTTGTCGCAGATAACTCGAAAAAATTCTGCCACAGGGATGATATGCAAGTAAAATTAACTCCAAAACATCTCTATAAAAAATTATTCATAGTATAGCCTCAAAAAAAAGAAAAACGGTTCACATGGTTACAAATATTAAGATGATCCAATAAAAAAAAATAAAAAACATAACAAACAAAGGGTAGTTAATCGAACTCATTAAGAAATCAAACCAATTAAACCTTTTTTTAAGCTATCAAGCATAAGGACCAAATAGAAATATACTTGGTTAAAAAGTTTCATCCATTCATACATACATTGTCTATTATTAAAAATCCACAGTTATCGATATTTCAGTTTATATATCAACATTAAAAAATAATTTAACAGGTAACAAACAAAACAGTAATCTTAAAGGCATATATTTCATATGCTCTTAAATAAGCCTATTAAAAATAAAATTCAGAAAGTAAGACATGGATGAAAACTATTTTACAAGATTAAAAGTATAAAGTACAATATATATTTAAATAACATTTTTATTAAAATAAATTGTCATTTTGGCATACCTGCTGAACAGGAGATGGTCTCAACCTAGGATCTTCCCATGTTGTTATATGTTCCAGATGGTTCAAAAAATAACTATAGAAAAAAGTAAACGAATCAGTTATTAGATGTTTATCAGGAATTAAAGACCATGAAAGACTGAAGTGTCCCCCGTTAAATGTTAACCAGTCGGCCCCCTCGGCCAATAACCAAACATTCTTAACTTCTTTCTTCAAGTTTAGGCCTATGTTTATGTCAGAAAATCTTAACTCTGTATTTTTGACTATAATTTTGAATATACTAGCATAGCTGCAAACATGGATAGGAAAAAATCCAATACATTTTATGAAATAATATAAATTTCATGATAATTGTTGCAGATTGTACTAAATATTTTACACAAAGGGAATTATACCTAGAGATTTTTCTAGTCATCAAAATAGAAAAACTGCAATATTTTCCAGTTAAGATTGACATCAAACATACTTGAAGTTTGATGTGTTATGTTTACTCATAATTTTGATTTTTAACAGGCATTTAATTCATCAAAGTTATTTAATAAGAAAATTCTGAATAAACTGAACGTTTCAGAAGAAAAGTTTTGACCTGATTTCTAAAAATGAGGTTCCCTTCATTATGTAGATAGTAACTTATTTAAATATTTGAGCAAGCAATAATCTGTACAAAAATACTATTGCCATCGAGATTTCTTTTATTTTTTAGAAAACTTACTAAATTTTAGGGAATTTTCTAAAATGTACAAAAACCAGGAGAGTTTTAATTACACTAGTAGATCAGGAGAAAGTAGCAAAATTCGGTCGTCTACTCAAAAATCCAATGGAGTTGGCAGCTACATACCAGGTATTATCTGTAAATTATCCCCTAATTTCTGTTTCAAAACTTTCATTGACTTAATGCTCTACTTATGGTAAACCAGAGATGCCAACTACTCCGGAAACACCAAAATATTTTTTTTAAAAAAAGGTAAATATCTACAAACTAAATTTTGCAAAGATTTGACAATTTTTGCTTGCTTTTTAAAAGGTATAGCATGACATAACTACAATAAAGTGGTGAATTATATAAGCCAGCAAACTATTTAAAAATAGTGGTGGATAAAAATCTACTAAATTGAATTTATTAAACCAAGAATCACAATTGATAAACTACCACTTTAAAATAATTATTGGCTGTCTGGAGCATCCCTGAGTAAACCTATTAATCATAACACAATAAAAAAAAATCTGATTTATATAAAAATTAATTTGAGTTTCTTAATTTGTTTATAAAAATTCAATATCGCATGCATAAAATTTATTTTATAAATTTGAAAGTATTTTTCATAAATTTAATAGAGGCAAGTTGAATAGACAGATGAAAATATGCGTCGACTAGTGAAATCATTTTGTCACTAGTTAAGACCTGTGACTAAATTTTCTTACTTTTTACTCAGATTCTGTTAAATTATAAACAGTGAAGCCTCAATAATTTGCATAAGTACAAATAATCAAAAACTAGATGAATGTATCAAACTTTTAAATAACAGAAAACAATTCCCCCCCCCTTCATTTGACAGAAAGAAAAAAAAAATATTGTTAAAAGCTCAAAGCAGTAAAAATGTTTCATTAAAGAAAAAGCATTTTAAAATTATTTCATAAAATTAACAAACTATATTAAAGTCTTTTTTAAATTTGTATATATGTATATAACTTACAATTCAAATTTTTTGAATAATTATTTACATTTCATAATTTACAATATATATATTTTTTTAATCTTGACAATTTGTCTAAGTATTTAAGAGCATAAAAAATTTTTTTCATCAATTTATATATAGGAATTAAAAGCTTTTAACCACATCAAATTTGACTTCTGAAGCAAAGAAATTCAGATAAGTGGTTAGAGAAATATTTCCATATTGGTACTTGTTCACAACAATTAGAATTGCTAAAGAACCAAGGGGTTTTTCAATTTACAAAAACTAAAATACATATATACATATGCAGCTGTTTATCGGAGATGGCAATGAGTAATGACTTTAGTATTGGTTTCCTCTATGATGTTCCTTTTTGTTTTTACTCACGTCACTGCTCAGAAGTTGCCAAAACTTGGCTATTATTTCGACACATGTGCCAATACTGAACTCTTTCTTAAAAAATTATTAGCTTCTTTTTATTCCAAAAAGTGCAGACTAGCCATCACATAAGATTAGTAATTTTTATTAAAAAAAAAAGTTGTTAATTAACAATAAAATTCTAATGAAAAAGGAGTTTTGATGTTTATTTAACTAACAAAATACACTTTAGAAAAATTGTGGAGTTTAAGTAACAAAAACCTGTTCTAACTGTCAGGATTTTATGTTAAATAAGCAAAAATTCACCTAACAAGCAAAAAAAAAAAAAAAAAAAAAAATCAACTTATCGGACTCTAAAAAATATTCAATGTTAAAGCTGATACTTTTAGCAAGATATTTTAATTACCATTTTAGAAAAATCTAATTATTTTTCAGCTGATATTACTATAAATAAAAAGTGTCCTAGAAATATTAGTCGTTTATATTAACTACAACATAAAATGTATAATTATACACAGAGATCGGTCAATCAAAAAATATTCTGCATAAGTGTTTTTTTTTTTTAAACTGCTTTACACGATTCAAAATCTACAAAACGTAACTATAGCAGTTCAATATTTTTAATTTAAAAAATCATTTCTTCCTAAACTTGATATACAGTAAAGCTACCTATAGAATTTACATAAACAAAAGCACATGTATCATAAATAAATAACGATATTTCACGAACGTTAAATGCTTCTCACAAAACTAACCAGTAACGAAACTGATGGATCAAAATTTTCGCCAACATTTGGAGAGTTTTTTTAAACAATTTATGGACAAGCGGTTTTTATGTCATAGACTTGTGTCACACCATAACTGTATTGAAACCTCAATCAATAACTTAATACACATTCAGATATTGCACAGTAAACAGTTGCTTCATAATTATTTTCTTTGTTTTCACAGTCATTCGCGCCGATATCAATTTATTGAAGAAAAAATGCTAACTTACTGTCTACCAGTTCTTGGATCATATCGACATTCCCAACCAGGAGGTAAAGATTCTTGGGGCGGCTGGGGATGAACAGCAGCCATACCTATTCCCCGCCTAATTGAATTTCACGTTTTTTTCCGAAGCAACATGAATAATTAATTTAATTTATATCGACAGATCGCAAATACCAAAACTACGACTGCTACCAAAAATGAACGCGTTTAAATCTCTTCACCTCAGTTTAATTCGTGACATTACGTTGCCATATTTAATAAACTGAAATTACAAATGAATTTAAGATGTGTTTTGAATCAAATCAGAAAGGTTTTAAATAAAATTTTGAATGTATTTCTCCCAATCAGACTTTTCAAATCAAAATAAAGCTACTATCGAATCTACAAATGGCTAGGTAACAAACATTTGATGCACAAGATTCCTTTTTTTTATCTGGCAACACTGGCATATGCTCTGATAGCGGTATCTTCGAAAGCGTTTATTTTTTGCTTTTTACATATTTACTGTTTTTTTGTTGTTAAAACTCAATTTCTTAAATAGCATGATAGATCACTATTTTTTTTTTCTTCTAAGTACTTTTACCAGATTTTATTCTAGCTAGTAGTCTACCACTACGATTAGTGAAATACCAATTTATTGATATGTAACACAACTTTCTGACTCGGGGTACCTTTTGATAGCTGAACTAAGTGTCTATTAAATTTATTCTAAAAAGGTGTTAAGAAATTATAATTTAAAAAATAGGCAGTGCAGAAGCATTAAAGATATTTTTTTTTTAATTTTGTTTGCTATCTTAATTGACGGGATTAATATTATCACTATTTTTCTAAGTTAATTTGCGTACATACATAATTTTTTTAACATTTACTCTAAAATATTTTTGTTTGTTTAAACATTTGAACAAAAGTGATTTTTTTTATTTGTTTTATTGCACTCTTTAGTTTTCCCTATACTTTTTTCAAATATGTAAGTAAACAAAGATTAATGTTTTAAATGGATTAGTAATTTATTTAAAAAAATACTCTTGTATTTTTATTTTATTATTTTTTTTTAACAAATATTCACATAATCCATTCTAATAAAAGAAATACTATGTAAGATTAAGCTTAGCCAGGAGTGCCCCCTCCCCCCCCCGCAAACTGATGGGTACATTCCTTTCAATTAAATTTATTGCGAAAAATATTTTATGTAACATTACTTTCAGAATATAAAAATAACATTTTGAAACAATAGACATGGATAGAAAACACTGAGGAAAAAATAAATATAACAGAAAAGGAAGGCTATGTGTTGTTTTCTTAAAAAATTATGTCAATTTAATATCCCAACTAGGCCGTTGAGTCTAAATTTAAAGTCATTAAACATTTATTCCAATGTAACTAAATATTTTTTTTTAAAAAAAAAATTATTTCCAGAAATTAGTGAGCGAAAGGAATTTTTTAAATTTTAGGCTTTTTAATTACATATCTCTTTAGAATGGTACATTATCATATCTTATGTATCAGTAAACAATACTCTCTATAATGTTAATCAGATGAAAAGTTAAAAATATTTATAAAAATGATGAAATATTTTGTCATAATAAATGACTTTTTGAAAAGAATAATTCACTGGTTTAAATTTTATTTTATTTTCTTCTGATTGTCATGTCACAATACCATAAACGTAATTATCAGTATTAGAAAACTTTTGACGCTTATATAAGAGTATAAAAGAAAATTATGAAATCTGAAAAGTTCCTTCAAACTAACTCATTTATAAAATTATTCAATTAACAAAAATTACTAAACAAGGTTTTTTAAAAATATCTTCCCTTAAGAAATGAATTTAAACTAATGTTTCAGTCCACCCAATCCTAAATAGTACATTTTAAATGCAATTATGAATTGAGTAAATTTTGAGTTGGTAAAATTGGTTGAGTAAATTTGTCTAAAAAGAATAATACCTTGTAAAAAAAAAAAATCCAAAAAGTATCCCCCACCACAAATCTAATCCATCACTCAAAAAAAATTCTAACTTTAAAAAAAAGAAAGGCAAAAAAAAGAAAGAATCTAAACTACTTCCAGTAATGCGTTTCTCTTATTTATTGTTTTAAGTAATTGAGAAGATCTGCATTGATGATTATGTAATAAATTTTAGCTAGAAAGAAATGCCCCCCCCCCTCCGAAAAAAAAAGATTTTAAAAATAATCCCTCAAATATTACAAAAACGTCTCCGTTCGCCTCCCAATGAGGTGAATCAGGTTCAAATCCCCGTAATGGCTGGTCGATACGAATTCCGCATTCTGCTTGCACCGATCACAGTGCTGACGTGAAATATCCTCAGTGGTAGACGGATTATGGGTTAGAGTCTCCTTGCAGTCAGGCTAACCGTGGAAGGTTCTCGTGGTCTTCCTCTCCAAGTAACGCAAATGCAGGTTAGTTCCATCAAAAAAGTCCTCCACGAAAGCATACTTCTCCCAATACTTGATTCAGGAGTTCCCTCGTCTTCTGGTTCGGGTTCACAATTACAAGGCTACTGCGAAGTAGAACATTAGTAGTCGTAAACCTAAAAATTGCGTCGGCTGTTTAACGACAGTTATAAAATAAAACATAAAAATGAATTTGACTGACATAATTTTTTAAGTTACACATTAGTTGTTTAAAAAAGGCTATAAACGAATCTTACAAAACTTATTTATGTGTTGGTGTATTATACCTTTACAAAATTCTTTGTTCTGTTACAGAATCTTTAAGCATTTATACAGTACACAAGTTTTAGATAGTCCTTAACTATTCTAGTCAGGTTTATTTAAAGATACAAAAATATGAAAAATATGATTTTGATACATACGATTAGGTCTGGGATATTTCTCCCGTTCCTTTTCCCAATTATTCAAGAGATCAAATATGTAATATTCACTCATAATTCACTCAATAAAGCGCCTTTTGGAATTTTTCCTCAAAAAGTAAGTAGTTCTCTTGAGAAATATCAAATAAGAATGAGAAATTAATTCTTTTTTTTATACCTTTGTTGACTGATTTAAAAGATTTTTTTTGTCAACAATGCTTTAAAAAAGCATACCCATTGTTCCAACAATGATATAAATATAGTTTTTAATGTATTTCTGTAACAGTTTATTAAACTTAAGTATTGTTGTAAATATTTTTAAATTATGTTAAACTGTATAGTACGAAAAGCAATAACAGTGGTTGAAATATTTTAAAATATAATTAAATTTATTTTATTTTTTACTCAATATTGCACAAAGCATGTAATTTTACTGCAATCTTGCATCGGAATTTTTTTTTCATAGTCACCAAAATGTTTGTACTTAAGACCTTTTTTCAATGAAGCAAAAATATTGCAGTTACAAATCTTTCATCCCAAAAAGATTAAAAATTATTTTTTCAATTCAAAATATAGCATGGTAACCAAAAATGAGATTTCATCAAAACTGAACGAAGGTTATCACCAAAAACCGAAGGGTCCCCCTATTCTACACCACAAGAGCCGATAATATTAATCTTCTTATGATTAAGGGCATAATTCTTGAGATTTAACACATGTAAAATGTCAGGAGTCATTTTAAGGGAAATGTGGATCTTGCGCCTTGGTCTCAAATTATTTTGGCCAAAACCTGTCCTAAACAGTGACCCCATAACCCTACTTGAAATAGTTATACCTCGTTACCATAGTCACCGCCACAGGAGCAGACGAATGGCTAGGAGAGTTCTTACTTTAGACCAGTGTCTCCCAAACTTATGAATTTTGTGTATCCTTTCTAAATTTTTCGTAACGCTGTATACCCCTAATAAAAAAATGAATGTATTTTTTACTACAAAAAATGCGCAAAAGTTAAAAATCACAACTGGCTGTTGACACCACTAATTATTAACTGTTAACTCTGCGAAAAATAGCCATTAGAAAAATACGTAATCGTAAATTTTTATGGTTAGTTTTGTTTTTAAATAAAAATTTTTGAAATTTTCATATGTTGCAAGATATTTCGCATAAGAACGGGTACCCCCGCTAAACTGTTCCCGTACCCCTGGGGGTACGCGTACCACACTTTGGGAAACACTGCTTTAGACAAACTGTAATGAGGTCAAAGAGGCATATCTTGTTGTCTTATTCCGCTTGTTAATACTGACAAGCCTATTTTAAGGCAACTACTACGTAAAGAAGATGAGTAGCTTCAGTTCGAGTTTACAGGAATGATGTTAATGGGGTCTTGCTCAAGTTTATTTATTTTATTCATTTTATGATACAAATTATACACAATTAAGAATAATTATTTACACTGCTACGATTAGGGGTGGCCCAAAGTGGTACCAAGAAGGGGGGGGGGGCAAGTCACTATAGTTATATTTTTTTAAGAGGGGATACTTTTTTTCTGAATATTTCAGACACTTTCGAATTTTTTACAGCAAATGTAACTTAAGAAAACATTACTTCGTCTTGATATTCAAATTAGTAGGAATTTATATTTTTTAAATAAAAATATTTAAGAATACTAAGTCCTTAAATAAAAGAAAACATAATAAGGATTAACATTTTACGGCACTTATTTGCCACTAAGCATGAATGAAATCATATGAAGCAATTGGTATAAAATGTGTGTTTCAAAAATTAAGAACAATTACAAAACAATCCATATTTAGGAGATCCTAAATTCGAATGTCGCCAGTTCCTGTTTATTATATTGAGCAGCGATCGCTCAGGGGATAGAGCATTATATAGTGGTAGCATATATAAGGGTAACATGCATAGCTGTAAGAAATATAGTGGTAATATAGAGCAGCGATGGCTGAGGGGATAGAGCGTTCGCCTTAAAATGGGGTGACCTGGGTTCGAATCCCATTGATGGCTGTTCGATACGAATTCCGCCTCCGGCTTGCACCGACCAAAGTGCTGACGTGAAATATCCTCAGTGGTAGACGGATCATGGGTTAGAGTCCCCTTGTTGTCGGGCTAACCATTCGAGGTTTTCATGGTTTTTCCTCTCCATGTAACGCAAATGCGGGTTAGTTCCCTCAAAAAGACCTCCATTTCTCCCAATACTTGATCCAGGAGTTTCTTTGTCTTCTGGATTGGGTTCAAAATTACAAGGCTACGTAGTTGAACATTAGTAGTCGCAAAAACAAAAAATTGGGTAGGCTGCTCTACGATGGTTGCAATATAAAATAAAATAACAAATTCATGAAGCAAAAATACTATGTTGAATCTCATAATTCGTTTACCTTTTCAGTGATAGTGATGAAAAGTGTTGTACCAGTTATTTTACTGAGGAAATGATTGCAGAACTACAAAGTCCATGAATAAACATGGACATGAATAAAATCCATGAAAAAGATTCTATCGAATATGGCATTCCGAATAATATGTATTTAAACTGTTTAACGCTTTTTTTTAATATTATTAGTGACTCAGTTATAAAACATATGTATTATTACCCATTGGTGAAATGGGTCTTGGTTTGGATTTCATGGTGCTCACGCACTCTCCAACTGCGTTCAAGAGTAATAGTAAACAGTGCGCATGCGTCGTCATTGCATGCGTTGCTATGGCGATCACTGCTGTTTTTCTTTTTAATTTCACTAGCAGGCATTTTTAATGTATTTACACAATAATAATTTAAAGTATTTTTATATTCTTTTTATTATTAACGTATAATTACTGTCTTGACGGAGACAGTTTTTGCAACCCATAATTTGAAATGTTGCGTTGTTTGACCCATAATGTAAAATGCTTGACCCATGGGTAATCAGTCGTAATAAAGAGATCACAACTTTTTTTTTCTTCAATTTTTTTCTATGTAAAATTTCAACCTCCTTTTTTATACTTCATATTCTTAGAATATATGTTTTAATATCTTGATAAAAATTCAAACTTTAATGTCTATAAATGGCCCGAAACAGTATAAGTTCTTGAGATATTAATTTGTATTATATGCTTGGGCAATAAGCTTGATAATTAAGATAATGTCTTATAATTTGTTGAGAAAAGTAAAAAATACAAAACATAAAAATTGAACGTTGTATTTTCAATAAGAAAAAAAAAAGTTTACAGCGAAGTAATAAAAATTATTTTTTTCTGTAAAGGGGAGACAGAGTAGTTTTTTTCGTAATATTTATTAAAGAAAAAGAAGAAAAAAAAACATTTGCAATCAAATGCATTCTTAAAAGTAACAGAAACATATAAAAATTGATCTGATCTGATACTTTATAAAAACGCTTTTTTTCGTAAATTTCGTTTTTAACTCGAATTATAATAATTTTCGTATACATCCTAAAAACTAATAATTAATTGTGATTCGCTAAAATGTCAAGAAGCAAGACTTTCAAATTCAAAAACATTATAAAACATAAAAGTTCTGGTTTAAAACGCAATGTTTAAATTTTGAAAAATATCAACTCTTAATAAAAACTTAAAAAATTTTTAAATTCAAAATTTTTAATGTATATAATTTCTAATAATCAATATTTTTCATACATGAACATAAAAAACAATATGTAAAACCTGTATGCTGTAAATTTCAACTGAAATTAAACTCAAATTAGTCACTACAAAAGTTAATTTTTTAATCTAAGATTGTGTAACAAAAACATTGTTCTATTTTTAAAATATCTGTGAGTTAGAAAAGTTATTTCAAATTTCATACAATTTACTTTCTGCCAGTTTTTGTATTTTTACAATAAGCTCATGAAACAAAAACATCGTCTTGTTGGGAAACTTCAGCGACAGTGTTTATTTGAATTTAAATACAATTAAATTTCTATAAAAATAGTATTCCAATAACAAGAAGATGTAAAAAATAGATTGTCTTGTTGTGAAACCTGTGAACTCGAAATTTTACCATCATTCATCACAATTTATTCTCTATAACATTTTGCATCCAAACAACGATAATTTCATGTAACAAGAAACACTCTCTAAGCGTCATAGTGACGAGAGTATTCTTTTTAAATTTTAGATATTGAATTTAAACACAATTCAATTTCTATAAAAATTGTATTCTAATAAGAAGCAGATGTAAAAAATAAATTATCTTGTTATAAAACCTGTGAGCTGTAAGTTTTACCCAAAATTCAATACCATTTATTATCTGTAATATTTTGAATTCAAACGATAGTTTTATGTAACAAGAAACACTGAAGAACTGTTGGAGATATGACTCTTGTGATTCTTATTTAAGAGATGAAAGTGATGAAGAGGATTACATGGCCATAAGAGACAGGGAAAGCGATGATAAAGCTGGAAACAACATAAAAAAGAAAGGCTGTTTTGCTTTCCTGTCAAGGGTGTTTAACAGGTTGTTCAAAAAGAATTAAATTTTGAACTTACCATCTTCAAACATCGAAGAAAAAGTTCAGCAAATTTCTATCAAAATTCGCAAATTTCTATAGTTTTAAAATTAAAATTCAAAAAAAAAATTAATTGGGCGCTATACAGTGGCGTACCTAGAACTTTTGCCGCCCGGGGCGATCTCCAGTTTGCCGCCCTTTCTATTATAAAGTCAATCAAATAGTAGTTTTTATAAATTAATACACATAAATAAATTATTAAGTCATTTAATCAATATTAATTAATACACAGAGTAAATTTTTTTAGACATATTTGTATGCACTCGTAAACATATTTATATAATATCTACTCTTCTAGCTTTCATACTAGAAAAATCGTGTGTAATGCTCTCAAAATTTATATTATTTGTAATTTCTTGTTCTATTGACAATATTGCAAGATTTTGTAGTCTTAATTGACTCATTGTAAAACGAAGATAATTTTTTATCAACTTCAATTTTGAGAAGCTTCTTTCGCAACTAGCGACACTGATTGAAATTGTTAAAAAAATTCTTAACAAAATTACAATGTTGGGAACAGAATTTTCCAACCTATTTAAGAGATTTTAAGAGCTTTTCGCCATTAGGCAAAATTTGAAATAACCAGTCCTGACTCAGTTTTCTTGTTTCACATTTGGCTTTGATTGTATTATTAGGACGTTTTGCTCCTTCGCTGAAGTCGGCGTCCAAATTTTGAATTGCAAAGGGACCTTGACGTACCAGAAATACTCTTGTATTGTCGTCAATTTTGTTAGGCCATAATCCAATATCTTTCATAGAAATAGACGGAATAATTTGTGCAGCAGATTCTTCATCAGAACTTGATGAACTTTCTACTTCTTCGCCAGTGTGTGAAGCAGGTCTTTCCTCTTGAACAACATTGGAAAATGTTTTTTCGCCTTCGAGGGCTGCTTCTTCGCCCGTATTTGAGGCAACAATACTAAAAGAACTAGAAGTTGACTTATGGGAGATATATTTGAGTGGTGCTCCAGTATTTTTAGTCTGTATTTCCTCCCTTCTCTTCCTTTTCTTTCTAAATGACGCACCACTTTCTTTTACTCGTTTCATCCTAGGGATATATAATAAAAATATAACTTGTCGAAATAAATAGTATATTATGTATAGAAAACGGCAAAGTCATTTTACTACTCTGAATAGCATTTAGAATAACATCTATATCTATAATACGTAATATAATATACTTACCTATAATAAACTCTCCAAATGCACTGGCACCATGATAATTTGTTTCACTCTTCACTGTTAAAAGATTGAATCGCGAATGAACAAAATGGTTTATAAGCAATTTATCATTCCAAATACAATTCTTCAAAACGGACTGAGTATATTAATCTATTTGCGATTCCTGAAATTGTAACTTCGTCAGTATTTTTGTTTTGTCTCGTTTATATTTTGTTGTTTGAAAAAGTTCTTATGCCGGCGCCCTAATGCTTTGCAGACCGGCGGTCTAGACCTAGGAATGCTAGCAGCTAGCCTAATGCTAGCCTAATGCTAGCAGACCGGCGGTCTGCTAGGTCTTCCGCCTTCCCGCCTAGACCGCCTTCCGCCGGCCCTGCTTTTCAAAAGAAAAATCGATGATTTAAAAAAATATTGATATATCACTTCAAAGTAATCATATAAACTTTTCAAAAGAAATGACATTTATAAACTGATATCAAAAAATTTTAGTTAGGAAAAGTTGCCGAACAAAATCGTAAAGATCCTTTTATGAATTCAACGAATTTTAATGAATACAATAAAATAAAATTATTATCTTGTTCTTGAATTAGAATTCAAAATTTACACTAAAATGCATTTATAAACACCGAGGAATAATATTCTAAATCATATAGTTAATCATAATTTATATAAACCAAATATTAAACTTATAATAATCATAAAAATCATTTATTATTCAAGAAAGAAAATAAATATGAAATGAATAAGTTGCTTTTTACAACTATAAGTAAATATAAAAAATGCCGCCCCAAGGTAAGTGCCGCCCGGTGCGGACCGCACCCACCGCCCCCCCTAGGTACGCCACTGACGCTATAGCATTGTTGTAAAAGTCTTATATCTACCAAACTTTGCAATCTATATATATATATATATATATATATATATATATATATATATATATATATATATATATATATATATATATATATATATATATATATATATATATATATTTCTCTTACACGGTGACAAAAAAAAGCCTTATTACAACTCCCAAAATGGCAACGCTAGAAAATCGACCTATGATTGCCGCTAAAAATGTCACTTGCCAAATCTAGCTGAGATGGCTCAACATATAGGGCTTTTAAAAACGGAAACTGATAATAACCAGAGAGAGCATAAGCTAGGCAGCAGTTAGTAGTCTTTGCCGATAGATCTCTATTTTAATATTTTGTCGAAAGTGCTTCTTTTCACGAATTTAAATATTACGAATTTATTTGACAATTTTTGATTTATATCACGAATTTATTTGTTTTACTAGAATTTATTTGTTTATGTAGGTTTTCTCATTGCAATTCACTTATTTCAATTTTTAATAGACTTAATTACAGCCAAAATTTTAACCTTTTTAAAGAGATATCAGTTTTAGAAATTTTATCTTAAGATTTTATATTATAGCACATTTCTAATAGGTTTAACGAATTGCATTTCATTTATTTGAATTCAAATTTAGTTTAATGACTTAGTATTTATTAAAAAGATGTAATTTTTTTTAAAAAAAAAGTTGTTATTTTGTTTTGATTGTTTTGAATTCTTAGAATTTTGTGCATTTGCAATGTACCTAAGTTAGTAGCGAGCGAAGCGAGCTTGGTTTGCGAAGCAAACCATATAAGATTGCGTAGCAATTTTCGGGTGTTGGCGAGCTTCAGCGAGCAGGGGGCGCGGCCCACTAGTTTAATTTAATATATTCGGGTGAAAATATACGAACTATAATTTTTACATCAAAGAAACACAACAGAAGTTGACATTGTTGTGAAAGCCTTATATCTGTTAAAATGTATAACATTTAATATGTTCTTGTGGAACTCTTAAAAATGTCATTTGGAAAACGCAGAAAATTAATTAGACATCAAAAGAGGTAACATCGCTGTGAAAGTCTACTAAAGTTATATTTGCCAAACTTTGCCACGTAATTCAATGTATTCTGAAGAAAATTTATTTAAGAACTGTAGTTAGAACATCACAGAAAAATTATTGGACAAAGAAGATAGATTCTTTCTGAAAGTCTTATATCCGCTGAACTTTGTAACGTAATTTAATATATTCTGAGGAAACTTTAAGGACTGTAATTTAGACATCACAGAAAAGTAATTAGACATCGAAAAACATAACATCGTAATGAAAGTTCTACATCTGCCAAACTTTGTAACTTTATTTGACATATTCTTGGCGAACTAAACGTAAAAGGAACGTAATTTGGATTTCACAGAAGCATAACAGAAGTTAACGTTGAGCTAACGGGATGATCAAAGTAGATAACATTGAAAGACTTATATCTGCCAGAATTTGTAACTTAAATATATTCTTATGAAACTTTAAATCTTGCAATTTGGACATCGAAGAAACATAATTTGACATCATCGAAGATAAAATTGTGATAAAAGTCTTACAATTTTTTGAAACGTGCAATTCAATTCAATTCTTTGTTATGATGCAATAGCTTAAGATATATAAATTGAGTATCACCGAAAATAAAAAAAAATAAAAATTATAATAAGTGTCTTTTTATTTACATGTTGAATAAGTAAGCATTTATTGAATTTACATTTCATAAGTTAAGCTTAAAAATAATGTGTATTAATATTTCATTTTTTTTAATACTTAAGGATTTAACGCTTGTACAGCCTAGGTAACTTAAATAAAAAATAATATGCGTCTTTTTATTTACATATGGAATAAGTAAGTATTCATTGAATTTAAATTTCGTATGTTACGCTTAAAAATAATGCATATTAATACTTCATTTTTTATAAATACTTCAGGGTATAAAGCTTGTTTAGCTAGGTCAACTAATTTATAATTTATTGAAAATTCAGGCTCAAAATCTATAGAATGACAAAGAAAGTTTTAGTTATGGCTGACAAATTTCTTTGTTTGACTTTATAGCTAAAATTCAGCACTTATTTCAGTGTACGGTTAGTTGCTAAAAAAGAAAACGTAAAACGGTTTTTTTTCCTCCAGTTTTTCATAATTCAGCTTCAAATTAAAATAGAAAAGTATACTATCACTTTTATATTTCATAGTGTAATAAAACATCTAAAAGTTATATGTAAATGAAGCGTCAAATTTAATGGATATTCTATGGAGCCATGAAGGAAATTTTTTTTCTTTTATTTAGCGTTACAATTCATTTTAAGGTGAGCGTTAATAACTGTTAAAATTGAGTACGTGAATCAGCGATCAGAGACTATTCGCGTTGTTCGCTTTTTTGTTTTGCGCTCAGTACATAACTAACTAAACTATATTTTTTTAAAAAAAACGCACTTTTCTGAGAAATAATTTGGGCTGAAATTCGCAATTGAGTACTTGCACTATAAGAAGAAAAAGAGAACCGATACCAACCCATATGATCAGCTAATCTTTATCAGCAAAGTGGTGCATTAAAGTTTGTTTAGCTAAGTTTCTCTACTTAACTTCAAAGTTCAAACGTTAATTAACTTTAAGTTAATTAAACATAGAGTCGTATCACGCATCTAATTTGTTGAAATATAATTCTTTCTCGTCGTCTTCTTTTACTGAACTTAGATTTATTATTTATGTACTTTATTGTACTGTAATATAATTTTTACTTTGTGTACCTGGCAACGTCGATGCATAATAAGTTTGTTTATGTTCTGCATGGCTTCGTGTAGATATATAGTGAAAGAATTGAAATCTTTTTGAACGAATATAGGCTGTGTTACTTAAGAGAATTGGTATTTGACAGGCCTGACTTACTCGAAATAGAATGGAAGGAACAGTTGCTAAAGTAAACAAATGTCACGCTTCAACAACCAATCAGGATCGAGATACTCACACTACGTCACTTGCAAGTAGGGTAAACCAACCAGTGAAGGAACACTACCCAGTGAAGGAACATTTCATATATATTGATTAAAAATAAGAATTTGAAAGTTTTTTTTTAGATTGATTGGTAACAATAGCTTACTGCCAAACAATAGGAAGTCATCTAGCAATATTTTAGATTACCTGGTCAAATAGACTGCTCTGGAAAAAATTTTGAATCTGTTATTATCTCTGCAACACCTTATTTCATTGAAAAAATTATAAGGTGAGTGTTTGTATTTAATTGTTTGAAGTGGAATTAATTGCATGTAGTAGTCTTATTTTTCTCACTGTGAAAAAGAAAATTCAAAATATAGTTATTGAAGTTATGTTTTGTTTTTTTTAAAGCACCATAGCATAATCAAGTACTGAGATAAGGGGGTGTTCCTTCACTGGATCACCAAACAATGAAAAACCAGTGAAGGAACAAGTGTTTCTTTACTGGTTTCATTTCCCAGTTAATGAAAATAAAAGAAATTTTTTAATTTTTTTGTACGTTTAGTCATATTATACATCAAAATTCCGTTTAAAAGACAAAAAACAACTTCTAACCAGTGAAGAAATAGGCATGTTCCTTCACTGGGAATAACAGTAATGTTTGAAATATGATTTTACATGACAGTAATTTTGCTATATAGATATGACATGATAAGTAATTCTGCTATATAGAGGACTACCGAAATTTTGTTAAAAATTGTATGAATAATTCCTGAAATAATTTCAGTTCAAAATGTTAATTTAATAGCTAAATTTATGAAAAAATTATAATTTATATTTACGTGTGTGTAGTTACATCAAATGTTAGGCAACTTAATAAACTATGTTTACAAATCGAAAACTGATTAAATATAATCATAAAAATTTGAATAGAACATTTTTTCGCTGGCTTTTGCACCAAGAACTCCTAATATGCTATCATTATAGGATAGCAACGTGATTATATAATTTATAAAAACGACTTTACAATGTTAGAATTTAGAAGCAGGCTCCTCAACAAAAAACAGAGTTAAACAGAAACGATACTCAATTTCTTCAGAAGCTTGAGAGGAAAATCCCTCAAGATATGGTGCAAATTTTTAACGCAGCATTGACTGAAGAGTCTAATATCGAAAATATCCAAGAGCCTGTACTTTTTTCAATATGGAAGAAGTACGTATTAAAAAAAGACCACTTGGTTAACTCAAACTTAGGAACTGAAGCTAGTATTGATAATGAATGCATCTTAGATATCGAATTTGAAATAAGTCCTCATGCTAATCCTCTCTTAGTTGAAAAAAGAAATGATTCTAGAAGCAAAATCAGTACTTCTAAAGATCCTCTAGATATAAGTCAACAAGAGATGGATTAGCCTCAAACTTCAAGACACCTTTCCCCCGTCTATTTTCGAGAAAGGCATTCTAGAAATGTTGCTGAAAAATCAGAAGAAGTTTGGAAGAACCATTTACATTGGCCAAATATTGATGATAAAAAGAAAGATCAAATAAGAAGAAAAACGAATAAATTACCTTTTGCACTAATTTCAGAGAAATGGCAAAATTTCAAGAGGCTGAAAGATCTAAAAAAAGTTAAAACAAGAGAACATGGAAAAGAAAAAGAAAGAAAAAATACTTAAAAAAGAAAAAAAGCTTCAAGAAATAAGAGGAAAAAGAGTAAACAAAAAGGAGATAAAATAATAATGATAATAAACAGCATCGGATGACATAATGATTTAGATTTGACTGTCAAATTATAAGAAAGAATGATTTTTTTATATTTATTTTGTATTTAACATCACTTTAATTTCTAGTTCATGATTACAGAAAAAAGTTAGCATTTTACAAGTACCTGTATGTTATAATTTCACAAATAGTCTTGTTTTTATGTATTTGTATGCCTAAAAAATTCATAAAGAGCATTAAAAAATAACCAAAATTAAGTGTTCCTTTACTGGGCAATTTTGTGTTCCTTCACTGGGTAGAGCTGTTCCTTCACTGGGTCTTCTTACTACTTGTTATTTGAACCTCCAAAACTTTAAAACAATATTATGTAAGTTCCCTACAATTTTTTTGCATAGTTTGCAATTAGTATCAAATATGTTGACACTGTCATTTAACTGAAATTACGAATTTTGAAATTAATATGATTTTTTAAAAGACAAGCGAAGCTTAAGTGTTCCTTCACTGGTTAGTTTACCCTATCCCATTTTCAAAACGAGTTAACATAAGCATGGAAAAATCGGTTGCCCGGCTCTATAGAGTTGTAAGTCACCTTTTAATCAAAGTTAAAACAAAGAATCTGAAGTTAAAAGAAAATAGAATTTTCAATTTGAAATAGTTATTCTAATTAATAAGATCATCTCACTTATCCTTTAAAAATGTCGCCTTCACCCAATTCCAATTTGGATTTGAAAAACGAATTTGATGTAGTGTGTCCGACTTGCGGAGAAAAGGTTTACAATGGTGAAGAAAATTTTTAAAAATCATTAGTTTTAAGACTATTTTTTGTCAGGCATGTATAGCTCATTACAATAGCCTTTTAACGTGAATGCAGATTAAATTATAATTATGCTTAAAAGATTCGTTTCATATAAGTTCGCTTTTAGGAAACACAAAATTGGATAAAGAGTAGAATCGGAGATCCCTCTGATATTTGGCGATTTAAAAGCATGCCTATGCATATGAAAATAAACCAAGAACCAACCACATAAAGGTAAATAGAAATTGTGATAACCAGATGCTGACGTCATTAAAAGCAGAAACAGTAGGCAAAGAATATCATGGTAACCATAAACTGAGTTTCAGCAAAATTTTACAATTGAAATTTGTCGCCATACCAAGGGGCCTCCCGGTTCTACACTTAAACCTACACATTTTTGATAAAGAATTCTAAAATTGAATAAATCAATTGTGCTTTTTATTTTAAAGTAACCTTATTTTGTTGTTTGTTTATGAAAATAAGCGTACAATTAAAACTTCTTACCACTTAAATACTTATCTTTAAATAGATTGTTTGCAGCTAGTCATGAATTCCATTTTCACAAAACTGTGGTTTTTCTTCATATTGACGTTTTGAGCCATTTTTTTTGAATTAGCATAGAGAGAACTGGATAAAAATAGGGTAAACTTGACATAACAATCACGTTGCTAAAAACTTAAGATTCCAAATTTAGACACCTTAATGTAAGTTCTACTTTTTTTGCGAATTTCGCCATATCTTGATAAAGTTTGAAGAGAACTGAAACATTTTTGTCCGCAATTATAAAATTCGGTTAACCAAAGATAATTCCATGCAACAAATAACGTTTAGAAAATATTTATATAATGATCGTACATTTTTTTTTTGCATCATTTTAAAATTTTTTATTTTACATGTAAAAATACAAAATTTGAGTGAAATTGGTAGAGTAGTTTCTGAGAAATCAAATTTTGAAAGAGTTGTATTTCTAAAAATTGACTTCTCAGGAATTATTCAACCGATTTCCCTCGAATTTTGTATTTAGCTATGTTAAATTAAATACTTTGAAATGGTATAAAAATTTCATACCTTACAATTTGACATTTTTTAGACTATTATTAATTAAAATAATATATATTTACTAAAATTTACTTTTTGCATAGAATAATCTTTGACTATACGTATTTTACATATGTGTGCAAAAAATTCTTCAGTTCGCTTCAAACTTTATCAAGATATGGCAAAATGTAGAATTAACATGAAGGGGTTCAAACTTTGGACTGCTCTCCTGACCAGGCTATTTTGACCATATTTCCCAAGTTATGGTTACCCCCTATATTTTGGGGGTCAAAAATCCAAATTCGTCGAAAAAAAAGGTATGCTTATTAAGATAAAGTACGTTTTTGTGTCCGATTTCATAACTTAAAATATCAAATGCACTTATTAATTAGCATATTTGAAGTTATCCCCTCGAGCCATTAAGATTGAGTCCTAGAACGCGAAGATCGAATCATTAGATTAAAAGTTATTTAGTGTGTTCGCTTTTTTTTTTTAATATTTTGTGCAATATGTTCAACCATGCAATTCTTGATTACAGCCGAGAAAGTGATTTTCATGAAGCGTTTGTGGCATAGAAATTGCCTGCGTTGTTACAAATGCAATAAAGTCCTCGAGGCAGTGAAGGCTTACGTAGTAAGTTTTTTATTTCTGACTGAAATTTTGTCATTGAAATCCTTTTTAATAAAAAGCAAAGAGCAAAATTCCTTCAAATTATCTTCATTATATGGATATCACAGTGGTGAATAATAAGAGCAACCGTAACCTCCACTCTAAAGGCAACTTTACAGTTAAGAGTTGCACTACCAAAATTTAAAAATACTACTATTAATATGTTTTGAAAAAACATGTGAATACATCAAAAAATTAGTATTTCTCATAAAGCTTCTTAATTCAAAGCAAAATAACTAAAATGAAAGAAAATAAAAAAATTATGCCTCTACTCTCAACAATCAGTGCTTTTTCTTTTGTTATTATTGTCGTTGGCCATTAAGACAGAGGGTGTGCGATCGTTCTTCTTTTCCCGTGGCACCAAGAACCATGGCCAAGAATTTGACTTCTGCCACACCCATACGTTACACCTGTTTACAGGGTGGACCTACCATTCATTCATGCTCAGATCGTAATTTGACCTGAACTGGAGAACAATCAATCTCCGATTCAGTATCCAAGAGGTAATGATTTGTTGTGGGAGCATGGTGAACTTTGTGACCTGACTGATTTAACGTGAAACCAGTCAACCATTTACTACACGAGGAGTTTTCGGCCGGCCAGATTCGAACTCCCTTTCTCACAAACGTGAGTCCAGCGCCCTGCCAGCCGAGCTATCCCGACCAATAAGAGATCTTAATACATGAAAATAAAGGAAAATAGTGTCAGGGTTCGATTTCTCCTTTTCTTTCCCTCCCAAGTCCGAATTTTTGATAGTTCAGTCAAATAATTTTCATGGTTTAGGTTGGTTTCAGTGCGAAATATGATGGTTGCCATCATCCAACATTTTCCTTTATGTGTTCTTCGTTTTTGATCTCCCCACAATTTTCCATCATTCCATGATGGATGATACTACTTTAAAACTATGATGGTTAACCACCAAGAGAAGTTCAACTTCCTTGGAACAACAATTTCTGATGGTCCATGATGGTTCCAACTATACATTTTCATGATGGTTTAATGGGAGAATTCTTGTTAGTTCTCAGAAATATACCATAAGAACAATTTGGGTTTTCTTTATGTTGGACCATTACAAAGCAGTCCGAATTCCTACATTGGGGTGATGGTAGCACATGATCGTTACAATATTTGATTTCTAAGAAACTATGTAGGAAATGTCTGATGGATCAGCATGAACAAACCATCAAAACGAGTAGCTATTCTTCTGTTGGACCATCATAAATCAGTCCAAATTCCTACATTGAGGTGATGGTCACTTATGTTGTTTACCATCAAAAAATATAATGGCTCATGATGGAATAATTATGTTGGTCCTTCAATGGAAAACCATCAAAAATTTTTACTTAGGCTTTGTTTTATTCATTTATATACATAGCAGTGTTATGAAATATTGTCTCATGTTGCTAATTAATTTCAGGATGAAGGCAAACCCTACTGCCCAAAGCCTTGCTATTACAATCGAGTGTTAACTAAAGGTACGAAACGATTGCATACTTACATTTTAATAAACCATTTTGTAAATTTTTCATAGTTTTATTTTAATAGTCAGCGAAAAAGAATGCCGAAATTACAAAATAATATTATATATAAATAAAATTTTTTTAATTCCTGGCACTTGCGTCTATTTGCCAATGACCTCAGAAATGCCAGAATTGATACTCTATTATCGATACCCAGTGGGCACATGCGGCTAAGACGGTGGAGTGGCGTCGCCCTCGTCATACAATCACAAACCCGTTTATAGGATGGGTTGCAATCACACAGAAGAAAGAACATAAAGTACACAGAGAGAGAAAGTTACATCCATGCCAACGGTGGGATTTGAACTCACAACCACTGGCCCCTTAGTCCTATACAGTAACCACTATTATAATTGATATAGACATATATTTGGTACGAATACAGTAATAAAGGTGCAAAATAAATTTTCCACTTCAATCTGTTTCTTTTTATGCGCACGTTCGATAAACATCAAGCATAATTCATACCCCCCCCCCCCAATTTCTTCTGAAGCATCTCTGTTACAGTTAAGGATAAGATACCATTATTTAGTGGCTTTGTGAGCAAAATCTTTATGATGTCATATTTATTAAATTTCGCATATTTCACACTTGATGTTTGTTACCGCTAAAGCTTGAAAGCCGTTAATGTTTACGCACTACCTAGCTAATTTGAAGATTAATAAGAGTAATCTGTTAAAGTACGGAGTCAAATGCTTTCCACAATTTACCAAAGTTAATGTGTCCATTAATGGTTTGTGTATCAAAAAACAGCAACAAACATGCAAATAAATGGCCTCGTGTAAATTTTCTCAATTGTAATATTTTAAACTATTCAATTTTTGGTATTATAATTTTTTAAAGTGATTGGTTCCATAAATTAATGTGTCGGACCCTTGGTAAATCAGGGGATGGAGAGTTCGCCTTCCATTGAGGTGAACCGGGTTCGAATCCCAGCTATAGCTGGTCGATACGCATTCCGTACGCGTCTTACAGTGCGAATCATTTTGAAATGAAGTCATTTCCATCATCAAATCAAATGATTTCCCCAGAGCTGACATAAAATATCCTCAGTAGTTGACGGATCATGGGGTAAAGTTTTCTTGCCTTCAGGCTAACCGTGGGAGGTTGTAGTGGTTATCCTCTCCTTGTAAAGCAAAAGCTGGTTAGTTCTAACAAACAGTCCCATTCGAAGCTAAATTTCTCCCAATATTTGATCCAGGAGTTCCCTTGTCTTCTGAATCAGGTTCAAAATTACAAGACTACGGAGTTGAACATTAGTAGTCGTAAACCCAAAAAATTGGGTCTGCTGTTCTACGATGGTTATAGAATAAAATTAATATATCGATGATAGTAACTTAGTTTTTTTCAGGTATTGAAAAATAAATTAACAAAATGTTATGTTAATTTAAGCATGCAGAACGTTGCTGTTGATCCAGCAAACATCTTATTTTCACTTAAACGAGTGCCTGTAGTAGGTAATGTGCTGATTTTACTTAGGTAATGTGAGAAATGAAGCAGTATTTTGAAACCTTAACGGATCATCCTAGTTAATTTGCACGATAGCTAGATATATAGAATAACTGATTTCTACTCCTTAACGTTAATTAAAAAAAATGCCTTTTAAGAGAAACATTTAACAGATTCCTTTATTATATCGTAGATTATGAGGCAAAAATCATTTTCGTCGTATGTTATGTTGAAAAGGATTTTTGCCTCTTTAGAAAGGTGACCAGCGTCCTCGGAAAAGTAAAAAACTGGTATCAAAATTTATAATGGAACATTCAAAAACTCAGCTTTAATCCTTTAAAAAAATTATTTCTGTTCAAGAATCCCTGCGAGGGATTTTTGTTGTCGTTACTTATGCTACTTTTTATTTTATATTTCATTTTGTAACCGTCGTTGAACAGCAGACCCAATTTTGTGTTTACGATGTACAACTCAGTAGCCTTGTAGTTTTGAACACAACCCAGAAGACAAGGAAACTCCTGGATCAGTACCCCACAGGTACTGATTTGTGACCACGACAATTTAACGTGCATCAGTCACCATTTACTTCACAGGGAGTCTTCGATCCATGGAATTCTAACTCACTCTCACACGAACACGAGCCCACCGTTCTACACGAGCCATCATGAGACCAAGTTTTACCATCCCAATAATAAATTAGAAAGTTAAAACAATGAGTTTTTAAATATCTGTAAAAAAGTTTTATAGTTCGTTCACCAGGAGTTTGCACTTTGCTCCACCTCCTCTGACGAAGAGTTCATTTCAGCGCGGGAGTTAGAGGAGAAACGCATCCACATTTGAAATTTAGACAACCCTTAAAACACGCCAAACGCAAACAGAAAGTTATTTTTCAATCACTTACCTCACTTTATGATCAGCTATTATGCCCTTCGTTACTCTAGCTAAATAAATATATTTGTCGCAAAAAGTACAAACTATTCACTCAAAATAGAGAAATATGAAATTTATGAAATATTTAATGTTAAAAAAATGCACATGAAGATAGCAAAATAAATGTTTTTGTCATATGATAGCCTAATAGCTATCGTGTTCAGGATGGTTCACATCCTTCTCCCAAAAATAACGAAATAGTATGGTCGGATACCGGTTGATGAAGGTGGAGCCAAGTGCCAACTCCTGGTGAAGGAACTATACGAGTGTTTAGAAGACGCTATAGTCAGCTTACTCATAAGGATTATTTTTTTTTCTTCCTGCAGGATATTGTCGGCCATCTTATTCATGAATTCCTTCATTTCCAGTTCATCCAAGCAATAAATACGAAATTTAAAATGTTTCTGTTGCTAGTCGTACTCAATAGTTATTCTCTAAATTAAATAATCATGTGAAATAATAAGCCTCATTTCACTGCAAACCTTTTGATGGTTCGTAATTACCCATTTTAGCATTTTGAGGCAAATCTGAAAATAAATATCAAATTTCAATTATAGTTTTGTAGAATTATTTTAGTTTGACTCTTTGCTTTCTTTTTTTGTTGCTGTTTGTGTAGTTACCACAAAAACAAATAAAAGTTACTGTAACTCGTGTTGTATTTTGCAGAATTATAATTCTGCAGAATTATTTCAGCTTGACTCGTTGCTATCTTTTTTGTTGCTGTTTGTGTACTTACTATAAAAATAAATAAAAGTTACTGTAACTCGTGTTATATTTTGCAGAATTATGACTATGCAGAATTATTTCAGCTTGACTCGTTGCTATCTTTTTCTGTTGCTTGCGTAGTTATTGTAAAAATAAATTAAAGTTACTGTAACTCGTTTCTTAGTATAGTTTAACCAAATGGTTAAACTACCAAGTAAGCATGTATAACCTTACGGCAACCTTGTGTCGGAATTTTCTTTTTATCGTCACGAAAATGTTTGTACTAAAAATCTTTTTTCAAATAAAGCAAAAATATTGCAGTTTAAAACTTTCCTCCTAAAAGGATTAAAAATTATTTTTTAAAGCTTTTATAAAAGTATTGTAACTTATGTCCATAAAGACGTATTAGCTGGCGTCACACTAGCGGTAAGATCAAATTGTCCATTAAAATTTCATGTCCATGAAAATTTCATTTCATGAAATTTCATTAAAATTTCATGTCCATTAAAATTTCATGAATGGATTTCAGCTTATAGTCCATTCCAGCTTAAGTTGGCACTGCAGGGAAGGGTAGGAAATGTAATACTCCGCATTTGGAAAGTAGTTTTTCGCTATTTTGGAATTAATTGCAGTTTAAATGCGTGTACAAATATAAATAAATGTTGTATAGTAAAAAAAGTTTATCTTGAAACATGCATTAGAAGTTTTTCATGTTTAAATGTATTTAACTTATAAATACCTTCTCAGTAAAGCGAATGTACAAAGAAGGAGGTGTTTTAGTTTGGCGCTGGATTAGTTTTCAAGGCCAAGGAATTGGCGCGTTAGGTATGTTTTTACACTGGTCAGCCAGCTGTTTCCATTCTCCTTGCCTTTGCTTAAGTGTCCTATCTCTTGTGCAGTTCTTATTTCGCTTTCTTTTTGTATTTGACTATTTAATTTTATTAACATCATGTGTACAACATTTAATGAAAAATTTTTCCCCTTGAGAATGAATGAAAAAAAAAAAAACCAAATACACAGGTGAATATTATTAAACTGATGGCATTTGAGCATATTTGCTGTGTAGCTAATACAACATGTGATTTTATTATTATTTTTTTACGAAAGTAAAAATTGTTTTCGTTTTATTCAATCTCTGTAAAGATTCAAATTTTGTGTCTTTTGCGCCATGTGTAGCTCTGAAGTACAATTCGCTTTTTATAGGAACTTTAATAATGTCATGGCGGAAATTTAAGATTTTTAGTTTGTTTAATTAAAGGGACTTCTAAATATTATCTGAAATACAAATTCCATAATATAAGTGTGCAAATCCGTTAGTTGTAAACTAATAAAATGTATAGGAATTGAAATAATTTCAAAAAAGACACAAAATTTGAATCATTAATTTTTTTTAAATATCGAAGGGTTAATTTAAACCAATCAATATTTTAATTATTATTTTTAAAATACAAAGCCAAAAAAGCGGAGAAATTCTTTCTCTTATGTAGAAAATATTAAGATATTCAGTATCTGACAAAATATTTCGAGACTAACTAATTCTACTATACTTAAATAACTAATTTTACGGATTTTTCTCTTAAATCTCCTTTCACCCGCAAAGATCCTGAAAAGTAAAGGAAGGTTCTAATATTTTAAAATATGTATTTTCTTTTGAAGAAATGCGCCTAACCACCCAAACAGAATTTCTCCTGATGAGAAATTGTGGATTGAATTCAATTCAGGGCGACTCCACAAAGAGTTTGCAGAAAGAACTGTCAACTGTTAAAACATTAAATGAATAACATGATAAGCACCAGGATAGGTGTTTATCGTGTTATTCAAAGAGTTCCTGTTGAGTCTAAGAGGGTGGGATATGGCAGCTGAAAACATGGGGGGGGGGCGTACAAGCAATACTCGCCCCCCATGTGGATAATATTAAAAATCCAAATTTATACCATTTTTGAGAATTATTTTTTTTGGTAAATTCTTTTGTCTCTTAGAAGCAAATATATTTCAGAAAAAAAAATTTTATAGTAAAAAAAAAACTTTTCTGAAAAAAAAAATTGAATTTTTTATTTATAAAAAAAAATGAACAGTAAATATTAAAAAAACATAGATATGATATTTTTCATGATCAATGATTTCCTGCCTATGTTGACTTTTTCTTCCCCCACAAAGCACCAATGAGGGATAAATTAATGTACATTAATTTACAAGAAATAAGCATATAAAAATAAATATTTAAAGCACGTATTGATGCTCATCTATCCATTTCCTTTTTTTTACTTAGATTTCCGCAAAAAAGAATCTTTTTAAATATATTTTTTTTTGCTTAAAATTAGTTTCGTTTAATTAAAAAATCATAATAATAGGAAAAAAAGAACAGTAAATATTATGAAGCATAAGTATGATTTTGTTCCTGATCAATAATTTCCTGTACTGCTGATTTTCCCCATCAAAACACCAATGTGGGATAAATTAATGAACATTAATCTTCAAAATATAAGCATATAAAATAGATTTCAGCGTAAAAGATATATATATATATATTTCTGTTGTTTAAAATTAGTTTCGTTTAGTTAAAAAATCAAAATAAGAAAGTCTGCTTTTTAAATACTAATTAAGAAATCAGCTTACAACTACTATCTTAAAATAATAATTATTAGAAATGCTCTAAAAAATCGTGTTCTTTTCCTTATTCTGTTCAAAATTTTAGAACGATTCTTGGTTTAAAAAAAATATCGGCGTTTTGCTTACTTAAACGCCAATACTGGCCACTTTCTCTCCCTTTTTTGCTACCTCATCCCTCAACTGACTTAAAGAGTAACCCAGTTTCCATCACAACGGCTGTAATCCGGTCTCTTTCTCTCCAGTGCCAACTTAAGGTTTTGCATACAAGGCTTTGCCATAAAAACTCGTATACCATAAAAACAATTAGGGTTTTCTTTATGTTGGACCATCACAAATCAGTCCGAATTCCTACATTAGGGTGATGGTAGCTCATGATCGTTACAATATTTGATTTCTAAGAAACTATGTAAGAAATGTCTGATGGATCAACATGAACATCAGTCCGAATTCCTACATTAGGGTGATGGTAGCTCATGATCGTTACAATATTTGATTTCTAAGAAACTATGTAGGAAATGTCTGATGGATCAACATGAACAAACCATCAAAACGAGTTGCTATTCTTCTGTTGAACCATCATAAATCAGTCCGAATTCCTACATTAGGGTGATGGTTACTAATGTGAGTAGAATAGAGCAGATTGTCCCGTATCTCTATTTAAGGCTAGAAGGTTTACACGCAAACCGCGTTACAAACCTTTCTAGGTTTACATTAAAAGACTTTTGCTGAGTGAAAATAAACCTTATTTTGCTATTTGGGCTATTCTAACATTTGGTCAGTAAATACCTATTCTAACATTTTGAGGATAATGTGAAAATAAATATCAACTTGCTATTATAATTTTGCAGAATTATTTGAGTTAGACTTTTTTTGTTTGTGTAGTTATTATAAAAATTAATAAAAGTTACTTCAGCTCGTGTTTTAGTAGTTTAATCAGAACTCTAGTGCAAGTAGGACAATTGTCCCGCTTCAGAGGTATTCGAATTAACTTTTTTAATATATACCAAACATTTTTTCAGATACCATTTCCAGTATTGAAGCTTGCAAACCTTTCTATTTTATCATGTAGATTAAAGAGAAAAGAAGGCAGTAATCTTCTCATTTTATAGGGGCTTTGAAAAAGAAAATTCGTGTAGGGACTATTTAAATATTACAGAAATATGTTTTTAACATTCCTCACCCTCTCCTGATTTCAATCAGTGTCGTCACGCCGGCGCAGCATCAATTCTCACTTTAAAAATGATTTGTTTCGCGTCTATCTATTATTCTTTTTTGAAGTTTATTTCTATGCATTGTTTTCAATATTTTGTTTTTATTTTGACGAAATTTTCTTCTTATCTGATAGCAAAAATTTAACACCAATAGTCCCAGATATCAAAAATATGTTTATTTTAACTCATCAAAAACCTTTTAATATAAACCAAAAAAGGTTTTTTATGCGGTTTACGTTTAAACTTTAAAACCAGATTTGTGACAATCTGCTCTATTCAACGCACATTACCCTAATTGAAAACAACCTTCTATAAAAACCTTAAATCGAGGTTGACTTGGGGTTTTCAAACATGAAAAACATCCTTTAATGAAGCTAGTCTCAAGGTGAAAATAATCTTAAATCTAAGGTCATTATAAGGTTTGTTTTTGCAACGTCTTGTATGCTCAGCTAAAATCCACCTTGTCATGAAATTTGAATGGACAATGCAATTTGATCCTATCGCTAGTGTGACGTCAGCTAATACGTCATGATGAACCTAAGTGACCATTTTATCTAAGTGACATCCATTATCCAGTGACCAAGTTATCCATTTTATCTAAGTCAATGAAAGAATTCGGATTGATGTATGATGGTCTAATATAAAAAACAAGCAAATTGTTTTGATGGTTTTCAGAGATCCATCAAGAATTCCCAATATAACATCATGGAAATGTATAGTTGGAACCATCACGAATTGATGGTCCATTAGAATCAAACTTCTCTCGATGGTATTAATATTAAAGTAGCACTTTCTATCCGGGAATGATGGAAATTTGTTGTCGTATGCCTGTTTAGGCAGTGCGATTGTTCCAGTTTTTCTGTGGCAGAAGGGTAATTACTGAAGGCAGTCCACCACTGCCCCTTTTAATCAATACTAGAACCTACCATTTTTTTCAAAAATGATACAGGAATTTGCTAGCATTGGAACAGTTTTCGTTCACATTGTTTATTTTGTGCTGTTTCTTAAATTATCGCTGGTTCGGGTACCAGCCATATTCACTCGGGTAAAATGACCATATTATTTATTGCAGGGTCAAGTACTTGTTTTTTTTTAAAAAAAAGAGTGCATGAAAATACTATTCAAATTATAGCAGGTTCTAACCAGATAGGTAGGGGTTTCGTGTAATAATAAGAGAATTGGGTGTGAATGTTGATTGAAAAACCCTGTTTTTGGAAACTGATAAAATAATAGCCTCTTCGAATACTGATAGAAACATAGTGGGTTCGAATGTTTTATTGAAAGGCTGGTTATAACAGTTGGTCCAGTAATAGCAGGTTTGAGTATAGATTTAAAAAAAATAGAGGATTCGCACACTGATCAAAAGAGACGGGTTATCAAATAATGGCAGTTTGGAGTACCGATAAAGTAGAAGTGTTCACTTGATCAAAATAAACGCTCGAAAACAATTCTACAGTTCGATTAAAAAAAGAGTTCGGAAACTGTTCAAATGCTAGAGGGTTCAGCAGGTATCAATCAAAAGAGAGTGGGTTCGAAACTTTTTAATGATAGTCAATTCGAGTACCGATAAAAATTTTGTTCGTCCAAGTATTTGTAAAAAAAGATTGGTTCTGAAATTTGACAAAAAATAGCAGTTTAAAGTACCAAGCGAAAGGTAGTAGGTTCGAGTCTTGATCAAATAACAGTGGGCTCAAATGCTAGCTGTTTTAAGAAAGAAAGTGGGTTCAAGTATTTATCAAAATAGTGGTTTTGAATACTGTTCCAATAAATAAGTCGCATACCGATTTAAAAATACTAGTATAAAAAACCTGTTATAAAAACTCACCCAATAGCAATCTTGTCGTGATAAAAAAAAATAAATAGGTACGAAAACTCTACAAATAGCGGGTTAAAAAGATAGAATCAAAAACTGTTGAATGCTAGGGGTTTGAGTGACAATAAAAAGTGGGTTAGAAAATTAGTTATTTTGAAATTGATGAATTTATAGTAGTTTCGCATACCGATAAAAATATAGTGGATTTGACAGTTTCGAATACCGATAGTTCGAGTACTGAATTAGAGACCGATTTTGATAGCTGATCAAATAATTGCGAGTTCTAGGATCCACAGAAAGTTGGCGATTACAAGTTTTGATCAAACGAGAATGGATTCGAAAATTGTTTTAACAATAGCCCATTCGTGTTCCAGAAAAAGATGGCGAGTTTGAGCATTGGTTTAGAAACTACTTTTAAAAACTGATCAAATTACAGCGGGTCCCAGAGAATGGGTTGGAGATTTTTAGAAAATGGTTCAAAATTTGGTCAAATAGTAGAGGGATTTGGTACCGAAGAAAAGTTATTAGGTTCGAGTATTGAACAAAAGAAACCAGTTTTGAAAAATGAAGTTATAGCAGGTTGAAGCACCTAGAGAAGAGTAGTGGATTCAAAATGGGATTGAGTAAATCATAGCAGAATTAGGCTCCTATAGAAATATAGTGGGCACGAAAATAATTCTCCTGATAGTTCGAGTATTGATAAAATTAGCCTTTTGATTAATCAATATTTTTCTATAGATATCCCAGCTTGCTATAATTTGATAAGTTACTAAAAATCAATCTATCTTGACCCATGATGGAATTATATTTTTGTCTATTGGTTAATCCACTAATATTAAAACAGTATTTGAACCTTTTTTTAAAAATTAAATCATTTATCTTTCTTTCGATACATCAAGCTGCTGTAATATTTATAACTCTACCCACCTTTGCGACGATTTAAATTCACTAGTATTAATCACATATATATCGGCACTAGAGCCTGTTGTAACTTGATTAATTTTCAACCACCAGACTTTTTAAAAATGGAAATTTACTATTGTTTTAATCGATACCTGACCTTCCTTTAATTTGAATAGTTTTTGAACCCAATCTCGACTCGAACCTCATATTTTTCTAGCCTTACTCGAAGATGATTAATACAGTGTATATTTGATCTATGCATGTATCATTATTTAATAAATTCTTGCACCTAGCGTTATTTGATTAGTATTGTATCCCGCAATTGATCAAACCAAAATAATTCTAATGGCTGTCTAACCTACCACCATCAGGGTGCGTAGTCAAAACTTTCAACAAAAAATAAGCACCTTTAGAGTAAATTTTAAGCACTATATACATTAACTAAATAGTTTTCAAAGACTTTACATGATCATGACAAAAATAACTAGTTTCTGACAAATAACTCTTTTCTATTAGATATAATAAAAAGATCAAGAGGTTTTTCGGTTCGTTATCAGAGGGTGGAAAATGAAGCCTGAAATGGAGAATAACTTGCGAAATGCAGAAGAGTTGCACTTGAAAGTGCAATAAACTCACCACAGTAGACGCACATGCAGACTCGCAAGTTTTTCATCAAACAAATAAAATGATTGGCGCTTTCATAAGCCATAGACCCACGGTACGCCGAAATGGATTTTGGTTGTATGAAATGTACAAAAACATTGAAAAGAAAAATACGGAAACCACGCTTTTGCAAATTACCTGGCAAAAATACACTGTAAAGAAAAAAAAATCTCATTTTCGAAAAGGGAGAAATAAGCATTTTTTAATGCCTCTCAATAAAAAGCACCTATAAAAACTCTACGTACCATGATTGAATTATAAGCACTGGAAGGCCCAATTATTAATTAGTACTTGATACTGAATCCTTTATATTTTCACCGAATTTCTCACTCAGGGTTTTTCAGTCTACAACACTGCTTTCATCATCTATAATATGATTATTGCTGGAGTTCATTTAATTTTTGTTACCAGGGAGGAACTAAGCAGTCCTTGAGAGGGGTAACATTGTGTAATATAATACAGTTCACATTAAAATTAATGAGACGTTGGTGAAATTAATTTTGTTTTGAACCTAAGACCTTTGCCTCTGTTGCACAAAAGTATAAGCATTAGAAATTGTTACAGAATTTGTAATAATAAATTTTAGTACTAATCTGTTTTTTAAAATTTACTAAAAACGGTGATTTAAAATTAATCTAGTTCTTTTAACAAAATATAACCTGGCTAAATAGACTCCAGTTTACAAACCACTGATGTCTCTGTTTATTCTTAAACTATTTATTTGCTGAAAGCAAATTTGGTCTGAGATAATTTTACATATATCGTACTTATTCCCTTGAATTTAGTTGAATAGATTCACCATTTTTAATTTTAACTGTTGTTTTCAGCATTAGCTTGCTGATATTGCATATATTACTCCTAAGCTGTCACCTCTTTTTAGCGAAGATATATATATCCGCCATAAACTGTCCCCTTTACCAATTGTTTGTGAATTAAATTTTACAGCTGAGTCTAACTTTAATAAATATATCTAAAAGTAACCCAATTACTTTACTATTCTGCTAAAACGTTATTCTTCTGTTGTAAAAATGAAACACACACAAAATAAATTTTTAATTACATCACTGGCTTAGCATATTCATAGTAAAAAAAATACAAGTATAAGATCTGTTATAGTAATCAGGAAGCTTGACCTAAAGAGGTATGTTGATTTAACGTTGAGCTTTTTCTTGTCAATAATAAGAATACTATTATACATTGGTGCAGCTTATTTTTTGTGTTCATCGTATTACTAACATATAGAGCATAAGACAGTAAAAGAAGATTTCCTAAAAGTATGCTTCAGAACTTGTCTTTAAACATGGTTTGCAATCGACTAATCTTTTCTATACCAAATGACAGTGCTTGAGACAGAGTCTAAACTAAGCAGGATGATTCAACTACTAATAGGTTTAGTGGGCACTGTTGAAAATATTACGTCACATCATTTTCCGGAGGTTGATTTTGAACATGTACTAGTGAGGCAACTTGGCAAATAATGGTCCTTCATTCACAATGGATTAACTCTAAAATCAAAGTAAGGCGCTGGGCGGACATTCTCGTAGATATCTTCTGGATCAATCGTCATCGGCTACTGGAGTTCTTCAATAAATGTCTGAAAACGGGAACTTTTCCAAAAATAATAGAAAATTAAATAACGAGGTCGCCCTTATTGGTAAACTAAAGAGACATCTAAGATTGCCTGAATCCTACAGGCTCATCTCCCTTGTCTTGGTCTCAATGAAATCTAAGCCTGGGCCGAGCCAGACAAACTAAAGTTTTAGCGAACATGAAACCAATATGATGACTTTCCCAAACTGCAATGGCCTGGTCAGGTTATGATGCGGCCACATTAAATGTTTGAACTTTGTCAACAGGGGAAAGAACCTTTCACCTTGACTTTGAGCCTGCTTCTTCTGCTAATATCATGAATTGTATGGGTGTCTCAGCCAAACTGCTTGTGAAGTAAGGTGGACTAGTGGAGCTGTTAAAGCAATATGATATCCTGAACCTGACTTGGGCATTCCTTTACCAGGGATGGACATGAATAATAATCAAATCACATTAAGTCATTTCCTGATTGCAAAGGTAAAAATTAGTGTTTTCATGCATTAATCTGCGGGGGCTAATGTTATCGACGATGGCAACTTAATCTATCAAAAGGTACCCTAGATAGAATCGAGTTAACACGTCTTATATACTGGTGTATTGATATGGAATAATTGTAGTGGTAGTTAGGCCACAAAAGTTCCCCACCAGAATTATTTCAGGGATAGAATTCGATGAACACTAGTTGCCGTATCTGCGAAAGACCGGGAAAGCTGTGTTAAGTTCACAGAATTTTTAGTACTTATGGGGAGAGCTGTATTAAGTTCAAGCTTAGTGCGTTTGTCGTGAGAGCTGTATTAAGTTCTTGATTGCGAATGCTCACTTCTGTATTGCTGTAAGCAGTCGAGGGTGTGTAGATTTCCGTTGTGTGTAAATGAGACCAATAAGCAACAGCGTGATGAAGCCGATGACGCAGTCGCAAATAGCAAGTCAACTGTTCAATGCTAACCGTCCATCGAAGTAAGCGTGATCATATCCCGTGCGGTCACCAATGTTGAGGAAGATGTTATCCAAGATGTCTACTTTCACCTCAAATCCATTAATTTCGCATTAAATACTACAATTTTTTCTGATCACTTCTTATTACATTCTTTATTTAAGTTGGCAACGTATCAAACTTTTCCACAGATTTGACTTCGCTTGTGACAGACCCTGAAAAAAAATTCATTTTTAATATCTTTTCATAACTTTTATAACTACAGTTATTTAAATTGAAACTGTTCTCAAAAGAATTATGGCTTTTTTATAACTACTTACTCTTATGTTTGAAAATTAGCAATGACTGATTTTGTTGCTCTAACGATTTTCAATATTATTTGAAAGGTAATTCAAAACTTGTGGTAAAACTCGTTTCATTTATTACTTTTTATATGCGGTTGAAGTAATTAAAATTTTTCGTTGAGAAGAAAACATACGTTTTAAAGTAAAATTCAAACTTGTGTAAATGCTAGATCATATAAACTAAAACGTTTTCAGAAAAAAATTCATCGTTGCTCATTGGGCTAATGGTCTCGTAATATAGATTAATGCTTGTGAAAAAATTGAAGTTTTTGGTTTGTAGCTCAGAAGTTAGCTAAAATTTCTCCTAACCACAAATTTTTTAAGCGGGTTAGCTAACAGCATTTTTTGATGGGTGAATAATTTCCTAGAACGATTTAATAAATGGGGCGAAATTCAAATATCTGTTTTTTTGGTTTTACCGTAAATAAATTCTCTAAACTTGGTTTTGGTTATAACTTCTTTCTCATTCATTTATTTATTTCATAAATACCAGAACATGAAAAAAAAAGTCCTTGGTACCAAGAAAATTTAAACTTTTGTTTATTTATATGGTATTTAAATCTTGAAAACCTTTCTAACATAGGATTTTTTATGAAGAAAAAAAAAAGTTACAACACCATAACAGAATCCAGTAAGGTGGTGCGTTTTCAAAAACTCAAAGTTCTCTAATAACATGATTGTATTAACAATTCCTGCACTGTTACCAATAACGTAAGTGAAATAATTTAAGTGAAAGAATTAACGCCCCTCTCGTAATATCGTAAGTGAAAGAATTAACGCTGTTAACTGAGTAAAATTTCTTCAAAAGTATCATTCTCCATAATTATATATTATTCTATAATAATACTGGCTATCATAAATTAAGGAAAAATTAACAAAAGCAGCAATAACTCTCCCAAAACTAAGCCAATTGCTATAAAATTTGAATATGTTATAAAAAAATTGCTAAATAGGTAGGTACTTTACTTAAGTCGAAGTAGAGCAGCACAATGGGCTATTGGCGATGGTTTGAGAAACACCCCTGAGGAATAAGACATCCATTAAGACAGTGATTCTCAATCTTTTAACGATTTCGAAATTTGTTGGCACAAAATGAAACAAATTGGATTAAAAGTTGTTTAATTACCTATTTTACACTGTGTGTGATAATAATTTCGAATGTGAAATAAAATAATATGTACTACAAAAGCACATTTATTAAGGGATTAATTATTTCTTTCGACCAATTTTTTTATTAGTTAGTAACAGTTATTTATTTTTTGCTAGTTATTAATTGTTAGCTTGTTTTCTATAGTTATTAACTGTTGGTTTTTTTTACATTAAATGTAATTTTTTGTGATTTCTTGTTAGTAACTAGCAAAACAACTAGTTAATTGTTAACTTAATTTTTGTTGGCCATCCCTTGTTAATTTGTTTTTTTTTTTGTATATTTGTTTTTTTAGTTATCCTTTGTTAATTAGTTTATTAATTGCATAGCTTACTTTAATGATTAGCTCTTACAAAATGTTTTAAAATTGTGTGTTATATACAACTTAAGCACTTCCATCTTATTTCAAGATTGTCAGAAACAAGACAATCGCCGACAAAGATGTTCACTCGGTTAAAGTGTGGAAAAATTATAAAAAGTATATATATATATATATATATATATATATATATATATATATATATATATATATATATATATATATATATATATATATATATATATATATATATATACACACTTTTCTTTAATTTAAACTTTATTCATAATAAAAAAAAAACATTATAATTTTTATTGTATCATTTCTAGTATTTGGCGGCACACGAAAGTGCCGCGGCACAGTGGTTGAGAGTCACTGCAATAAGACATGCCATCACAATTTTGGATGGCTCAACTGATTTGGTCACCCGACGAACTGCTCGCGAAGTGGAGCATTTTACGATAGAACAGTTTAACGAGAACAGATACAGCGCATTCTCGGTCTCTACGCAGGCTGATCAAAGTGGTCTCTCACCCTCTTACTGATGCCAGCTAGTGATGCCTGTCTTGGGTGTTCTACTGGGAACCGTGTTTTTACGATCAGTCCTACTACGGGACTCAATTTTGATGGATTAACTCAGGGAAAACAAATATCACGCAGCGGAATTCTGAGTGACACACTACAGTGATGAAAGAAAAAGTATAAAGTCACTGAAGAAAGTGACACTACTTAAGATTAAATGATTTATATCATTTTATTTTATAATATTGAAACGGAATGTGCCGGCATGGCCGATTGGCTAAAAACACTACCCCGGCAAATCGGAGGTCCTGAGTTCGATTCTCCAAGTTCTCCCGATGTCTAATAAGATTTTAGTTATTATTTATAGAATGTTCTAGAATATTCTCATTCTTACATCATTTCTGTTTCCTGATTACACTGTATACAAATTCCTGAATGTCAAGTGGAAAAGGCAGTTTTGTGTATTTTGGATGTTTAATAATAAACCTATTCTACGCCAGAGTAAATTCTATTCTTTCTACGTGTGCAATATAGTGATAGGTTATGACGTAATAAGAACAATAGCAGAATGAAATGAATTTCCAAATGCATTACACATTACTCAAGTAAGTTGAGTATTAAGTATGGAGTGCCGCGTTACCAAAAATATTGACAGCCATCTGATCTATCTAAACTTATTTTTTCATCAGAATAGACCACTTCACTCCTCCTATTCGTAAATTCTAAGGTATTTCTTTGCAATAAGCTAAACGAGCATTTTCGTGTCATCTAGAAATCTGAGTTTTCCTTGACATTTTCAAATTAAATGTTTGGATTATTACTTAAACCGAGCGGCTTCTGCTTGGTAATTGCATTTGATTTTTAATTTGTGCAGATGTCATCTCACCGAGACAAGCAAGCTTCCAGATTCGAATTTCTTGATTTGCTGATTTCCCCCCCTCCTTCAATACGCTATTTACTGCCATAGCTTTCAGGAATCCTGACAGGGCCGGATTTAAGCTGGGTGGGGCCCTAAGCTACTGAAAATGATCGGGCCCTTATAAATTCAATTCCATTTCTATACACCTAAAGTAAACTGTCACTATTTTTTATTGTTGAGTATTAAGATTATATTATTAAAAAATTTGATAACATTACTCTATTGTTAAATATATAAATTGTGATGAGACTATTATGTAGAACCTTTCTTTTATTGCACACATTTTTTGAACGAGGGGAAAAAGTTACAAAAGAAACATATTTTAAGCACAGAGTAAAAATTTGACGTGCTGGGCTACTATATATTTAACAGAGTTTTTTTTTTTTTAGATTCATTTTGAATATATTTTATTTGCAATTCTTAATGATTTTTTCGCGAATTTTTTTCTCAATTGTTTTTTTTTTTTACGTTACAAAATCTATGAGACTTAGAAACATGAAATTTTGAATGTGCGTAGAAAATATGCAAAGAAAACAAGAAAATACAATTTTATTATTAGTTTTATCATTTTTATAACCACCGTTGAACAACCGGCTCAATTTTGAGTTTACGCCCTATCAACCAGGCTATCCCGGCCAAATTTATTAGTTTATTTTATAACAATCATTGCACAGCCGACCCAATTTCGAGTTTACGACTACTAATATTCAACTCCTTCGCCTTGTAATTTTGAACCCAATCCAGAAGACAAGGGAACTGCTAGATTTGTACCCAGAGGTATTTATTGTGACCCTGACAGATTTTATTTTATTTTATATTTTATAACCGTCGTTGAACAGCCGACCTAAGTTCATGGGTTTACGACTACTAACGTTCAACTCCGTAGTCTTGTAATTTTGAACCAATCCAGAAGACAAGGAAACTCCTGGATCAGTACCCCCAGAGGTATTGATTTGTTGTGGGAACATGGAGGACTTTGAGACTCGACTGATTTAACGTGCATCAGTCACCATTTACTATACGGGGAGTTTTCGGCCGGCGAGGATCGAACCCACGACCTCTTGGATATGGGCCCAGCGCCCTACCGACCAGGCTATCCCGGCCCCCGCCCTGACAGATTTAACATGCACCAGTCACCATTTTAAACATGGGTATTCTTCTGCCGGCTGGATTCAAACTCCCATTCTCACGAACACGAGTCCAACGCCCTATCAACCAGGATATGCCAGTCAAATTTATTAGTTTATTTTATAACAGTCATTGCACAGCCGACCCAATTTCGAGTTTACGACTACTAATGTTCAACTCCGTAGCCTTGTAATTTTGAACCCAATCCAGAAGACAAGGGAACTGCTAGATTTGTACCCAGACGTATTTATTTGTTATGAAAACTTGGAGGACTTTGTGACCCTGACAGATTTAACATGCACCAGTCACCATTTTATACATGGGTATTCTTCCGCCGGTTGGATTCAGACTCCCATTCTCACGGACACAAGTCCAACGCCTTATCAACCAGGCTATCCCGGCCAAATTTATTAGTTTATTTTATAACAGTCATTGCACAGCAGACCCAATTTCGAGTTTACGACTACTACTCAGTAGCCTTGTCATTTTGAACCCAACCCAGCAGTCCCTGGAGCAGGTGAGGGCCGTTATATTAATACTGTTTGGAAAAATAAAAAAAAACATTTCGTAAGCTGATATTATTTAACTGATGTTTATATTGAAAATATTTCTTCATTATTTTTGCTTTCTTTTCAATTATTTTAAGTATATTTGTTAAATTTTAGTAGAAGAAAATTTTTTTTTCATTGTTTATGTAAATTTTTGGATTATATTTTTAAGGATTTATTAAAGGGTCTATTAAATATCAGAGAGAATAAATGTCATACGGGTTTAAAGTATAAGCTCTGCTCTTGATGGTGTATAGTGGCTAGGATGCGAAAGAGCATTAGTCCCGGCATCTAGCCAAAATGAGCATTCAACATATCAATGGAACACACTAAAGCTTTATATCAATTATCAATTAGTTTTAGATAATTACAATTGTTGAATAATTATCTTATTATAGAATGAAATGTTTTAAAAGACAACTATTTGTTAATGTTTAACATTTAATCAACGAAAAAACAGAACCAATATTGAAATCTAACGAATTTATTATTTTTAATTACTGATTAAGTTTGTGACAGAAAAAAAAATTAAAGCCTGATAGATTTCAGAATTTTAGAAACATCTTCTAGTTATACTATTCAATCAAATAGATATCGATTTCTTTCATCCCGGTCTCATTAGTGATTCAGCATATTCCGATATCATTTTTGTTTCGTTCTTACTTAATATAAATTTGTTTGCAACATTTAATTTGTATACTTCTTTTACTACATTTTCGAGGAGTTTAAAAATATAATATTGAGGATTTTAACTGAAATGAAATTTCCTTTTTTTTGTATGCCTCTTTCATTACGTCATCATCACACCAACGCGCAACTGTCTACTCTAAATAATGATATATAGAATGAGATAACAAAACAAACGTGCGTAGTTATTTAAATTCTTATTCAAAAGTATTAGTTAATTTTTGTTTGAACTGATTATTTCTGTCCTTTTTTAGATATTTTAAAGTGCTATTTAAAACTGCTGCATATCACATGAAAGCATTAAATATATCATTTGTACAATTTTAAAGTAAAATAAAAGGGAATTCTGATCCTTAGAAACTGATATTAAATAGTCTGATGATCGAATGATGGGGCAAAAAAAAACTTTTTCACCTTTTAAACTAAAAAATTGTTTATTTATAAAAAATTTATTAATACTCAAATTGCTTGTACGATGATATGTTCCCTACTAATGACAGCGAAGTTTTTTGTTTTATTCAGTCATTTATTTATATTTATTATGTCCGACAATGTAAAAAAGAAAAAAAAATGCATTTTCGGCTTCTGAGGGCCGAATAAAACATTAAAAAAAAGAGGGGGGAAAGTAGGATCTGGGGGCCCTTCTCATCTCGGGGCCCCAAGCTACAGCTTATTTAGCTTATACGTAAATCCGGCCTTGATTCCTGAGATAGCTATTTACTGTAGGCTTATAATATTCTGATTTTTTGACATTCACTCAAGATCATTTCCTTAAAACCTAAAATTTCATTGAACTTTTTTCCACATTGTTTTTCGATGACTATGCTTATTTCGAAGGAGTTTTAATAATATGGATGTCGCTAGGGGGTTAAAATTCGTAGTACGACTTCCGGTTTACAACTTCTGTCTTTTACGCCAAAGCTAGAAAAAAAAGTACCATTCATTATTATCATACTTGTAGTGTTTTCGGTATAACACGTTCTTTCAACTTAAGCGTCAATGAAACAAATAACAAACTCGAGAAACTAATCAAGCCTGCTATAATACTACCTAAAAAAATAACAAACTGTGCTATTTTACACAAATATAGCCAAATAAGGGATAACATTCAAATCATATCTAACCTTATACATAGAGTCACGATGGCTCAGGTGATAGAGAGTTCGCCTTCCAATGAGGTGAACTGGGTTCGAATCCCTGCGATGGCTGGTCGATACCAATCTGCATCCAGCTTGCACCGACCACAGTGCTGAATTAAAATATCCTCAGTGGTACAAATCACGGGTTAGAGCCCTTTGCAGCCAGACTAACCGTGGGAGGTTCTTGTGGTCTACCTCTGCCTGTAAAAAAAATACTGGTTAGTTTCATCAAGAAGTCCTCCACGAAGGCAAATTTCTCTAAATCCTTGATCCAGGAGTTTCCTTGTCTTCTGGGTTGGGTTCAACATGTCAAGGCTACGGTGTTGAACATTAGTAGTGGAAAACCCGAAAATTGGGTCGGCTGTTCAACGACGGTTATTAAATAATACCATCTGATCTGTATAGTTAAGTTTCTTTTCATCAGAAAAGACCACATCACCCCAAATCGTACTCCAAGATGTTTCCTTGCAAATGCTGAACGAGCATCTTCGTGTCATTTAGTAAGCGGAGTTTTCCTTGATATTTATAAATTTAATATTCAGATGATCAGTTAAACCGAGCTGCTTCTATATGGTAATTGCATTTAATTTTTGAAGTTGGACAGATGACATCTTACCGAAACAAACAAGCTTCCTGATTCGTCTTTCTTGCTTTGATGATTTTTTTGCCCTTCTAATGCGCTGTTTATTGTCATAGCTTTTAGGACTAATTTAGGCAATTTATGAACCACTGAAGACCATTTCTTTAAAATCTAAAATTTTATCGACTTAATACTTTTCTTCCAACTTGATTTTCAAGGATTATGCCAATTTAGCCATAATTTTAACAATATGAATTGCTGACCATGAAAAGCTAACTGCAGAAGGCACTAGGAGGTTAAAATTCGTCGCTAGATTAATCTAGAGATCTCAACTTCCGACAACAACGAAACACAATACTTCCGACTGTTTTTCTCGCCTAAAGTTGAAAAAAAATGCACCATTTAATATTATACTAGTGGTGTTTTCAATATAACGCGTTCTTTCAACCTAACTGTCAATGAAACAAATAAATTTGGAAAACTACTTAAGCCATCAATAATGCTATCTAAAAAATAACAAACGGTGCTATTTCACACAAATATAACCAAATAAGGGATAACACTCACAACATGGCTACTCTTACACGTTATTTATGTTGAGATATAAATTTTTTAAAAGTCGTTTCAGGAGCTCAAGACCTGTTTGAATTTATAAACGACAGAAAACTCTCATGAATGGTAAAATTTTACGCGTAAATTTAAATACAAATCGCAATAATATAACTTCCTAGAATACCAAGCCTGTTCACACATCGTCTCGTAAGCAATACATAAGCGGAGGGATACACCGGAAGTTTCCTAAATTTCTTCCGGTTTTAGGGAGCTTTTTATTGTTTAAATTCAGTCTACCATTCATACGGAATAAAAAAAAAACTTGTCATGCTAAGTAATTAGACGCTATATTTGCAAGTAGAAAATAATTTTGCATATTCAGTTTTAACAGCGGTGTTCGGTGACTTTCAGCTCGACTTTATACTTGCTTTCCAGCACCATAAACAGCGTTGAATAATGTCAAGAAAGAGAAAATTTCATTTAACGTTTGTAAATAAATTTTTCCTACATGATTTCTTTTTATGAATATTTGTTACTTAACTAATGCTAATCAACGTTACTAAAAACACATCGTTCATCGCTGACTGATGAACATTTCAAAAACGTTTAACTTCTTTCACCTTTAGATTCATTATTATCCTTCGCAGAATTAGTATAGACAATATTTTAAGTAACGAGATAACCATTTAAGTTACGAAATCAGACACGAAAACGTAAATTTTTTTTCGTCGAATTCGGATTCTTTGCGATCGAAAGTTTGGATTCCTCTCATCGGTTTTTCATACTTCTTACCTGGGTCCTTATTAATCACTGTGACCCACTCATGCACCAAGGCAGCCTTGAGCTCATAGCAATTGAGCTTTGATAAGCGTCGCATATGCGTTCGATGGGATCCAGATCGGGGGACATCGCAGGTCACGTCAATCGTTGTATGTCATCCGGTTAGAGGTATTCGTTCCGAACTGAGCCCCATGTGTAGGGTCGTTATCGTAGATAAAGTTGAAATTTGGCCCATATGCTGTGCGGAAAAGTCTCACATGGGGCGCAAGGATAGCGTCCCTGCATCGCTGACCTGTCAGAGGAACCCTATCGAACACAGGAAGGTCGATGTGTCTGTCCAGACCAAGGCACTAGTTTATTTCAAAATTGGAGAGTCACATTTCCTTAGTCTCCCTTGTTAGTAGCCCGAACATAGTGACATCGTTCTTATTTTTCATCCACTGCGCAGTTTATGTTCTTTATGTCTGAGAACTAAATTGATCCACGCCGAGACCTTTTTTCTAGAAGTTGTTGGTCTAACACGCTGAATAGCGACTAACCCATGTCGTTTACTGATCATTTCCTCACGGATTTTGAAATACCAGTATTTTTTTATATGAGATTGCGACGCTTGAATTTTGAATTATCATTCTGACATATTTAATTTGAGGCATTCAATAATAATTCGACGTCGTTTACTGATTAATTTTAGTCAATTTTCTATAGTTTTTATTGTAATCAAATTCCGATACATCATGTTATTACGTCATGCGAATAGGAAGTTGAATTATCACTTTTTGATATTGCTAATGAAGGTTTTAATACAAATTAAAATCTGTCGCCATGCATTTTTCATGAATTTATTCATCGCTTTTGACCATTTTCATATGATTTTTTTCGAAATCTTATATTTGTATACGAGTTATATAGTTAGATATAGAGCAACTTACTAGCTTAGCAGGAAAATTTTTTTTTAAATTTATCTCTTCATAAATTTGTCTTTTTTCTGACTTTTCGAGCATTTTTTTGTTAAAATAATAGCCACTGTCTCCTCACCTGGAACTTAGTATCAAATAGTCGCATTTTTAAGGCTTTCTCTTCCCTCTTTTATAAAGGCAACAGCCTGTAATTGAGAAAATAAATAAATAAATAGCTAGAAATCAAATAGATCAAATCTAGAAATCAAATCTAAAATTGTAATAAGTATATTTACAAGAGTGCAAATTAGAAAATTCCCTAAAACAGGGAAAAGGAGAGTAACTTAAGTTCTCAATACATATTGATTAGAATTTTCGATTTTTGTCTGACAGGCTAACAAAAGATTAGGTTTGCCAACGATTTCCTATAAAAATTTAACGTTTGCACAGTGGGTCAGCATCCAAGGTTTCGTGGCCAAAATTAGTATTTCGATAAAATTTGTTTCAAAATTTGGGGGTTTTCATGTGCAGGTAAATTGAATTAAAAGTTAAAATTTTGAAATACACTAAAAATATCCAAAAAAACAAAATTGCGGTTGAAATATGGCGAGCAAAAATATAAAAAAAAATAATAGAGTATGCTTAAATAATTAAATATAGCAATGAAAATATAATAATTTTCGTAATTTTATATTAAAAAGGAAAAGTAAATTATATTTCCAAAGTAATATTATAAAATAACGCGAACTAGTAACAAAATAACGCTAAAACATGAAGAAAAAAAACATAATTTTTGTTTTTCGGTATATTTAGTCAATTTTTGCAATATGGGCAAAATGGGACAGTTTTTTTCGAAAGAAGAAACATCAAAGAAGACAACAGAAAAAAGTTTAGCTAATTACCACGTGGAACCTTTTGGAACTAAGTTTCGAAAGTGATTCAAACATTGTAAAACGTCAAATGATAAGATATAAACTATAAGTTTGTCAAGAGTATTAACTATTCCAACAAATTGAAAAATTGTACTATAATTTCAGGCTAATTACTCTGATAAAAATGCAACAGTTAGGTGAAATTCCTATATATATTTCTGAAATATAAATTTAAAAGTGACATGTAAAAAAAATTTTCTTAACATATTTTTCACTACATTGTACTCTCGTCCGTCCAAAAAGTAAATTATAATGTTTGGAATGATTATGAATACTTAATTTGGGCGATATTAAAACTGCCTACACATATTTTAGTTGAAAATGTAATTTTGACTTCTGGCCAAAGATCATGGTCTTCTGGCACACAGTGCATTGTAATAAAAAAAAACTTTCAGGAAAAAAGATTGCTTTGTAACTAAAAATAAGCGCAATGTCATTAAAATAAACTATTTCAATAATTCATGCAATTATCTGAACGAGTAGTTGCATCAAAGAATATACATAGGGAAAGAAGTCTAGCTTTCATTGACATAATGTAAACTAGTTCTCCGATGTTAGGTGCGGTCTATGTGTACAAGGGAGAAAACAACCTTTAGGGGCACAGTAACAGAGTTTCTTGAAACGGGCTCCTCTCCTCCTAACCAATACTGGGAATAGTTAAGCATTGTGGGAAAGAAATTTTTTTAAAATTATTATTTTTTCTCCGGTTGGTTTGTTCTGTATTTTTACTTTATTGATAAACAATACTGCACTATTAAGATTTTTTTGAGAATGCGTCTATACCACCCGTGTTAATTAAGTGTACTAACACATTTTAACATTGAAATTTTAATGAATTAGCTGTTGGAGAAAAGGCAGCGTTGCATGTAGAGTTGTCCAACAACCAGAATTGCGAATCCATCCGCCTGATCACCGTTGCATCAATTAGCAGTTTTCCTTTTCTTTCGAAAATTCATCACAAAGATGAGAGAATCAAAATAATGCACCCTCATTGGTCGGAAGTAGAGCGCTACAAGTAGCGAAACTACTGTAGTTGCTACTTTTTTTCGTAGTTTGTAGTGTAGCGAGATACAAAAAAACAGTCGTTTGTAGCTATTTACAGTAACTACTTTTAAAGTTTATTTTATAACCGTCTTTGAACAGCGGTCCCAATTTTTTGGCTTTACGACTACTAATGTTCAACACCCGATCCAGAAGACAAGGAAACTCCTGGATTAAGAATTGGGAGAAATTGTGTCTACGTAAGGAACTTTTTGATGGAACCATACAGCATTTGCGTTACATGGACAGGAAGACCACGAGAACCTCTCTCGGTTAGCCTGATGGTAAGGGGACTCTAACCCATGATCCGTCTACCAATGAGGATATTTTACGACAGCACTGGTTGGTGCAAGCCGGATGCGGAATCCGTATCAATCAGCCACAGCCGAGATTCCTACCCGGGACACCTCATTGGAAAGCTCTATCGCATGAAGAAAAAAAATTTTTTCGTCTGATGCTCCAGAGCAGCAAGTTTTTTAAAAATTTTATTTGCAGCAGTAATTTCTTCTTGTTCTTAATTTCTTTCGTTCATTATTATTGGGAATCTTGTAAACAAAGGAATCATTGGAAATCGAACCATTAAGAGTGAGTCCTAGAACGTGAAGATCAGATCATTAGATAGAGTTATTCAGGGTGTTCCATTTTTTTATTTTGCGCACTGTACTTCATTTCTAGAGGGCTATCAAAAAGCATTAATCCTTCAATCCCAAATATTAGATGATTTCTTATCATTTCCTCAATTAAATATTCATCACTGTCAAGAAGAACATAGAGTTTAAAGGTTAAAAGAATAAATTCGTAAAAAAGTGCTTTAGAATAAATAACTATTTCATGTAACGATGAATTAACAATTCTTAATAACTTCTCATGCATAACTAAGCCAATTTTTTATTCAAAACCATTTTGACAATTTGTGTGAATTATTCTCTCCGGTAAAGTATGTATGTCTTCAAAAACTGTTCAATTAGTAACTATATTTCAAAAGGTAAAAATAAAGTAGTTGTAGTTAATTGCAGTTGTAATAAAGTAGTTATAGTTAACTATAAAGAAAATATAGTTTTACCGACCACTGTGCACAGAGGCCGGTACTGTGTATTCAGAAGCTGGCTCAAATTACTCAATGGAAAAATATTGGCTGCTTCGATAAATTTTCACTGTCATTTTCAATATTGCTTAGGACTCGTTTCAAAGTTTACGAGAAATTAATTCTTTGTACGATTTACACTAATAATAAATTGCCTTATCATCTAGAATTATTTGAACTACAAATGTATAAATTTTTTAGAAGCATAAAATCATTCTGTTGGTATTTTTTTCTGTCATTCTGTCTAGAGTCAGTCTTTTAATCAGTCATTGAAAAGAGCAATATTATTTCAGCTTTTTAGTGTAACATTTAATATTTTAGTCTGAGTTCTTTTTCTTAAAGGAGTTTCTTTTATTTGATTTTATTATTAAATATTTTAACTGAAACCTACTATTTTTTTTAATCATGCGTTTTAATATTTACTTGCAATAGTTTTTATTCACATTTCATATTTTGATTAATTTATCTTTTATTTAAAAATAAATTGTGACATCTTATTAGATACTAAGCATTTAAAATGAATTGATTCATTTGGAGGTAAGCATATATTTGTAATAACTAATTGGTATTTATACTTTGCATGCAATATTTACATTGGGCAACAAATTGATTTATTTAATAAGTTAGACTTAAATGTACAGTCCGCAAAAAAAAAAAACTAATCACCCTGAATAACTTTCGTTCTAATGATCGAATTTTCACGAACTAAGTGTCAATCTTAATGGTTCCTGGGGGTGACCTCAAATATGCTAATTAATTAGTGCTAACTATTAATTAAGTTACGAAATCAGACACAAAAACGCACTTTCTCTGAATAAACATGAATTTTTTTTACATATTTGGATTTCTTATCTTCAAAATATAGGGGGTAGTCGCAATCTGGGAAATGTGGTCCCCATAGTTTGGTCAAGAGAGCGATTCAAAGTTTGTACCCCTTAATGTTAATTTCGCTTTTTGCGTTTTCAGTCATATTTTCAAAACTAATGAAGCAATTCAAAAAAAATTGCACCCACTCATAAAACTCATTTACCCAAAGACAATTTCATGCAAAAAATAATTTTTAATAATTATTTATTATTTTTTATTATTTATTTAAAGTGAGGATGAAAAAATATTGAATTATATGATATGAATTTTTTTATACCATATTAATCTACATATATTTCAATTGAAAAATCTAAAGTTTCAACTGTTTTTATTTATTAGAAGCTGAGAAAAATTAAAATTAATTATTTTTAAAAAAATAACTTGGCGACAATAAAGAAATAACTAATTGGGGCGATTAATATTAAAATGTGATAAACTTGGGAGGAACTTGACTTCGCGCGCGTAGCGTAAAATTTCATTAATATTTTTTTCCGCTAATAATCGTTTGCTAATCTTTTTATTTTTATTTCTTTCACACCATAAAATACAATATTTCTTTTTTAATCATTTAATAATTTATTTGCAATTTAGTAAAGAATTTTGAATAAAAAACACTTTATTCAACAAATGTCTAGTTTTAAAAAAGCGTGCTTCTGAGAAAATTCACCAGATTGTGCTTATTTAATGTGATTATTTTTTATTTTTTTTATTTTGTTTTTCAATAACTGACACAATTTCAATAATATACATGCGTATGCATAGATTTGGAATAATATATTTATCACTTTCTTGAATATATATTTTATAAATATTAATAAAAATACGTAGTCTACATTTTTAAACATCTCTCACAACATCGCAAATTTCTCAACATCTTATAGGGTAAACTAAACAATGAAGGAACACTTAAGCTTAGCTTGCCTTTAAAAAAAAATTAATAAAAATTTCAAAATTTGTAATTTTAGCTAAATGATGGTGTCGACATATTTTTTATTAAATGCAAAATGTAAAAAAAAGTTAGATAACTTACATAATATTGTTTTAAGCTTTTGGAAGTTTAAATAAAAAGTAGTAAGATGACCAAGTGAAGGAACAGTTCTTACCAGTGAATAAACACTAAATTTTCCAGTGAATGAACACTTAATTTTGAGAATGTTTGATGCTCGTTAGGAATCCATAGGCCACACAAATGTCTAAAAACAAGATTTTTCTTGGAATTACGACATATAACCATAGTTAATGTGGAAAATATTACTTTTTTTTCAGTCATGGAATGGGAAAGTAAAATATGCTTGAATACATAATTTAAAAAAAAAAAAAAAACATTTCATTTTTTTCTCACAGTTTAATAGTCCGTTCTAATTTATGAATGTTTATCATTGTGTAATCCGATGATGTTTTTATTATTATTATAATTCGATAATTTTTTTGTTTACTCTTTTCCCCATATTTTTTAAGCTTTTTTTTAAATCTTTTTAAGCATTTTTTTTCTCTTCGTCATGAGTAATTTATTTCTTTTTCTTTTGATTTAACCTTCCTCTTTTTTCTAAATTTTTGGCCAATGTAAATGTATCTTCGAAATTTCTTTTGATTTTCCAGTTCCATTTCCAGAATTTCTCACTGCATAATAAATGAGAAAAAGGAGTTTCGAAGTTTGAGTAAAACCCATCTCTCATTGACTACCAATATCTAGTAGTTACTTATGAAACCAATTGTTTTTGAAACTAACAATGCCTCAAGAGGACTTATCTCAAAATCAGTTTTCAAGATACTTTCATTATTAATGTTAGTTGTCTCAGCTTCAGAGCCAAAATCTGATTATACAATTGTTCTTTTTGAAATAAATTCTTCAATAATGAGAAAAGCACAGGCTATTGGATATTTGGGAGATTAAACTTTTCTGTCAATGTTCCTTTAAAAATTTGCAACATAACTTGTGAGATTTCCTTCTCATTAACTTGTGAAATAGCGCATCGTTAATCTCGAAGCATGTGTTTTGTTGATAAGTTGTCTTGCTCATTAACTCTTGGTGTCTGTTTTGCATGCATTTGTTACAGTCAACGTTTTCTACATCGAATGAAAAAATATTGCATTTCATAAAAGCATTTTAACTTCATCAGTTGATGCCTCAAATCTTATTTAAAAATGGATGTAAAATTTTCTAGACATATTGTTTTACAATTCGTTTGTTTTCAAGATCCAACGAGAGATTTCCAAGAATTAGGTAGAAAACTAAACCAGAAAATTTGTTTTGAGGAACAAAACTTGCTCCGTTTCAAATTGATATGAGATTTATACCTATCCAGAAGAAGCAAAATATGGAATTTGATTGCATTTTTAATTAGCCATAGGTAGAAACATTTGCAATATATTTGTAAAATGTTGCTGCGGTCATCGTTTCATTTCATGAATAGCTTTTTCCAATGAAATATGTAGCAGGGACTGATTCTGTAATATCTCAACGAATTCTTCTGTAAGGAAAAACTACCAATGGAGGTACTTTTTCTTTCCTAGGTACTTTAAAATATAAATCCTTATAATTTTTAAGGCCGAAGATTTTTCCCGTTTAAGGGAAGTATTCAACTCTTGTTTCATTCGCATTGTAAATGCAATCACTTTATAAAAGGATGCCAGGGCTACTTGCCTCCTAAAGATTCTTCTGAAGTCCTTAAAACCAGTATTTCGAATATTATTCTCTAAGGGAAGTTTTGCCTTTTGAAATTATCTTCGCATTGCACTGAGTTATCGGTGGATGTCACCTTAAAAAAACTTCACCCATTTTTCACCTAGATAATTGTCTTTAAATGGATTTTTCCTACCAGTTCTCGTTAGGACATTAAAGCCGGCAATAAGATAATAATTTAGCTAATTATTGGCACAAAATCCTGCAAAGAAATTTTCCATTCAAGTTTTTATTATTATATTTAGTTGCTATATTTAGTTAATAAACATAGTTTATTAAGGTGTCTAAGGTATGATGTAATAACTAATCACTACATTTATAAAGATAAATAATAAATTAATTATTATTATAATTCTTTAAATAAATTTAGCAATTAAATTGGCATATTTAAAGGAAATTGTTATAGGAACTATTCATACAACATTTAATTGAATTTTAGGAGTCCTCTATGTCGCTGAACTACTAATTATCCATGTAAAATCATATTTCACACATACTATTCATTCACTGGGAAATCTATTCTCAGTGAAGGAACATGCCTGTTCCTTCACTGGTTAGAAGTTGTTTTTCTTTTATTTTTAGCATAATTTTGATTTATAATATGACAAAAGGTACAAGAAAATTAAAATTTTTCTTTTATTTTCATTAACTTGAAAAAATCCCAGTAAAGGAACACTTGTTTATTCATTGGTTTTTCATCGTTCGGTAATCCAGTTAATAAACACCCCCTAATCTCAGTACTTGCTTATGTTATGATGATTAAAATAAATAAAACGTAACCTTCAATGACCATATTTTGAATTCTTTTTTTCGCAATGAGAAGAAAAAGCCTTATTTTATGCAATTAATTGTAGTTTAAACGGATAACAACAAACACTGACCTTATAATTTTGTCAAAGAAACAAGGCGTTGAACAGATACTAACAAATTCAAAACTTTTTCCAGAGAAGACTCAAAGACCAGGTAACTAAATGCATTGTTAGATGACTTCCTATTGTTAGGTAGTAAGCTACTGTTACCAATCAATCTGAATTAAAACGTTTAAAATCTTATTTCTAAGAAATATCTATGAAATGCTCCTTCATTTGTTGGTTTACCCTATATCATCCTAATCTTAAAAGAAATTTCCGGAAGTGTATCGCGGAACTATTTTACCATCTATTTAATTAAATTTTAACATTTTAAAAATCTTATTCTTTACCATTTTACGCTTATTATTTCTTCATTAATATACTTATAAATTTTTTTAGAACTTTAATTTAGATTTTCTTTAATTTAGGCTTCCTTTTTAAATTATAGTCAAGTTTTTTTTTAAAGAATTATTGTCTGCTAGCTAAGAATAAAACCTTGTTAAGAAATTAAAAACATTCAGCTGTTTAAAATTATTTAATGCAAAACAGCTGATTATTTACTTAGCATACTATTTTTTTTGAGAAAGGAATATAAATTATTGATTGTCTTTTTGTTTTGTTTCTTGTGACTTCAACTTAGATTATCTAAAATAGTGTTGATGTTTTATAAGTCACTACAAAGAGGATAAAGATACCGAACATAAAAAGCTGTGGAATACGTAACCAATTTTTTTAGTGTCTTAAAATATCGCAGTATCTTAAATGTCGTCCAACTATCTTAGTTGTGAAATTAAATTTTTAATTATCTGACCACGTGTGATTCACTAATTATTTCATTATATCTTTTACTCTTTATGAGATTTTTTTCTCATGAAGCTTCATTCTTTTCCAAGTAGATTTTTCTTCTGATAATATACTAAACTATTTTGTTTAATTTTTTACTTTAGCGTGATTTCCAAGATATTATTGTAGTATAATTTGTTATCAGGAAAATGCCTTATTTTGTTAAGCAGGAAACACTAAAAATTGAAATTTGTAAGGATTCCGAAGCTGTGCCAATTTTAGAGTCATCTGATTTTTAAAAAAAATGCTATAAAAAATACACAATTTCCAAACTTATTTTAATAAAAAAAAATTAAAAAAAAAACGTGGCAAGTAGGCTAACATACTTTTTACAGAAACTGTGAAAACTAATTTTTCCTATATTTCGTCAAAAGAGGATAAGAATGATATTGCTCGAAGGGACCTACTCAATAATTTCGCTATTTCCAGAATGAAATCTGTTTGATCGAAACATATTATTACTTGAAAATTAAAACGAGGGAAAAATTAACTTTTATTATTTATCTAAGCTTATTCCATTTATTTAATGATAGCGGTATTAAGCTTAAGGATATGCGTTGGAAGCTCCGTTTATTATTATACTATAAATGCATTAAATCATGTAGCTTGAATAATTTATTTTAAGTAAATTATTTAATAATTTTAAACAAATAAGGGTGTAAAAATAAACTCGATCGAAATACTCCGAAAGTATACCCTGAAATATATGCAGAATAAACTTTGGAATCGATATATAAAAAATACCTTTTCAAACAACTTCGAGTAGGACGGAAACGCTAACTTGTTTAAAAAAGTTGTCCTTGTAACTATTTAATTTCGATTCCTGGTACTAGGGGACATTCCATTTTCACATTCGACTTTTGAAATTTCAATTGTAAACGGAATTTTTTTATGACCTTAAATTAAAATGTTAAGGCTTGCAGCAAAAAAAAAAATTTTTTTTTTTACTGCAATGATTTTTTTACAAAGTAGTGAATTATTATTTTTTCTAAGAACCTGTGCCTATAACATATGTAAAACTTATTTTAATATCGAGTGAAATAATTTAATATGTTGTGTAACTAAATGGATAATCCCAAGAAACTGAATCGAAAATATAAAAACTTCATTGATTAAAAAAAATAATAGATGATAATAAAAATAGACATGTTTTGAGAGTCCAATAATAAAAGTCACAAGTTATCCAAGCCTGACAAGTCTTGAGAATGGGCGATTATATTTGTCGAAACATGTCGACTTTTACTTCCCTCTTCATATGTTTTGAAGCTGGTTGAGTTTTTATCGTCAATTATACTGTTTTACATTTGGGTCCTGATCATTATTTTGATAAGGATTTTACACTCGTTAAAGTAAACATATGCATTTTAATATTTTATCAGGATTCATGTGGTCTTTAAAAACGTAAGAACATCAATATTGTAAAAGTTATATTTAACTTAAAAATTAACATTTTGACACCAGATATTTTGAGTTAATGAAATTAAATATTTTATCTTTTAAGTTTTTGTGCCCCCATTTCAGTATCTTAAGGATCTTACGAGCTCTGTTTAAAAAGAGAGCATCAGATATATATAAGAAAGCAAAAATAACCATAGTAGCAGTATTTGGTGGTAAATGTAGCTTATCGTAATTGAAGAATATGCTGTGCGACATTTTATGGTGAATTTGCGAACGTATAAGTTTCAAAATGTATCGAAACATGAGGATGCTATTTGCTAATCATCTTTATCCAAAGAAAACGATGTAACCTAAATATCTAGTAGAATGAAGCGATTTTTTAAACAATGAATCCTACAATATACAACATATTATTTCAATATCTTATTCTTAAACATAACATATTTCAATCTTTTTAAAATGCCACTAAACATTCAGCAATTCCTTGAGTTATAGAAAAAGAAATATCGTAAATTATAGAAAACTTTGTGAATGTGCATTAGAAGTATTAAACAATCTACATTTTATTTTTCAAGCACTTTTTCTTCTTCAAACTTTCTTGCCTAGAAGACTCGATTAAAGCTGTAAAAATGATTATCCCCAAAATTTTGTATATAGCTATAATAAGTTATGTTCATTTGATTTTAGTATAAAATCCTCGAATAAATATAGTAAAAATAGTGTAATCTAAATAATATCAGATAAAAAGTTCATGAATTTAAATTCTAAGAACTATCATAAATAATTTATAAATCAATTCAAATTTCCTTTTCAAAGGAGATTAAAATAATTTTTTTTTTTGCTTTTTGGACAGAAATATCCCTTAAAAAAATTGTTTATTGCCTAGAAGCTTCGAGATATTTTCTATTAACAATAAATTAAACCTCTCCGAGCAATCACTGAACATTATTTCAATTTTTTTACTATCAGAGCTTGGTTTCGTAGCAACCTAGTAAAATTAAGCACTCCTCTTTTGAATTAGCAATGGGTTATCTTAAAATATTTATTTACGCAGGCGACTTTTTTTGGCGGTTTTCTGAACTATCGCCAAATATATAAACCTTTATTGCGGCCCAATTTACCACTCAATTTTTTTAAAATTTTGTCTACCAATTCAAGTGTCTAGATTCCAAATATGTAAAAAAAATTATATGTTTATTCAGAGAAAGTACGTTTTTGTGTCTGATTTCGTAACTTAATTAATAGTTAGCACTAATTAATTAACATATTTGAGGTCACCTCCAGGAACCATTAAGATTGACACTTAGTTCGTGAAAATCCGATCATTAGAACGAAAGTTATTCAGGGTGATTCGTTTTTTTTTTTGCGGACTGTACACGCATGGTTTTATTATTAGCCCAAATTTTTGTACTTATTTTCTATTTTAAAAATTAAACGTAATTTTTATCATTGCCTATAAAAAATGTAAACGTTGGTTTTTTACAATAAACAAATAGTCTCAAGGAACTGAATCATTAAGCTATTATCCGATTAAAACTTTGTTCGCTTCAAAAAATATTCAAACAAGAAATAACAGTATAGATGTTTCAAGCGCTCAAAAACAGGCACCCATTTTCAAGACTTGCTAGATGTGAATCCGAAGAAGCAAATTATATGAATTACGCATGAAGTAAAGCTAGCATTGAGGGGCCCAAACTATTGGAACCATATTTCGCAGATCGCGGCTACCATCTATTCGAATCGGTCGAGAAAAAGATATGTTTATTCATAGAAAGTACATTTTTGTGTCTGCTTTCGTAACCTAACATATCGTTTGCGCTAATTAATTAGCATATGTATTATATAATACCCCAAATAATTTAGATTGAGTCATAGAACGTGAAGAAATCATAGAAATCTTTGATCAAAACAGGTGAAGATTTCAGAATTAATAAAACATAAGAATTATTATCTTACCTGTATTTTGTTGTACTACGTTATACAGCTTAACTGACACCATAACCCTTTCCTATAAAAAAAAATGTTGCTTTAGTAAAATAATAGTACAAAAAAAATTTAAGCGCTCAAATCAAATCTATATCAAAGAATTTTTATACCATTTGCACATGGTATTAAAATTTCAATTATTTTCACGACATTCAGGAATGAACTTAGGTTCTTAGCGGCCCTCAATTAACTTTTTAACTCTTCCCTTTTAGAGAAATAGTTACGGTAGTAGAACCATAGTTTAAAAAAAGCAGTCTAAATTGTATTAACAGAATTGCAGGTTGTGTCACAATTCACTCCGGGGTTTGAAAAAAAATTTGATTTGATCTCCAGATTTAAATCCTTGTGATTTTTTATGAAATTACATCAAAGATTTTATTATTTAACAGGATTACGATGAAAGGCCACATCCACTACCATTTATAGCGATATATTGTAGCAAGTGTGAGAAGAGTTCTGCCGCATCACCAAAGATTCACCTTGTATATCACCTTACCATTTAATTTATGTGCTATTTTTATTATTCGAGACTGTCTCGATTAATAAAAGTAGCACATAAATTTAAAAAATTACGTAAAAAAGAAATAATAGGGTCCATTATTTGAAAAGTGTGTAAAGCGCTGACCAGTTTGAGCTTGGTATAAAAGATTCCCATCGTATGTTCGTTAATCTTGATTATGTTCCTTTATATAAAGATGTCCCCAAACTCATGGTTCTTACGTTAGGAAATGATAGAACAGAACTAAACAGAACAGAACTGTAAATCCTAGTACAATATATGGTTCGAACGTAAGTCGCAACTCACTCCTCCCAGCGATCCATAAGAAGGCTGTTCACAGTAGGGGAGAGTGGGGTCAATTGTAACATTTTTTACTTAACTATTTTTAACTAACAGAGAATCCAATATATTATTAGTATTAATTGCCACGACGAGTAAAGTAAACTATCCTCTACTAGAAAAAGAAAACTTATTTTAAATGTTATTATATTAGTTATTAACAATTTTTGACAGTCGTGCACTTGTTACAATTGTCCCCACTTACGAGGTCAATTGTAACAGTTTATAAATTCAACTAAAACCTAGTTAATTATGCATATTATCATAGTTGTGATATATTTTTTTATTGATCAAAATAGTAGCGATATTTTAGGAGTAAAAATAATAATGAGCAGAGACCTAAAGGGTTAAACTTTTAACTTTAAGGGGTTAAAAATTTTAATTTATGCTGTGAAAGGTGACAAATGAAATAATGCACATGCAACATAATATAAATGACATAGGAAACTATTGGGGATTCTTAAAGAGTTAAGTAATGGTTTGTAAACATAAGATTATTTATTTTCAGCTGTTACAATCGTCCCTTTAATTATTGTTACAATCGTCCCCAAGACGCTATTTCAGCTTCATTTGTTAAAAAAAATGCTAGTTAATTAACAAAACTAATTTTTTCTTTCATTGAAATGTTAATTAAGGTGTCCACTTACATATTCGGTTAATAATTTTTGTTTGTTTAAACAAAATTACTTTGTTACAATATTATATTCTAATACCAAAAAAAGTACTTACGTAGCGTGAAAATATCTTTTGTGGTATAACTCCTTCAAAAGTACATAAAAATGGTTGCCAGCAGGGGTGTACAGTCCGCAAAAAAAAAAGATATCACCCTGAATAACTTTCGTTCTAATGATTCGATTTTCACGAACTAAGTGTCAATCTTAATGGTTCCTGGGGGTGACCTCAAATATGCTAACTAATTAGTGCTAACTATTAATTAAGTTACGAAATCAGACACAAAAACGTACTTTCTCTGAATAAACATATATTTTTTTTTTTACATATTTGGAATCTAGACACTTGAATTGGGGGGGTAGACAAAATTTTAAAACAATTGGGTCGTAAATTGGGTTGCAATAAAGGTTTATATATTTGGCGATAGTCCAGAAAAGCGCCAAAAAAAGTCGCCTGCGCAAATAAATATTTTAAGATAACCCATTGACTGATTCAAAAGCGAAACGCTTAATTTTACTAGGTTGCTAGGCAACCAATTTCTGACTGTAAAAAAATTGAAATAATGTTTTGTGATTGCTTTGAGAGGTTTAATTAATAGTTAATAGAAAACATCTCGAAGTTTCTAGGCAATAGACAATTTTTAAGTTCATTTATGTCCAAAAAGCAAAAAAAAAAAAAAAAAAAAAAATTATTTTATTCTCCTTTGAAAAGAAAATTTGAATCGATTTATAAGTTTTTAGAATTTAAATACATGAACTTTTTATCTGATATTATTTAGATTATGCTATTTTTGCTATGTTTATTCGAGGATTTCATACTAAAATCAAATTAACATAACTTATACAAAATTTTAGCTATATGCAAAATTAGCTATATGCAAAATTTTAGGGATAATGATTTTTACAGCTTTAATCGAGTCTTCTAGGCATGAAAGTTTGAAGAAAAAAAAGTGCTTGAAAAATAAAATGTAGATTGTATAGTAATTCTAATGCACATTCACAAGGTTTTCTATAATTTACGATATTTCTTTTTTCTATAACTCAATGAATTGCTGAATGTTTAGTGACATTTTAAAAACATTGAAATATTTTATGTTTAAGAATAAGATATTGAAATAATATGTTGCATATTGTATGATTCATTGTTTAAAAAATTGGTTCATTTTGCTAGACATTTACGTTACATGGTTTTCTTTGGATAAAGATGATTAGCAAATAGCATCCACATGTTTCGATACATTTTGAAACTTACGTTCGCAAATTCACCATAAAATGTCGCACAGCATATTCTTCAATTACGATAAGCTACATTTACCACCAAATACTGCTACTATGATTATTTTTGTTTTCTTATATATATATATATATATATCTGATATGATACTCTCTTTTTAAACAGAGCTCGTAAGGCCCTTAAGATACTGAAATGGGGGCACGAAAACTTAAAAGATTTTTTTTTCCTGATGCCCGCCTGTGTTAACATCCTTCAATTCAGGCATCTACAGGGCGACAGATATCTGTGTGGCCTAAGGATTCCTAACGAGCATCAAACATTCTCAAAATTAAGTGTTCATTCACTGGAAAATTTAGTGTTTATTCAATTTAAGAACGGTTCCTTCACTTGGTTATCTTACTACTTATTATTTAAACCACCAAAAGCTTAAAACAATATTATGTAAGTTATCTAAACTTTTTTTACATAATTTGCATTTATTAACAAATATGTCGACATGCATTTAATAACAAATACGTCATTTAGCTAAAATTAGAAATTTTGAAATTTTTATGATTTTTTTTTAAAGACAAGCTAAGCTTAAGTATTCCATCACTGGTAAGTTTACCCTATAAGATTTTGAGAAATTTGCGATGTTGTGAGAGATGCTTAAAAATGTTGACTACGTATTTTTATTAATATTTATAAAATATATATTCAAGAAATTGATGAATATTTTATTCCAAATTTATTCATTCGTATGTATATTATTGAAATTTTATCAGTTATTGAGAAAAAAAAACTAAAAACTAAAAAATAATCACATTAAAGAAGCACAATCTGTTGTATAATCATATTCTATCAGAAGCATGCTTTTATAAAAATCCACATTCTCTGAATAAAATGTATTTTATTCAATAAAATGTTTTATTCAAATTTCTTTACTAAATTGCAAATAGAATTTTAGACGACTAGAAAAGAAACATCGTATTTTATAGCTTAAAAAAATAAAAATGAAAAGATAAGCAAACGATTATTAGCGAAAAAAATATGAATGAAATTTTATGCTAAGCTCGCGAAGTCAAGTTCCTCGCAAGTTTATCACATTTTAATATTAATCGCCCCATTTAATCATTTCTTCATTGTCGCCAAATTATTTTTTTAAAAATAATTAATTTAAATTTTAATTTTTCTCAGCTTCTAATAAATAAAAACAGTTGAAACTTTAGATTTCTCAATTGAAAAATATGTAGTATGGTATAAAAAAATATGGTATAAAAAAATTCATACCTTGTAATTCAAACATTTTTCATCCTTAATTTAATTAAATAATAAAAAATAATTAACAGTTATTAAAAATTATTTTTTTCGTGAAATTACCTTTGGGTAAATGAGTTTTATGACTGGGTGAAATTTTCTTCGAATTGCTTTATTAGTTTTTAAAATATGACTAAAAACGTAAAAAGTGAAATTAACATTAAGGGGTACGAACTTTGGATCGCTCTCCTGACCAAACTATGGGGACCATATTTCCCAGATTGCGGCTACCCCCTATATTTTGAAGGTTAAGAATCCAAATATGTAAGAAAAATTAGATGTTTATTCAGAGAAAGTACGTTTTTGTGTCTGATTTCGTAACTTAATTAATAGTTAGCACTAATTAATTAGCATATTTGAGGTCACCCCCAAGAACCATTAAGATTAACACTTAGTTCGTGAAAATCCGATCATTAGAACGAAAGTTATTCAGGGTGATATCTTTTTTTTTGCGGACTGTACTTGTAGATTCATTAAATACACCTTGTGCGCCACCTAGGAACCAAATCTAGAACCCGACACTCGAAATTTTTGCTCTGTTACAATCGTACCCTGTTACAATTGAACCCATTCTCCCCTACTGTCATGCAGTCAAAAAATTCAAACTTAGAATTTTATGTATTTGGCATCTTTGTATGGTTATTAAGTCGAACCTTGCCCCTATTATCATTACGGGAAACGTAAATGAGCTGAGATATTTCCCGCGTGCAAGATTCAGTTCTCACGTTGATACGATGCACAATTTCGTCACCGCTACAGAGGGCGTACTTATACACCTGCCATGTCCAGTATCCTGCGTGTAACTTTAAAAAAACCTCTAGACGAGTTGTTGGGGTCTTCGTTGAAATATCCTTGCAACAGGAACTACATAACATAGTAAACTTCTTATCGCCAAAACAATATATATCAGTTTTTTGGCATTCTATTTTAGCTTTCATAGCATTGAAAATAGAAAAAAACAGTTGTCTATCCTCTTTTCTCGGAATCAATCGTCTATCACTTACGTTGTATTTTTAAGTGCTCAGCAAAGAGCTGTCATGGCTCAAAGGATAGAGCGTTCGCTTTTCAATGATGTGAACCGGGTTCGAATCCCAGCGGTGGCTGATAGATATCAATTCCTCATCCGCGTTGCACAGACCACGGTAGTGACTTAAAAAATCCTCAGTGATAAACGGATCATGGGGGAAATCCCTTGTCTTCTGGATTGAATTCAAAATTACAAGGCTACGCAGTTGAACATTAGTAGTCGTGAACCCAAAAATTGGGTAGGTTGTGCAATGTCGGTTATAAAATTGCATGACAGAGTAACTATTTTTAATTGCTTTGCGGATCTCCGATCAGATGAATGCTTACTCGAATTAGGAGAAGGCCGATATTCATTACATGTACGGAATTGCAGACGACATTGCAAAAGAAGCTCTAAGATCTGTCATGTGTAGCGGACCAAATTGAGCATCGCATCAGCGCGAAGACTGAATCTAGCACGCGGGAAATGTCTCACGCCGTTTACGTTTCCCGTAGTACAATGTGGCGAATGCTACGAGATCAAGGAATACATCTCTATGCGCAGAGAGTTCAGGGCGTTAGATTATCAGGCACTTATCAATTTTACCGCGTAGTTTCTCCAGCAGATGTCTGTGGACCCAAATCGTTGTGCACAAGTTTTGTTCACTGAGGAATGCACATTTACATGCTATGGTATTTCAAATATCTACAGCTATCATGATTGGGCAACTGAGAGCCCGTACATATTGCGTCCAAGTTTGTTCCAACAATGTTTTCACGCTAAATGTTTGGCGGAATGGTGCACGATCATCTGATTGGGCCATAGCTACTGCAAACACGCCTGGAGAGAGATTCATACCTTGTGTATTTAGCAGAACTATTTACCTGCGTTCAATTACAAATCAAACAACGCATGTGACTTCAATACGACGGAACTTCAGCCCCATTATATTGTGGATGCGCGTAACACCTTTATCATGTATCGGAGATGATGAATAGATTGTGGTGGTCCAATCAACTGGTTGACACCTGATTTGTCATTTGCGCACTTTTTTTTCTGGTGTCATAAGAAGTGAGCCTCATCTACGACGATGGTCCCATGGATTTTGTTGAAGTCCTTGTTTCCTCTGATATCAGTAGCTGCTGACACCACAAGAGAAACGCATACCCAAATCTAAATTCTTGATGGTTTATGTTGGTTTCAGTGCGACTCATGATGGTTACCATCATCCAACATTTTTCATTATGTTTTCATGGTTTTTGATAAGCCCACAAGCTTCCATCTATCCTTGATGAAAAATGCTACTTAAATTTATGATGGTGAACCATCAAGAGAAGTTTGATTCTCATGAAACAACAATCCATGATGATCCTCGATGGTTCCAACTGTACATTTTCATGATAGCTTAAAGGGAATTTCTGTTGGTTCTCAGGAATATAATCAAAACAATTTTTTTTTTAATGTTGGACCATCATAACTTAATCCGAATTCCTTCATTGGAATGATAGTTGTTCATGATCGTTCCAGCATTTGATTTCTAAGATACTGTGATGGAAATTCGTGATGGTCCATAATGATACATCAAGGCTTTTCCGTGATGGTTTAATAATAATTCTTGTTGGTTCAGCTGGAATATACCATCAAAACAATTTGGTTTCTTTTATGTTGAACCATCATAAATCAGACTGAATCCCTACATTGGAGTGATGGTGGTTCATGATCATTCCAACATTTGATTTCTATGAAACTATGATGGAAATTTCTGATGGTTCAATATGAACAAACGATCCAAACAAGTTTATATTCTTAACAAGTTGTGTTCTATCACCTTCTAACGTATAATCCTCACATTGTATAGACATACATAATATAAAAAGAATAATCGGTCTATTCACACTGACTCCCTTTTAAACCAATAGTGATTTTTGATTGCCTTTTGGGTATTTCAATGCAGTTTAAGAAATTTAAAAATTTTGAATATGTTACGATACGAGAATTTTGATTTATCACTTTTTTTTATACGCGCGAAGCGCTACAGTTTTATTGAAAAATCATATTGTTTTTTTTGTACCTATTTTTGGTTATTTTTAAAAAGTAGGTACAAAAAATAGGTTCAAGGTCAAAATATCACATTTAAGAAATCACATTTTTTTTTTACCTACAATGCACTGATTTCATTCACGACGTTTTTATCTTTCCTTAGCAGGACATCTTGATTGTTTTTGTCCATTTCAGATAGGTTTAGTTCCTATATTTTAATGTATGATAGGACTTTACTACGCGACGCAATTTGAAATTTGAGTTTTCACATTGACGTGTGAAAATCGCGTTTCGAAAGTAAATATACGTCATTTCAATATCTTTTTTGATCATGTTTTTGAAACTTTAATCTTTTCAACACATTACGATACTCGAATTTTGAATTTTAAAGTAATGACAGTGTAACCAATACATCCTAGAAAATAAAAAGATTCAGCACGGGTTACCATAAACAAGAAATTTGATCCTTTAGTAGTCCAAACGTAATGACATTTTTCTTATTTCTCATCCACTGAGCAGTTTATGTTCGTTATGTCTGACAACTAAATTGATCCCTGCCGAGACCTTTTTTCTAGAAGTTGTTGGTCTAACACGCTGAATAGCGATTATCCTGTTGTCAACCCATGTCGTTTATTCATCATTTCCTCACGGGTTTTGAAATTCCAAAATTTTTTATATGAGATAACGACACTTGGATTTCGAATCACAGTGGAATCTCCAGGAGCGACCACCTCTATTTACGACATCTTGTGGGAGGTACAGAATATTTTTCATAGATTTGTGTTGAAAACCTTTAGGCGAGACCATTAAAATACCTCCCTAAGCATCTGCACCAAATGCGGAAAAGATCAAATAAAGAAAGACGAAAAAATATCAAAACGGAAAAATGAACAAAACAAATAATTAGATTAAAAAGTATTCAAAATATTTCTGTGAGACTCTTATTGAAGATACAACCTCAGTCAGAGAAGTACACGAAAAGACGATTCTCTCAATGATTAAGTTTTAGAGTTGAAAGTTCAATTAGAAAGAAAAGTTAATTTAGAAAACATCTCAAACGAAAAAAAAAAAAACCTCATCTCATCTTTTAAAGCTAATTAATTTTTATGATAAAAAATTAAATGCAAACTTAAACAAAAAAAAAAACATAACTGTTTATTTATTTAAAATAGCGTTACCATTCACATCTGTCAACTTTATTTTTGCACATAATTAAATCAGTAGGAATGATTTTTATAGACGCAAAGTTTTATTAATAGATCCGTGTTTTCATGACGCTAACAGAAGTGGCATTTCCAAACTAAGAAAATGACACTGCCTGAAATTAAAATCATGTATGCACCTTCGATAACAATTTTGAAGTCAATGGAGGTAATTTCTAAACATGAGCCACCCTCCATCAACGGCCATGTTGCTGTGGAACGGTGAGTGGTTACTCCAGAGGGGTTTTACTGTATACAGGGTGCGTAGCCAGATTTTTCAACATAAAATAAGCACCTTCTAAACATTTTTTAAGTGCTCAAAAATATTCTTAATCTTTTTCCAAAAAAAAAAAAAAAAAATTAAAATCTGTACAATAATAAAAATTATTTTTTTCTATCCTTTTAAGTTTTTAACTTATAAACACAAAATCAATAAAATGAAGAAACATTTTCAAAAACTTTACATAATCATGATAAAATAACTAATTTCTGATAAATATTGCAGAGAAACGTAAAAATCAGCATTTTTTGGTAAATTGGAACGACAATCGATGCGGTAAATAAAAAATCGCTTTTTAAAAGATAGAAAAGTATGCACTTTTTACAAACACCAAATAAAAAAAGCACCTTTAAGGGATTTTAAAAAACGTAAATCAAAAATAAGCACCTTTAAGCACTTTTTATAAACGCTACGCACCCTGTGTATAGAATAATCACTTCGAAGAATTCAACTTGCGTCATTTAATAATAATTTGATGTCGTTTACCGATCATTTTTCAGTCCATTTAAATTTTTTTAATGATAAGATTCTGAGTTATGATATTATTAGGACACGCGTTTCAGAACTCGAATTATCACTTTTTGATATTGCTCACGAAGCTTTTAATACACATTCGAATCCGCTTCTGTGAATTTTTTATGTATTTATTCACTGCATTTCGGCCATTTCCACATGATTTTACGAAATCTGATATTTGTATACAAGTTTGATAAATATGGGGCAATCCACTAGTTTGGCAATTTTTTTTTTAATAATTAAAGTTTTTATCAAGTTGACATTCTTTGAAAATCGTCACTTATGAGTTTTTTTTTCTTTTTTTTATTTATTTGCAAAAATATAGTTATAGTCTTCTCACCTCAAACTTAGGAGGAAACAGTTCCATTTTAGTTGCTATCAGAGGCTTTATCTTCTCTCTTAAGAAAATTAAAGGCCAAAACCTGAAATTGAGAAGAAAATAGTTAGAAATCAAATATTATAATCAGTATTTCAAAGCGCACAATTTCAAAAATTTCCTAAAAAATTATGAAAAAAAGAGTGACTCAAAAGAGATACAGATTAATTTCTCACTATATTTTGATCAGAATTTTCAATTTTTGTCTGACAGGCTAACAAAAATTTTTGGTGGGTTAACGATTTCCTATAAAAGTCTAACGTTAGAAGAGAAAATTCTAATTCTTAGTTTTTGGGTTAAAAATAAACTTAAACTATTTTCATATTTTTTTCCTCTATGGAGTGACTGTTAAGAAACAAAGAGGTATTGTTTAAAGGAAAATTTTAATAGTGTTTTCAAGGTAAAAAATATTAAGCTGAAACTTTATTTGGCCATAATTGTTTTTAGTGGAAAAGTTAACGATTTTTTTTTTTGGGGGGGGGGGGGAGACAAAATTCAGACAACCCTCTTTACTTGTTTTGTAACCTATTCTTGGTGGGTGTTTCAACGCTGGATTAAAAAATTTTTTTTTACGGGCTTGTTTACAGGTTAAAAAGTAGCTAATGTTTGTCTTAATCATTATATTTTTAGCAGGTGGGGTAACGATTTCTGAGCATGGATTAAGTGGTAGAATGAAAATATTTCGTTTTTTGTTAAAATTTCAGACAACTTGTTTCGTTGTAAAGTTTAAGTGGGCTAACGATTTCCTTAATTAGGTGTACAATACGGTACGGTTTTAATATTTCAAATTTAAAAAAATGCTTCGATTAATCAAATGTGTACAAAATGCTGCTTTGGCCATTATTGTTTTTCAATAGGTTATCTGCCGTGGACATTTACTGTCTTAATATTGACCAAACTTTAAACGCAACATTAAAAGTTTCAGTTTTTAATCAATAATTAGCTAAAACCTATTTTAGTTTTGAATAGTTTTGGTGATAGAAAGTGAGCTCACAATTTCTTACAATAGGCTAAACGTTTTGAGACACAAACTCTAAATTCTGATTTTTGTTGTTGTTGTTGAAAACCAGTTTTTGTCGCAGCTTTTTTCTTTAGCGGGGGGGGGGGGTTGGCTGAGAAACACTCTTTAGTGGGTAAACATGAGAGGCTCAATAGGCTAACAATTTTCAATAAAATTTGTAAATGTGGTTGAAAAATTAGATGTGTTAATTAGCTGACGAAACACTTTCGTGCACAAACATGGGATTATGGAATGGCTACGAGGGAAAATTTTGAGCTCCCTTTCAAAGTGTCAGATTTTTTTAAAAAAAAACTAAGAGCTATTTTGGCTCTAATTTTTATTCTGGTGAAAGTTTTTTGAAGCAATTTTATACAACGGGCTACCGTTTTAGGACATAACTCAAACTCGTGGCTCCATGGACAACAATTCTGTAAGATTTTTTTTAGGCATAACATTTGCTGGCGAATGGACCAAACTAACATTTTGGAAAAACGGTTTGATGGGTTAACGATATCCTATACTAAGCTTAGCATTTTGAGGCATACTTCATTAGTGATTTCTGGGTCAGAAATGAGCTAAAGCTGATTTTGGATATAAAACTTTTTAGCAGTCAGGCAAACGGTATTTTTTAATGGGATAACGTACTTTTATGATTTACTTTGAAATGGACTGACCTTTAGAGGTAAAATTCAAACTTGTGGTTTCTAGGTCAAAAATTAGCTCTCTCTCTTTCCCGTCAAAATCAAGCTGTGAGCTTTCGTCTCCCATTTCTCGTGCCCGTGATACTTCCGGGATAGAGCATTCAAAAGAAAAGCACCAAAATGGTTTAAACATATCCGTCTGTTGTGCCCCAATTTTTTCAATTCTTTTATTACACACAAGATGGCTGCACCAGATTATCTTTAATGTAACAGCTTATTTTAAACGTGATTTCAGCACTAACCATATATATGTATTTCGTTCACTTAGCTCATGCATCTGATTGGTTAAAAAAGAAAACACGTAAAAACATGACATACAGTATTGTGTATATTTTCTTTTGTTGTTAGGTATAGTTCCAGATGCCGATGTGTAATATGTTCTCTGGTTTATTTGATCAAAAGTTCGCTAGAATTTGCTGCAACCGTAACTTTTTTCTAAGGGTTAATTGAGGAAAAAGTTAAGTTGGATAACAATTTTCCTCGATGAGCTTACATATCGCAGAATGATTTCAAATGCTTCAAATCAAAATTCTTAATTCGCAAACTTAATCCATTTATTTGAAGTTGGATATAAAATGTTTTGCCGTAACTTTTTGGCATTTGTAACGACAAAAATTGTTCGGTAAACGATTTCCTATTAACTGTTAATGTTTGGAGAAAAATTTAAACACGTGGTTGTTTGATCGAAAATTGGTGAAAACCTTTTTTGACCATCTCTTTTTGCTAGATATGGTCAAAACGGTGTGATTTGGAGTTTAAATTCAAACTTTTATCTTTCTAAATCATAAAGCGGTCGAAACTTGTATAGACCGAAATTTTCGTGGTGTGTGTTAACAATTTCCTACGAGACGCCTACTTTTGAAGTGAAGTTCTGTCTTGTGTTTTCTAGGTCAGAATCTAGCTTAAACTTGTTTTAACTATAACCTCTATTTTGTACGATGGCCAACAAAAAGCTGATGAAGCAAAAAATACACCAACCGTCATCTGCTTCCTTTAAAGATTTTATAAAATATTTTTGCAACACATTTTAAGACAAACTTTATATCAAATTAGCATAATACTTCAAAAATCAGCCCAGACTATGTAATCTCAATTCTTTTAAGTTGCGCGCAATATTACTTTTTAGAGCATAGAAAAGTTGCTTTTTAAAAATTTTTATAATATTTTATTTCAGCCGTGATGGTTCAGGGGATAGAGCCATCGCCTTCCAATGAGGTGAACCGGCTTCGAATCTCAGCGACAGCTGGTCAATACGAATTCCGCATCCGGCTTGTGCCGACCACAGTGCTGGCTTAAAATATCTTCAGTAGACGGATCATGGGTTAGAGTCCCCTTGACGTCAAGGGGATGGTGGGTTTCGTGTTTTTCCTCTCCATGTAACGTAATTGCTAGTTAGTTCCATCAAAATGTCCTCCACAAAGGCAAATTCCTCCCAATATTTGATCCAGGAGTTCCCTAGTCTTCTTAATTGGGTTCAAAAACACAAGGCTACGGAGCTGAGCATTGGTAGACATAAACTTAAAATTAGGTAGGCTGTTAAACGATGGTTATAAATTAAAATTAAAAAAAATACTGCTAAAGGATTGATTAGTCTGAAATTAAATCACTATATGGAGTTTGATATAAATATTATTAAAGAAATATAAATATTATATTCCTTTGCAGCCAGGCTAACCGTGTGGATGTTCTCGTGGTCTTCCCCTCCATGTAACGCAAATGCGGGTTAGTTTTATCAAAAAAGCATTCCACGATAGCAAATATTCTCCCAATACTTGATCCAAGAGTTCCCTAGTCTTCTGTCTTAGGTTCAAAATTTCAAGGCTACGGAGTTGAACATTAACTGTCGTAACCCCTCCCCCCCGAAAAAAAACTCGGTTATAGAATACAATATTTTATTTAATTATTAAAATGTGCAGTACCAGTGTGTTTACCGATCACGAACATTTTCGTGACTTTCACGATTTCACGAATTCCATGATTTTCAAGGATTTTTGGGGTAAATAATTTTTAAGATTCAATTTCTCTAACAGATCTGATGTATAGAATAATAATAATTAGTTTTTATAAAGAAGTTGCAATTAATATATCCACTGTAAAAGAGGACGGATATAGCAACGCCTGCTTGAGAAAAATCCTAACAACTGATTTTCGCAGTAGCTGTGACGTCAGGAGTTATAGCAGACGATGAATATCTTTATTCGTATCTCCTTCTAGAATTCTGTTAATTCCCTAGCGCAATTTTTTTAATACAATGGATTGCCTAGATAAATTTGGTTATTCTTTTTATTTCATTTGATGTATCTCAAATCTGTAATTTAGTTTAAGAACGAAATTTACCGATGAAAAGAAAAAGTTTTTGCAGTGTTGCTTGTGTTGAATAAATAAGATGTATGTTTATTTGGATAATGCTTATTTGGATTGTAAGAGTCATATGCACTACGATAAAAAATTTTCAAACTTTTAAATATTGAAGTATCGTGCTAAAGTCTGTACGCATGCATTAAATTTGATTAAATCTGTTAATGTAACATGCGATAAAAATGTCTTTTTATATTACATTAAAAATAAGCAGTTAAGGTGACAAGGAACTTTCAAATAAGCAAAAATTTGCCAAAAAATTTATTTTTCACTTTTTATAGTTTCGAAACCTAGGCATTTAACTGAACATTTAAAAAAAATTCTTTAATTAGATCTAAATTGACGAAGTTATGGCCATTTCTGTTTTGACCACGCCTCTTTGGCGCCTGCAATGAAAAAGTAGTAGAAGTCATTTTTCTCAAAATGTCTTTTTTGACAAATTTACAAATTTCAAACTCTTCCAGCGAAATTAATTTTTTTTCTATTAACCTGAGAATTTGATGGTATATATTTATGAATATTATTAACATTTCGTTGGAAAAGTTTTTTGAATTAAGTAAATAGTATTATTTTTATACATTATATTTTATAGCGGTAAGATGATTTTTTTTCAAAGATGTTGGGTTCTTTCTGCTTTTTTACTGTTATTTGTTTCAATAATAAAATTTAAAAAAGTACCTCCAACAAATTTTTTATATTACCGAACACGTAATATTTTAAAAGAATTTTGTCATTTTAACAAAATTTCAGACGTGAAGAACAGTATAAAAAAAAACATTAAAAATTCAAAATTTTCTTCTAATTTCAGAAATTGTAAAATATTTTTTTTGAAATTGTGCATCAAAGTTGTTTTTAACACTGTATACTGAGAATTTCAAACAAATCCCTTGATAATTTCTAAAAATATTTTTGAAAGTCCTTTGTCTCCTTAAGTGCAGATATTTTCTAATATGCAAATTCTGGGCCAAATACTTGCAAATTTTTCTCTCATTTTTAGCATTCAAACTTTTGCGGATATTTCATTACTCCTTTAGGAAATTAAAAAAAGTTTGCTATCTTATGACCTTACACAAACATGTTTGAAAGAAAACACTTTTTTATGTCAAAAATTACTTGCAAAATTTCCGAGATATGTTAATACTACCGAGGGGGAGGGTTATTAAACGTAACTCCCTGTACTATCCCTATAACACAGTTAAACATTTCGGTATATTACCTGCAAAAATTACGTCCTTACTTTTTAAAGAAAAATCTTTTATCTTTGACAAAAACGCAATAATAATTTTAGAAATATATGTATGTAATTTTTAAGATGAATTAAAACTCAATTTTGTCTGAAAAAAGAAAAGTAGCGCGTAGTTTTTCATCAACAGTGTCACACGATCAACCACGTGGTAAATGGTTAACTAATAGATATTTAAGGAGTCAAGAATATTGGAATTACCGCTCATTTAAAAAGAACTCCAATCCTAGACGTGTGAACGAGGAGTCATCCCCTCATATAGTCTTTCTAAATTTCCAACCTGTAAAAAAATTAGAAACTATTTAAAAAAATATACATTTTGTTAATTTTCTTCCTTTAAAAAATTAAAAGTAATTCTTTCAACTTCATTTATTTATTATTATCTAAAAGTACCTTCCGTCCAATAAGTTGATCTGAAAAAGTGTAAAATATCATTAATTTTTATTATGATATTTTCCACTTTTTCCGTTTGCTGCATTGTAATAAAAAAACACTTTTAGGAAAAGGATTGAATTTATTTTTAGTTACACAGCAATGTCATGAAAATAAACTATTTCAATAATCTGAACGAGTAGTTGTATCAAGGAATATACATAGGGAAAGAAGTCCAGCCTTCATTGACATAATGTAAACTAGTTCCCCAATGTTAGGTGCCTTATTCTTGTGTATAAAAGAGAAAATACCATTTAGGAGTATAGCAGCACTTTTTGAAACGGGTTTGCACCTTCCTCTCCTCCTAACCAATGCTGGGAATGGTAAAGTATTGTAGTGAAAAAGAAAGGTTTTTCTTTTTTTTCGTTGGTTTGTTCTGTATTTTTACACTATTGATAAACAGTACCGTACTATTAAGATTTTTCTTCAAAAATACATTTATATCACCCATGTTAATTAAATGTGCTAACACATTTTAACATTGAAATTTTAACATGGAAATTAAACATAGAAAGAAAGAATAAAATAGTAGCTTTAGATAAGCAACGTATCCAACTATGCATGTAAAGTTGTACAGCAACCTAAATTGCGAAGCTCAATTTATCCCCCCCCCCCTGATCAACGTTGCATCAATGAACAGTTTTCCTTTTCTTTTGAAAATTCATCACGAAGATAAGAGAATCAAAATAATGCACCCTCGGTGGTCGGAAGTAGCGTGCTACAAGTAGTGCAACTACTGTAGTCGCTACTTTTTTTCGTAGTTTGTAGTGTAGTGCGATACTTCTCAAAAAAAGAAATAGTGTAGCGCGTAGTGCGATACAAAAAAAAAAAAACAATAGTTCGTAGCTATTTCTACCAACTTCTTTTAAAATTTATTTTATTTTATAACCGTCACTGAACAGTCGATCCAAATTTTTGGGTTTACGACTGCGAATGTTCAACGTCGTAGCTTTGAAATTTTGAACCCGATCCAAAATGCAAGGGAACTCCTGAACCAAGTACTGGTAGAAATTTCCTTCGTGGAGAACCTTTTGGTGGAACTAATTGCCATTTGCGTTACATGGAGAGGAAAACCCAGAAAATCTCTCACGATTAGCCTAATGATAACAGGGCTCTAACCCATGACTCGTCTACCATTGAGGATATTTTACGTCAGAACTGCGGACGGTGCAAGCCAGATGCGGAATTCATATCGACTAGCCATCGCTGGGATTCGAACCCAGTTCATCTTATTAGCAGGCGAACGCTCTATTCTCTGAAATTTTTTTTTGTCAGATTCTCTAGAGCTCAAGTTTTTTTTTCATTTTTGCTGGCAGCAGTTATTTCCTTCATGTTCTTAAGTTATTTTTTTCATTATCATTAGAAATCTTGTAAACAAATGAATCTTTGGAAATCGAATCAGTAAGATTGAGTCCTATAACGTGAAGATCCGATCATTAGATATAAAGTTATTTTGGGTGTTCCATTTTTTAAAATTATTTTGCGCATTGTACTTTATTTTTTGGAGGACATAAAAAAAGGTTTAATCACTTATATCTCAACTATTTGATAATTTCTGATCATTTCTTTGATTAAATACTCACTGTCAAGAAGAGCATAGAATTTAAAGGTCAAAAGAATAAATTCGTAAAAAGTGCTTTAGATTAAATTACTATCTCATATAAAGATGAATTAACATTTCTTAATAACTTCTCATGCTTAACAAAGCCAATTTTTTATTCAAAATCATTTTTAACATTTGTGCTAATTATGCTCTTCGGTAAAGTATTTATGTTTTCTGAAAGTTGTGAAATAGTAACTATATTTCAAAAGGTAAGAAAAGTAGTCGTAGTTAACTACAGTTGTAATAAAGTAGTTGAAATTAACTACAAAGCAAATGCAGTTTTACCGACCACTGTGCACCCTTTTATTCTGAAGCCGGCTCATATTACTGAATGGAATAATCTTGTTTGCTTCGATAAATTGACACTGCCATTGTCAATATTGCTTTGGACTTGTTTCCGTCCATGACCTTTCAAAATATACAAGGAATTAATTCTGCTTCTGATTTACACTAATAATATATTGCCTCATCATCTAGAATTTCTAGAACTACACATGTATCAACTGTTTCGAAACATAAAACTATTCTGTTGGTATTTTTTTCGGTCATTCTGTCTAGAGTCAGTTTTTTAATCAGTTATTGAAAAGAGCTAACCTATTTTCTTTTTCTTGAGCTTTTCAATGTAACATTTTACATATACAATTGAAGTCTTCAGCCTGAAATCTAGGAGCTTCTTTTATTTGATTTTATTATTAAATATTTTAACTGAAACTACTGTTTTTTTTAATCATGCGTTTTAATATTTACTTGCAATAGTTTTTATTCACATTTTATACTTTGATTAATTTATCCTTTTTTAAAAAAAAAAAATAAACTGTGACATCTTATCAGATACTAAGCATTTGAAATAAATTGATTCATTTGGAGGTAAGCAAATATTTGTATTAATTCAATATTTGTATTTATACTTTGCATGCAATATTTGCATTGGGCTATAAATTGATTTATTTAATAAATTAGAGTTGAATTCATGGTTTTACTTTTAGTCCCAGACTTTAATTTTTAAAATAGAAAGTAGGTACTAAACTTAAATTTTTATCATTGTCCATCGAAAATGTAAATTTTTTTTCTGTTACATAAAATAAAAAATCTTAAGAAACTAAAGCGGTAGCTATTAGCCGATTAAAAACTTTGTTCTCTTCAAAAAATATTCAAACAAGAAATAACAGTATACATGTTTCAAACGCCCAAAAACAGGTGGATTTGACAGATGTGGATCAGAAGAAACAAAAGTGATTTGAAATATAAAACGTTTGAAATATAAACTTCATGATACTTATCTTGATTACATTTTTTTACAGTTAAAATTTGATATACAAATCATTTCCCAGCATATCATTATAATTGGTATAAAATAGCCCACTTAGGTAGAAAATGGTTTAAAAAATTTCTTCATGGTTATCCCGCAAATTGCAAAATTTTCAAAAAGTGTGATGGTTTTATCTACTTGATCATGTGATAGCTTTTTCGGATAATTAAATTAAAATTTAATGATTTTGTTTAAAGACTATTCCTCAATTTTGAACATGCCAAATTCATTTTGTAAAACAGTGTCTTTCGACAGAATCTGTTGCTATGAGCAGTATTAAGCTTAAGGCAAACAACTCAATCAGTTTGGGAATCGAGAACAGTAACAAGCTATGATTTTGTAAACGCCAAAATACGAATCGCTATTTATGATTTGAAATTTCGTGAATACGAGTCGCAAGGGATGATTTTTAGATTTCGTTAATGCAAATACGAAATGCGGTTTTTAGATCGTGTGAATACGAATTACGATGTGCGACTTTTATATTAATTACGATTTATTTGGCTTCTAGAATTAACGGCCAAAAAATTATTTAATAAACGTTCGAAAAAATTCTTATCTGTGTTGAAATTGACACAGAGCGCAGTGATTATTTTAATAAAAGATTCAAAACTCGCGTGCTGTGAAACAATAGTAATAAAAATATTACTATTGTTTCTTAAACCGTGGGGAAAAGCGTAGAAATAACTTCCGTAAAGACCATTAAAATCCCTTTATATTGACAATGAAATCGGCATAAATATAGAGTGTCAAAAGTGATGTATTTTAATGCGGGATTCGAAAATTAAAGTGTCGCAATAGCGCATAAAAATACTGGGACTTTCAAAACCTTGTAGAAATGTGTAGCAATAATTGCCAAAGTAACGATTCGTAAATAATTTGATTTGCTATAAAATCGTCACAAATAAGCCACGTTAAGAATGGTTATCTAAAAGAGCGATTCGTTATTCGCTGTTCATAATAATATATCGTGCTAAAAATATCCAAAGTTTAAAAACCACGCGAAATGCGTCACGATAACTTCAGAAAAAAGGATCAAAAGTCATTCAGATTTGCGATGAAGTGTGCCCAAATAAAGCGTTTCATAACTTTCAAGACGTTAGTACATAGTTCGATTTCATAAAAAAATCGCGATTTCTACAACTGCGTGAAAATGGGTAGTAATAATTAGCGAAAAGTCATTGAATTTACGGCGAAATTGGCACACACGAAGAGCGTCAAAAATATTGGAATTTTTAAAACTATGCGTAAATCCGCAGCATTAACCATCGACAAAAAAAAAAAATCGAATCGTTGAGATTGGGTACATCAAAAATTTTACTGCGCAATTAAAAAATTTTCGAATTTTTTTAATTTAAAAAAAAAAAACACTCGATATATTTTTTGTTCATTTTGTTCAGGTTGCAGCCGCCGGCCGCATATAGAGAGTTGACGCACCGTATGTTGCGGACCCCTACCCTACTTCAGACAATCAAAGATAAATTTCTTTAAAAGAGAAGATTTTTTTGAAGATTTTTTAAAAGATGTCCAGCATACATTTGTCCGGTATTCCTAACAAAGCTTGCAAAATAATCACACAGACCCATTTGGGCAATATTTTCAAAATTAAAAAAACGGAAATATTTATAATTTAAAAGTTCATCAAATAATATAAAATTAAGAAGAGTTTTTAAGCAGCAATAAAAAAATGGCATTAACAAAAAAAATAATTTCTTTCCAAAATTGTGATAATTTGCCTTTGAAATAAATGAAAAAGTATGCGATAAGCGTTTACTTGTGTGATTATTAAAGAAATGCAGTTTTCTTGTAAACGAAAATGGGACATTTTACTTATCCTACCTAACACCACATTCAAGTCAATCAACTCATTTTAGGCCAAGTATATAAATTCTATAAAACGTGGTATTATTTTCATTGAAATATGCTTATATAACATTCATTAAGACACACACAAAATTTTGCGTATAAAAAATTTTATTTTATTTAAGAAATAAAACGGGGTGTAAATAGGCACCATTCACCAAATCAATGAACAAACCATTTAGTTAAACGCTTGTTTTTCACTGAAATTTTTTGTAATTTTTTTTTTATTCACTGACTTGCAACTTTATTCCATCATAAAAACACAACGAAAAATCTCAAAAGAAAAAATTACACATTTTCGAAAAAATGTCAATAACCGTTATAAGTCATAAAAAAAACTTTAATAGCTTAAAAATTTCTCAACAGAAAGTGTTTACTCAAATTGAATTACTATTAATTTTTAGTTGTCTTAAGAACCTTTGATAACAGCAGAATAAAAGTAGTGGAAAATATTGTTATTAAAAAATATTTATTGAAATGTTGCGTTTGCGTAACTTTGGCAGAAAATAGGTGAAAATCAAATGGAATTTAAATGTAGACCACACGAAATTTTAGACAAAAGTAAAAACAAAATTAAGACAATTGAAAGTGATAAAAAAATTTAAAAGAGAAATTGAGGGAAATAAGATGGATTGCACTAGACTTAGGAATGAACTGGACCTTAGTACTTAAAACTTTTTCACCAAAAATAGGTCCCTATCAAAAATATTAAATATCTACTTTAAGATATACCCGAAAAGTAAATATTTCATGATAAAAATATAAAAAAAATTTAAATCAGTAATAATTTTATAAACTATTAAAATCAAAATATCCAGATTAGCAGTCATATTTATCAAAGGATTCATAGTAATCAGATTCATAATAATCAAGGAACGTAATATGAAACAAAACATTTTTCTTTCGTACTACACATACATTCATAATTTTGACTGGATAATTGAAAATAACATAACTATCATAGACACCTGAATAGTATGCGCAGTGCACAAAATAATAAAAAAAATACATAAAATTTCCTTGAATAACTCTTGATTTAATGATCGGTTCTTCCGCCTTCAAAGACTCAATATTAATGATTCGAAAGTCTACCTTTAAATAAGCTAATTATATGGAGAACCCGATATTTAAAGTTACGAAATCAGATGCGAAAACGCACTTTCTTACCTAACGAAGTAATATTATGTAGAGCAGAGGTATTTTTTAAAAAGAAATTTTGATTTTTGACTGCTAAAATAGGGGGGTAGCCGTACTCTACTCCCAATAATTTCGCAGGGGAGCAATATAAATATGAAACTCATTTATCCAAAAATGATGACATGAAAAAAATAATTTTAATAATTTTTTTATTATATTATTTAATGGCAGTTTAAAAATGTTTGAATTGTAAGGAATCTAGATTTTTACATAATTTTGAAGTATTTAATTTTAAATGACAAAGTACAAAATTTAAATGAAATCGGAATGAATGTTATCAAGAAAAAAAATTCAACTAAACATTTTCAAAAATGGATTTCTCATATATATATATATATATATATATATTATTTGTATGTTTCAAGACGCAAAATGTTATTGCAAATTTTTCTCAAATACTGGAAAGAAACATAAACGAATAAGTTATTAATGCGGGAATTAAAACGAATAGTTAATAATATAACGCAGTCCCAAAGTGTGGTACGCGTACCCCCAGAGGTACGGGAACAGTTTAAAGGGGGTACGCGTTTTTATGCGAAATATCTTGCAACAAACGAAAATTAAAAAAAAAAAATATTTAGAAACAAATCTAGCCATGAAAATTTACGATTAAGTAATTTTCTATTAGCTATTTTTTGCAGAGTTTACAGTTAAAAATTATTAGTGTCAACAGCCAGATGTGATTTTTAACTTTAGTGTAAATTTTTATGGTAAAAAGTACATTCATTTTTTATTAGTGGTACACAGCGTTACGAAAAATTTAGAAAGGGTACACTAAAGTCATAAGTTTGGGAAATACTGTTATAAAGAATAGTTATTGATTCGATACATCACAATTTTTTAATTTCGTGTATTTCTCTATCTAAGACTTAATAGATCTTCTTTATTTTTCAGAATATTAAATGTGATATACTATGGCCGTAGATGGCGCCACTTGTTAACAAGAACAATCGTACTCCCAGTGCCACAACAGCAACAGTATAGTTATGTATCAAAAAGTGAAGTGAAATGTCTGCTATATGATAAATATATTTCAAATTATGATGTCAAGCAGGTTACCTTTATTAGTTTAAAATATATGCTGATCTTTCGAAGTTAGTTTATTATTAGTTTTAGAGTCACTTGAAATTAATTCATAGTTGATTTTAAAGTCTCAAAAAATCATTTAAATTTGTATTGTTTTAGAAGTTTAAGACAAACTGTAAACCTATAAGCAATTAGGATAAATCATGTTTTTGAGCTTAGTTGGTTCTCTTCCATTTATGGAGCAAATACAGTTATTTAATTTACGTTATGAATCATATGATAAATAGTAAATAGTAGTCCTTCTTTATTCATAATTTGATTTAAAATTAAAGTTCTATCTTCAGTTTAAATTTACGATTCCGTTATACCTTATTGAGTTAGCGATATCAATTAAAAAATGTCAGAAGTACATGTGTTAGAATCGATTTAAGATTATTGTTTAAAAAAAATGTGAATAGGAAATGTTACAAAATCTTGTAGAGAGTCGTGAAGGGAGCGCTCGTTTTCCAATGAAATAAACCGGGTTCAAATCCCAGCAATGGCTGCTCGATATGAACTCCGTACCCGGCTCGCACCGACCACAGTGCTGACGTAAAATATCCTCATCGGTACACGGATCAGGGGTTAGAATTCTCTTGCAGTCAGGCTAATCGTGGGAGGTTTTTGTGGTTTTCTTCTTCATGTAACGCAAATGCGGGTCAGTTCCTTCAAAAAGTGCTCCATAAAGGCAAAATTTCTTACAATATTGGATCCAGGAGATGCTTGTTTACTGGATTGCGTTCACTATTACAAGGCTACGGAGTTTAATGTTAGTAGTCTTAAGCCCATAATTGTGTCGGCTGTTCAAAGACTGTCATTAAATAATATAAAATATTTTAAAAAATCTTGTAGATTATGTATGACAAAATTACTGTACAGAAGTTTGCTTTCTAGTTTTTTTAAAGCATTTTCTTTTATTTAAATCTAATACTTTAAAATCTAATATTTACTAAAAATCTAATATGCCTGTACTTCACTCAAGTTATTTTGCTATTAAACGAAGTTGGTAAAATATTTTTCTAAACGAGTGAGATATACTAATAGCCTATTTTGCACTGGGGGTCGTACATTGATTGGTAAATGAAGTATTTTCTATCAAATGTCAATTTTGCATTCATAATTTTATATCATTTATATTCATAATTGGATATTTCTTACTATATATAAAATTCTAATGATGGTGTCGCAGTTTTCCATTGTTGTCAGTGCATTTTTATTGACCAGAAAATCACGTGGTGTGATCCAGTTTTTCCTCATTCGTCTCCTTATTGTTTTGGTTGTAGTCAGCATAAAATTAATAAAAGTCATGCTTTTCTTTAAATATTTTTGAATCCCTAACTTAAAGTTATTTTCCTGTACTGTACAGTACCTGTACTGTACAATTATTTTCCTGTACAATATTGAATTACGCTTTTAATTCAAGAGTTTAAAACTAAGAGAATTGCTGTTTTCTTATTAGTATTATAATGTAAATCTGCCTTACATTTTAAGATAAAGTTATTTAGAAAGGTGGTCTAACAATTATTATTTTTGAGCAAATAACATTAATATCATCATCATCAGTAGCTCGACAGTCCTCGGTGGACCCTGGCTTTCTCAAGAAGACTGCACCAGTCCTTTCTTCTGCATGCCACGGCTTTCCAGTCTCTGCCCTTGATTGTGGCAAAGTCCCTTTGGAGGCAATCCGCCCATCTCAGTCGGGGTCTGCCTCTCTTTCTAGCTCCAGTTGGCCTTGCCAAAAAGATTCTTTTAGTTGTTCTGTCATCATTCATTCTTACAATGTGTCCGGCCCATTAATATACTGTTATAAATTACAGTTAAAGAGATCTGTTAAATGATTTAGAACTTAACGATCAGCTACATGCACAATGAGATGCAGGCAACAACAAAATTTGTTAATCTATCCTTCCGTTTGGTAAGCGAAAATATTAAATTACGTATGTGAACTCATCAAATTTGTTTCAACAATATAACGTTATAATAATATAAATGTTATTTTAAAAAAAAGATTACTTAAAAAATCACTTCTTTTTACCAATAGATCTAAATATCTAATATATATAATTCTCTTACGTGGGTCCCAAATTTTGGCTGTATTTCTTTTCCGCCGTTGGCAACGTTTGCTTTGTTTTGTTTACGTTACTATTTCTGTTACACGGCGAATCGACCCATGATTGCCGCTAAAAATGTCACATGCCAAATCTATCTGAGGTGACTCAACATATAGCGCTTTTAAAAACGGAAACTGAAATAACCAGAGAGCATCAGCTGCGGCAATCTCATACTATTAAGCTAGGCAGAAGTGAGTAGTCTTTGTCGATAGATCTCTATTTTAGTATTTTGTCAAAAGCGCTTTTTTTCGCGAATTTATATATGACGAATTTTGATTTATATCACGAATTATACTATAGCACATTTCTAATAGCTTTAACGAATTACATGTCATTTATTTGAATTCAAATTTATTTTAATGACTTAGTATTTACTAAAAAGATGTAATTTTTTTTACATGGATTTGAATGATTGTTTTGAATTCTTAGAATTTTGTGCATTTGCAATGTACCTAAGTTAGTAGTGAGCGAAGCGATCTTGGTACGCGAAGCAAACCATATAAGATTGCGTAGCAATTTTCGGGGGTTGGCGAGCGTTAGCGAGCAGGGGGCGCAGCCCACTAGTATATTCATAATTTTATATTCATAATTGGATATTTATATTCATTATTGGAATTGATTTAGAATAAACGTATGGTTTAAATTCTATTTAAACAATATTCGTAACAATCATGTAAACATTGAAAACAATTCAACCGGAAAAACTCTTTCAAAAATCATGTTTCAAATTTGTTTCCGTAATTTCTGAAATTTTTAAAAAACAATTTCAATAATATATCCCTTGTTAATAAACCAGCAATTTTGAAGCAAAATTTGCAATTTTAACGATATTCAAACTTCAAAGAAGGAAAATGTAAAAATCTTACGTTATTTTAATTCCTCAAGGCGTAGTAGTACTTTTTTTACGTCACACTTTAAATTCTTTAAACTACCTGTAAGAGATATTTAACGTATATTTTAAATGTATCTTTATTTAATCGTATTCGAATCCAAACTAGACATAGAAACATAATAATTCAAAACAATATTCACGCACGTTGCAACAAGTCATACTTATGCTCGCCCTTAAAACATTTAGCTGCTTACATACCTATGATATAAATACACAAAAAATGATATATTTTTTTAATATTTATTTTCAAAAAAATATTGTAAGAATTTTATTTTGCAAAATGCATTTTGCTAACATATTTCAGCTAATAATAGCATAAAATTTAAAACTACGACTTTCGTGCTCAGTTTATTACCCTGAATAAATTCAATATTATACATAACTGAAGTTATTATAAATGAATAAATATTTATTTTTTGCACTTTTTCAGGGAGAATGTTTTAAAAATTAAAAAATAAAAGCAAATAAATCGTTATGAATTATTTGCATCTCCAAAAAAAAAAGGCTTAAAATTCTGTTGTTTCTAATGCCACTTGCCAATGTCTGCAAAGCTTGCTTGGTGAAACTAAACGAATTTAAGACAAAGGTGCGTTTCTTGTGTTTCAGTGACGCCATCTATGGCCAAAAATACGAATTCAGTCACACACACGTCATAGCCCATTTACCGGGCAGACCCATTCATCTATCCATTTATTCATCCATAGATCGTAATTTTGACCTGAACGATCAATCTCTAATTCATTTTTAGTATTTTGTAACCGTCGTTGAACAGCCGACCCTATTTGTTGGATTTACGACTACCAATGTTCAATTCCGTAGCCTTGTAATTTTGAACCAATCCAGAAAAAAAGGAAACTCCTGGATCAGTACCCCCAGAGGTATGATTTGCTTTTTGAAAATAGAAGTTTTTGTGACCAGTCACCATTTGCTCTATGGGAAGTCTTTGGCCGGTGGTGATTTAACCAACGACCTCTTGGACATGGGCCCAACGCCCTCTTAACCAGACTTACCTGATCCTACTTAAAATTCTATATCTTAAATATTTCCATTTCCTATTTGGGATAAAACTTTCAGGTGAAGGAATTTAAAAAAAGTTTTTATGTATGTATATATATTTCTTATTATAGATTATGTATTACTCAGTTTACTTATAATATAAAATGACATGGCGAAATAGTAATTTTTGAAGAAAAAAATCAATTTTTAAGCCAAATATCTTCCTCTGCCTGCATTATATCAAAAAGAAATTAGAAAATGCAATTAGAAAAAAATACCTTTGTAAACAACATCACTTTACCGTAAGACAAGCTCTGGTTCGGATAAATCCTCTTATCCAGAAAGTGAATTCTGACGTCGTAATCAATCCCGCCTCTTTTTGAGTCACGTGAAGTGATTTTCGTTCTAAGCTAATTTTAAGTTATGATTTTAATAAATTCATGTCAATTTTGAACATGCTCAATTGATTTTCGTAAGTTTTATATAAGTCATAGACAAAATAATCTACATTACTCGATTACCCTACCTATGCAGGTTGCTCATTCTTAATATTATTTTTACCTCTTTGCGTATTCCACTATATCTCAAGAACTTTTAACGAAAATTAAAAAAATTCTGCACAAAATTATAAAATTGGTTTATCTTAAGATAATTCCTTGCCAAAACTTTTAATAATTATACATTAAAATTTAATTTTTTTTTATTTAATAATAGTAGAGAATTTTTTAAATTGTAAGGTATACATTTTTAGCATCATTTTAAATAATGCAATTTAGAATGGCAAAATACAAAATTTGGGGAAATCAGTTGAATAGATCCAGAGAAACTGAATTTTGAAAAAAATAGTATTTTTAATAGTAAATGCGTAAGTCGTATTGTTTGAAAGAGGCTTATGCTTAAAAATTAAGTTCTCAGTAAACTATTCAGTCGATTTCTTTCAAAATTTGTATTTCACTATTTAAAATTACATTATTTAAAATGATGCAACAATTGCGTACCTCAGATTTAAATTTTTTTTTTTTACCAATACTAAAAAAAATAATAAAAGATAAAAAAATATTTACTAAAAGTTTTATTTTGCTATGAAATTATTTCCGAATTCTCGAAGCTATTAATTGTATGAAAAATAATTCAATTTGCTTAGAAAGTTCTCAAGACATGAAAGACGCAAAAAGTAAAAGTAGCATTAAGAGGTCCAAATTCAGGACCTCTCTCCTCTCCTAACTACTGGAACCTTATTTCTCAAATTGCGGCTACCTTCTATTCGAATCCGCCAAAAAAAAAAGATATGTTTATTCAGAGAAAGTATGTTTTTGTGTCTGATTTCGTAACTTAAAATATCGTTTGCGCAAATTAATTAGCATATATGATATCACCCCCTCGAACCATTCAGATGGAGTCATAGAACGTGAAGATCCGATCATTAAATCAAAAATTATTTATTGTGGCCCATTTATATATATTTTGTGTATACTGTCAAAATTCATGTTTATAGCAGCTGTAGTTTTTCATTTGTGTTGCAGTTTTGAAAAAGAAAATCCAGCAAATGAAGCAGCAACAGATATTAAAAAAGCAACGGGCATTAAAAAATGTAATTTTTTGGCTAAAGCACGTAAGGATTTCAAAATTGATAGGAGATGAGAATTATAATCTTACCTGTATTTTGTTGTGATACGTTATACATCATAACTCGTTCCTATAAGAAAAATAGTTGCTTTAGTAATAGCAAAAAGAAAAAAAAAACAATAAAAAACAAAATAAATAATAAAAACAGCAGTCTAAATATTACAATTAAAAATGCAGGGCATGTTACGACTCCCTCCGAGGTTGAGAAAAATTGAGTTCCATCTCCAAACGTAACCCTTTATGTGTTTTTCAAATTCCGATATTTTGATTAAGATATTATAACAAACATACTCAAAACTTATCCCTTTACACGTTCAATGTGTGACAGTTTTATAGAAAAGCCACATCGTTATTCTTTTGCTTTTATAACCTGTTCATTGAAAAAAAAATTTCAATCGGTTTTTCATACTCAAAATGTCACACTTAAGTAATCGCTTTTTTCAGTGCACCAATTCCATCGTAAAATCCATAACAATTTAAATTTATTTTGGTAGCTAGTTTTTTTCAGCCATTTCTACATGGCTAAGTTTTAATTCTAACATTTTGGCTAGCTGAAATCATGTTACCTTAATCTATATCGTTTAAAAAATTTATAGATCTTTTTCACATGGTATTTAAAACTCAAATATTTTTAATATAGGGTCTTAACGGCCTGGCAAAACATTGTGGCATTTTATCATGGTTAATAAAAATTAGATCTTGTTTAACGAAGTATAAATTAAACATAAGATTTCTTTTATTCAAATTATTATTTCATTTTCTTAAATTGTTTTCTCATTTAACGATCAAAACTCTGACTAATGTATAAGTGATTTTAAATATTTAACGATACTACTGCAACTAAAATTCTTGATAGTACTACTAATAAAAAAGTTTTTAATTGATTCATTGTAAACTAATTACTGAATAAATAAGTTAACTCACCATTTATTTATTTTTTCCAAATCAAACTCAAAACATTAAAGAATGGCAAGGACAGAGAACCAACTTGTCGATTGAAAATTAAATTAACTTCAATGAGAAAACGTTTTTAAATACAAATTGTTCTTGGTAGAACAAGTCTTTATTCCTTATTTACAAGTAGATAACTACACATTCAATACATTTTAAAATTGCTTGTATTTAAATAAATATTTATGAAATTAAATGGGTATAAAATAATGAAATATATTTATTGCTGAAGAAATATATTTACTGCTAATAAAACATCATATTATTTTAAACACTGCAATGAGTATTTAATGAAAATTATATATGATATGAATAATGAAAATTTATTATTTAAAAGTTACATCATCTACTTTTTTGCTCTTAATCAGAAGAATATTTTGCTTCGTAATTTATTTACTTATTCCTTTGATGTGCTCGCCAATCACCAGTTTTAATCAGTTTCTCATCAATATTTTTACTCCCACAAGCTTGGCGAGAAAAATGTTTTGTTTTATTTCATAACCATCGTTGAACAGTTGACCCAATTTTGGGTTTACGACTACGAATGTTCAACTCCGCAGCCTTGTAATTTCGAACCTAATCCAGAAGACAAGGAAACTCCTGGATCAATCAAGTAGTGGGAGAAATTTGTCTTCGTGAAGGACTTTTTGATGGAACTAATCCGCATTTACGTTACGTGGAGAGAAAAACCACGCGAACCATCTACTGTTAGCCAGACGGCAAGGGGACTCTAACCCATGATCCATCAGCCCTGTGGCCGGTGCAAGCCGGATGCGAAATTCTTATCGAGCAACCGTGGCTGGGATTCGAACCCGGTTCACCTTATTGGAAGGCGAGCGCTCTATCCTCTGAGCCTTTGCTGCTCATAAGTAAAGGTTTCGAGGAAAAGGTAACCCCGTGATAAACATCTTCAGTCTAATGGAAGTTAAGAACTGGCACTTGCCTTTTTGCTAGCTTCATCGCATAACGAACGCAAAATGCTTCAATTTGTGAAAAATGTGTATTCCTTTCTTGAAATTATACTAATGTTTCGAAAAAATTGTTCTCAGAAAATTTAACCTTCTATATTCTCTTAAGTGGTGACCGCGTTCGTCTAATCACGCTAAAAGCTATCTTCTTGGGAAAATTATTGAATTATACTACGTGAATTATTGGATTGTATACTACGTGGAGACGATTCCAGTTGGTTTTTAGGGTCACTCATTTGGTTTAATTACGCAATTTGTCCCCTTTAGCAATTCAGTTTTTCGCTGTTAGTATTAATTTCTATATAAATTTAATATTAAACTTAAAATGCATGTCAAAATTACATTAGTACATTAATTAGTTTACTTTTTTTATGACTTTAAATTGAACTTGACAAACGAAATTGAGCAGAATCTTACTAAATCTCTACTTGCACTTATACTCTATTTGCACGGTAGCTGTTAAACTACCACCAATATGGAAGAATAATATCAAACTTTGGTTTATTCAGGAATTTTGATTTATCAGGAATTACGATCAACCAGACGAAATATAGCAGTATTATAGCAACTATCGACCCAGAGAATTTAATCGGCAGTTTCAGGTATTTTGTTTCATCTTCCAGCAGCTAATAAATATAATACTCTTAAAGGAAGTCTTATTGCGGAATTTATTGATTCTGAAAATAAGCAAATTCTCAAACTTCTTTCTGAATTGCAGTTAGGGGATGACAAGCCGTCACATCGTCACAAATGCAAGCAAACGCTGACAAGTACAGTTAAAAAAAAAGGACCACAATGATGAATTTTTGATTCAATAATCGATCAGCGCCAATCTTCACGTTCTAGGACTCAATCTTCATGGTTCGATGGGGTGAACTCAAACATGCCAATTAATAAGTACAGGCGATATTTTAAGTTACGAAATCGGACACAAATACGTAATTTCCCTGAATAAACATGCTTTTTTTTCGACGGAAATGAATTTCTGATCCCCGAAATATAGGAGGTCCATAGTTTGATCAGGAGAACGTTCCAATATTTGGACCAATTAATGTCAATTTTATTAGTTGCGGATTTCGTTATATCTCCGGAAACGAATTTCTTAACTGTATTTAAAAAAAATTCAGTTAGCTTAAAAAGTTTCCGAGATATAGCGAAATACGCTAAAAGTAAAATGAACATTAAGTGGTTCAAACTTTGGAGTGTTCTCCTAACAAAACTATAGGGACCATAATACCCAGATTGGGGCTACCCTCTATATTTTAATTTGAATAATAATTCAAAAATGTTGACTTAACGGATCTAAGTTATCGAACATTAATTTAGCATTACGAAGAGACTTTAAAGAGAAATTTTTAATTGCTATTTGGCTATTCCAATTATTTTCAGAGCACTTTGAGCTGTTGGTTGACTTAAAATGGCGTAAATTAATTGATGTCACTTTTCTTCATTAGGCATAACTACCGAAATTAATACTTTTTAAATAAAATTAATTTCACGTGACTCATGTTTTTTTTAATTTTATAACAGTCGATGAACAGCCGACCCAATTTTATGGGTTTACGACTGTTAATGTTCAACTCCGTAGCCTTGTCATTTTGAACCCAATCCAGAAGACAAGGGAACTCCTGGATCAAGTATTAGCAGAAATTTGGCCTTCGTGGCGGACCTAACTAACTTTGTGGCGGACCTTCGTTGGAACTAGCCCGCATTTGCGTTACATGGATAAGAAAACCACGAAAACCTGCTACGGTGAGTCTGATGACGAGGGGACTCTATCATCCGTCTACCACTGAGGATATTCTATGTCAGCACTATGGTCGATGCGAGCCGCGAATTCGAATCCCCCAGTTTTTGCTGGGATCGAAACCGGGTCCGAGTGCTCTATTCCCTAAGCCACCATGGCTCAGGTGACGCATATCAAATTTTCCGGAATTGACTAAATTAACATTAAAAATTAAGCAGGCGTATCATAATAGTGCGCATTACATCGATGCAACTGTTCCGCCTACATACAGCAAACCTAGACGATTAAGTCCAAAACTATAGGATGTTGCAAAACGAGAATTTTAGTTTATACTAGAGCAGGGTATTCGCCGGCCCTCGATCTCACTAAGGTCGTCTCCACTCCTGAAGATTTGGTCCTCAACCAGTTGGGGGCTAGAGGAAATTAAACACGGGGGGACAACACAGGTGCTGTACCCTGTTCCCCACCTACAAGAAGATTTCCCCCACGCGTTTCATAACAAATATTTTTTCAAAGATTGATATTGTCCGTGCTTATTTTCAAAATCCAGTACACCCGGACGACATACAAAAAACTGTTGTGTGTACGCTTCTTTGGGCTTTTTGAGTTTCATTTTTTGAATTTCGGTCTGTAAGGAGCAGAACAAACTTTTCAGAGGTTCATTAATAAATGCAAAATTTATTAGATTTGCCTTTTCGGAGATTTGCCTTATCGCTATGTTAACCTCGGTGATATCCTTATTTTTTAGTGAATCAGATGAACAGCCAGGGTGAGCAGCCAAATCTCTCAACAAAAAATAAGCTTCTTGTAAGTACTTATTAAGCACTCAAAAAGTTTTTTTTAGCACTCTATACACAAAGAAATTCAAAATAACTTTCAAAGACTTTACATGATCAAAATATAATAACTAGTTTTTGACAAAGAACACTTTTCTTGATCATATTAGCCATTATAAAATGATCGAGATATTTTTCGGTTCGATTTCAGTGGGGAAAAATGAAGACTGAAATCGAGACTATCTTGCAAAATGTAGCAGAGTTACATGAGAGTGCAATAATCTCACCGAACCTAGCTCAGTATATGCACATGCGGTATATGCAAGTATTTCCTCAAACATCTAAAATGATTGGCCCTTTTATACGCTATACATATACGCCTTTTATACGACAGTACGTCACGGTTCCCAGCAGATCACCGAAGTCAAGCATCACTGGCTGCTGACAGTGTGCGGGTGGGTGACCACTTGAATCCGTCTGCGTATGGACCGAGGGTGTGCGATATCGGTCCTCGTTAAACTGTTCTACCGTAAAGTGCTCGACTTCGCGCGCAGGTCGTCGGGCTACTGAAACTGGGGTGCCATCCCCTCCTCAGAGGATCAAAATTGTGATGGCATGTCTTCGGATCATCCTCAGGGATGTTTCCCAGACGGTCACCAATAGCTCATTTAGCCGCTCTAGTTCGACGTAAATGAACAGTAACTACGACTGACGGTACGCCGAAATAGGTTGTGGTTGAATGAAATGTTAAAATGTTGAATAGAACAAAGTGAAAATACGGTTTTGTAACATACACGGCGAAAATCGACATGGTTAGGAAAAAAAATTGCATGTTTGAAAAGGGAAAATTAAGCAATCTTTAAAAACACCCAAAGAAAAAAGCACCTTTAAGAGCTTTTAATAAAAGAAAATCAAAAATAAGCAACTTTAAGCACTTTTTTAAAACTCTACGCACCTTGACAGCACAAAATGCATGTTCGAGCCGTATTTCAAGAATTAACCGAGTATGGTTTAACGGTGAACGTATCAAAATGTCTGCTTGGTGTGCCAGAAATTTCATTATTTGGATACTTAATAACTAAGGATGGCACCAAACCACAACCTGATAAAGTGGACACTATTTTAAATTACCTGCAGTCAAAAACAATTACGGAATAGGGAAGATTTTATGGATTTCTAAATTTTTTTTAGTTTTCTACATTGCTACCTTTATTAAACGGTTTTTAAACGGTTTTTTGAGAGGCTCAAAGGACAAATTTGCCAGGATTGCAAAACCGTATTAGTAAACACTCCTAAGCTCGATGCAAATTTAGAATTGCATGTGGATGCCTCTTGCTACTGGAAAAGATTTCTTCAAACAGAAACGAACTTCTACGGTTAGCATTTTTTTGCAACTATTTGTATGAAACTGAAAAACGCTATAGCTCTTACGATATGGAGTTGTAATCAAACAATTCAGTTAAATATTCGAAATTATGTTTAGTTCACAGATCACAGACCACTCACCTATGCATTTAAGCAAATGTTAGATAAATTTTCACCTCGGCAAGCTCGTCAATTAGATTTTTTATCAATTAGAACAGATATTCGACACTCAAATGGTTCTGATAATATAACAGCAGATGCGTTATCAAAAATAGCTCCTATAAACATGCCAAATCCTGTAGATTATAGCAAAATAGCAGAAGGCCGGGAAAATTATAAAGAATTAAATCGTTTAATCAATATTTCAAAAGGTTTAAATTTAAAAAATGTAAATATGGCCGATACGGACACTTTTTTCTATATTTTGACAGCTCTACTAAAAATGTTCGACCTTTTATTCCAAAACAATTTTGTACACAAACATTTGATCCTATTCATAATTTATCACACACCGGTAGACAAAAGCAATTAATAAAATAATTTGTAATAGATTTATTTAGCCTAACCTAAACAGGGATTGCAACACGTGGTCTAGGCACTGCATTCCATGTCAAAAATCATAAAGCATACTAAGTCCCCTATTTTTTTTCTTTTCGAATAAAGTCAAAACGCTTTGACCATATTCATCTTGATATCGTTGGCCCATTACCACCATCTAAAGGATTTTCATACTGATCAACGATGATCGACAGACATACTAGATGGGTGGGTCGCCAGTTCGAGAGTAGACTCTTCAAAACTCCAGCACATTTCCTGGGCATCAAAAGAGTTTGATCCTCATCTTCCCATCCTCAAAGTAATAGAATGATAGAACAATGGCACAGACCCTTGAAAGCTGCACTCAAGGCCTACAGTACAGATTGTGGGGAGAGTAGAATTCGACAATGCTAACCTTCATTTATCAAAAAGTATTTCAAGATTGAATCTAGTTATTATGTCTTATATACTTTTGAATTGATAGTTAATAATCGCAGTGGTAGTTATGTCATACTACTCAGTCACCCAAACTTCTATCAGGGATACATTTCGATGAATGGTTGTTGTTGTTGTAGTTCATTTGCGTCGTACTAGAGCTGCACAGTGGGCTATTGGCGACGGTCTGGGAAAAATTCCTGAGGATGATCTGAAGACAATTTTGATCCTCTGCATAGGGGATGGCACATCCGCTTCGGTAGCCCGACGACCTGCAAGCGAAGTCAAGCAATTTATGGTAGAACAGTTTAACGAGGACCCATACCGCACGCCCTCTGTCCCTACGCAGACTAATCAAAGTGGTCACCCACCCACACACTGACAGCAGTCAGTGATGCTTGACCTCGATGATCTGCTGGGAACCGTGTCTTAACGATCAGTCCACTGCGGGACTCAATGAATGGATACTATTAGTTGTCGTATTTATCAAAGACCGGGAGAGCTGTGTTAAGTTTACTGAATTTTGAGCGCCTATGGGTGAGAGCTGTATTAAGTTCAGCAAGTTTTGATAATTTGTCGTGACAGCTGTATTAAGTTCACGGTGGTGTATGTGGTCTCCTTCGGTGTTCCTATTAGCAGTCTAGTGTGTACAGGATCACGCTGTGTGTAAATGAGACTGAAAAGCAATAGCGAGAGGAGGACGAGGACATAGTCACAAATGGAAAGTCAACTTTTCAATGTGTACCATACATCGAAGTAAGCTTTTTCATAGCACGTACGCAGGTTAAAAATCTTCAAATCTTGTCAACCTTGACCTATCAAAAAGTATTTCAAGATTTAATAGAGTAAACATTGAACAAAAGATTTGAGAGAACTGTGCGTTTTACAATAAAGTATAGCAAGTGAAGTAGCTGCTAGGTTTGGACGGGAGCTGCTTGCCCGTCTCAAAAATGATTAGAAATTTGCAAATTGATCCGTTAAAATTATTTAAAGCTAATAATTCAAAAATGTTGAAATACGGAACTAAGTTATTGAACATTAATTCAGCCTTACTAAGTAACTGCAAATAAAAAATTGCTACGGTGCAGAAATTCAGGTGACACATTTTATAACTATCGTTGAATAGCCGACCCAATTTATTGGATTTACGACTACTAATGTTTCACTCCGCAGCCTTGCCATTTTGAATCCAATCCATAGGACAAGGGAACTAGTGGATCCAGTATTGGGAGAAATTTTGCCTTCGTGGTGGACTTATTGATGGAACTACCCCGCATTTGCGTTACAAGGACAGGGAAACCACGAAAACCTCTTAAAGTTAGCCTGACCGCAAGGGGAATATCATCCGTCTACCACTGAGGATATTTTGCGTCAGCACTATGATCGATGCGAGCCACGTGCGGAATTCGTATTAACCAGCTGTTGATGGGACCGAACCCGAGTCACCCCATTGGGAGGCGAGTGGTCTGTCCCCTAAGCCACCACAGTTCAGGTGACACATATTAAATAAGTCTGGTGTGCTAGAAAGGAAATTTTTGGATACTTAATAACTAAAGATAGCAATAAACCACAACCTCATAAAGTAGACTATCTTAAATTACCCACAGCCAAAAACAATTGCGAAACAGGAAAGATTTTTCGGATTTCTAAATTTTTTGTTTTCTACCTCGCGCAGCTCTTAACCAAATTTATTTAAATGATTTTTCGGAAGGCTCAAAGAGTGCAATGATAATCATATGATTCACTGGTCAGAACAATCCATGATAGAATTTCAAAATTGTAAAACAAACCCTTTTAGCAAACACTCTGCTTCTTAAACATCCTAATCTCGATGCAAATTTAGTATTGCACGTGGTTGCCTCGGATTTCGCAACAGGAAAATCTTTATTTTAAACAGAAAACGAATTTCTTCAGCTGTTTGCATTTTTTTCGCAACAAGTTATACGAAATTGAAAAACGCTTAGAATAGGGAGTTCGATTCAGACGATCAAACGATTCAGTTAAATGCTCAAAATTTTGTTTTGAACTCAGATCACAAACCACCCACCTATGCATTTAAGGAAAAGTTAGATAAATGTTCACTTCAATTAGATTTTTTATCTCAGTTTACAACAGATATGCGATATCAAATGGTTCTGATAATATAACAGCAGATGCGTTATAAAAAATAGCTTCTATAAACATACCAAATCCTGTAGATTATAGCAAAATAGCACAAGCTCATGGAAATTATATAGAATTAAACCGTTTAGTTAATATTCCGCAAGTTTTAGATTTTAAAAATGTAAATATGCCCGATTCGAACACTATTTTATATTCTGACATTTCGAATAAAAATGTTAGACCTCTTACTCCAAAACAAATGCGTACACAAATATTTAATACTATGCATAACTTATCACATCCCGGTACAAACGCAATTAATAAATTGATTTGTAATAGATTTATTAAGCCTAACTTAAATAGAAATTGCAATATGTGGTCCAGATACTGCATGCCATGTCAAAAATCATAAGGCATACTAAACCCTCTATTTTTATCTTTTCCAATAAAGTCTAAACGCTTTGACCATATTCATTTGGATATCGTTGGCCCATTACCCCCATCAAAAGAATTTTCATACTGATCAACGATGATCGACAGACATACTACATGGGTGGTAGCTGTTCTTATTACAGAAGAGACGGTAGCTTTCTTTAAAACCGATATTGCTTGCTTTGGTAGGCAGTTACTTTATTTACCTCTCACTAGAGCTGTACAATGGGCTACTGGCGACTGAGGATTATCCGAAGATATGCTATCGCAATTTTGATCTTTTGCACAGGGGATGGCATCCCTGCTTTGATAGCCCGAGTACCTGCTCGTGAAGTCGATCTCTTTACTGTAGAACAGTTTAACGAGGACCGACACCACTCACCCTCGGTTTCTAAGCAGGCTGATAAAGGTGGTTACCTACACAATTACTGACCACAGCCAGTGATGCTTGACTTCGGTGTTCTACTGGGAACCGTGTCTTAACGATCGGTGATAATCACCAGTGATAACGCCCGACTTCAAAACTCTAGCAGATCTTATGGGCATCAAAAGAGTTTGATCCTCACCTTACCATCCTCAAAGTAATGGAGTGACAGAACGATGGCACCGACCTTGATAGCTGCACTCAAGGCCTACAATACAGACTGTAGGGAGAGTAGAAATTGGCAATGCCAAGCTTTATCTATCAAAAGGTACCTCAAAATTGGTTCGAGTCCGCATGTCTTATATACCAGTGAATTGATTTTTAATAAACATAGTGATAGTTAAGCCGCAAGACCATTGGTCAGACGCCTTGCCAGCTATCATCTTGGGCTTCCGAGCGGTATATAACGGAAGATCCACAGCCATCATCCACAGAGGTCGTCAGCAGGATAACGCTTCGCATTCCAGTGGAACTTTTTGATTCTACATCAATGAACTCGTCCCCAATTCAATCATTCCTCTACCATCAGAACTTTTCTAGCTTCCCGCCATTTTAGAAAGTCAGTGTTTGTGCATCCTGCCTTAAAAGATTGTCGTCACGTCTTCATCAGGAATGATATTGGGAGGAAACTTTCACGAGCTTCCTTCGACCCTTTAAAGTACTTCAGCGAACTTTTGATGCTGATTATTCGAGTTCGAAAGTCAACAATCTCTTTAAATCGTGCGAAACCTGCCTTCCATGAAAGTAAATTGTTACTATCTTCTGGAATATATAAGACTGTATAGTGTGAATGCCATTTAATTCTGTAATTTAGGAAGCCAAAAAAAAAAAAAAAAACGATTTTGATGAACTGTGCGTTTTCCAAAAAAGTATAGCGAATGAAGTAACTGCGGGTGGAGAGAGGGGGGAGTGTACTTTTCTCGCCACTCTCACCCGTTTAAACCAATAATGTTCACCAGTTTTAACCAGTTATTTTATTCCGGAAAAGGACCCAAAGAATTATATTGCTAATGAAACAGCAAATTGTTTTTCACACTACAACGAGTATTTTAAAATATGAAAATTATAGGTATAATTGACAGATATGACGAAAAAATTTTGAATTGTTATTTATATGCATTTTTCATATAATTTTAAATAATGCTATTTTGAATGTTGAATTAAAAAATCGGTCAAATAATTCCTGCGAAAATTGAATTTGGAAGAAGTCGCATTGTTTGAAAAAGTCTTATGTTTAAAACTTAAGATTGATTTCTCAGGAACTATTCGGTGGATTTCGTTCAGATTTGGATTCCTCAATTTCAAGTTACATTCGCTAAAATAATGCAAAAATTGTATACCATAGAATTCAATATTTTTTTGCAATAATTAAATAAAATAAAAAAACAAAGAAATATATTCACTAAAGGTTTTACTTGGGTTGCAATTATTTCTTGAAAAAAAAAAAGGTTTATAATTGTGCGAAAAAACTCACAATTCACTTAAAACATTCTCAAGTTATGATAAAATAGGCAAAAAGTAAAATTAACATTAAGGGGTACAAATTCAGGAGCACTCTCCAGCCCTGGGATCATATTACTCAAATTGCGTTTACCCCCTATTCGAATCCGTCGAGAAAACGATATGTTTATTCGAGGAAAGTACGTTTTTGCGTCTGATTCGGTTACTTAAAATATCGTTTGCACAAATTAATTAGCATGTCTGATATAACCCCCTCGAATCATTCAGATTGAGATCCAGAACGTGAAGATTGATTCATTAAGTCAAAAATTATTGATGGTGGTCCATGTATAATTTTTTTTTTGCACACTGTAAATCAAAATTCATGTGTATAGCAATAGTAGTTTTCCATTTGTGCTGCAGGTTTGAAAAAAAGATGAAACAGGTATCGAAAAGAAAATGAAAGAGGTATATTTAAATTTTTTGTCAAAACACGTAAAGGTATCAAAATTAATAAAACATGAGGATTATATTCTTACCTGTATTTTGTTGTACTACGTTATACAGCTCAACTGACATCATAACTCTTTCCTATAACACAAATAGTTGCTTTAGTACAAACATAGCTCAAAAAAGCAGTATAAATCGTACAATAAAAAGTGCATGGTATGTCGCAATTCCTTTTAGGGTCATGCATGGTATGTTACAATTCCATTTATATTTGAAAAGTTGCATTCTTAACTACTTTAAAGCTCTTAACCAGAAAAAACCTTTTGTTTATTAATTTATTAACTTATTCCTCTGTGGTGCTCGCCACACTCAACGGTTTTAACCTGTCATTTTCGCCAATTTTTTTCCACCAGTATCACACCACTATTTTTACTTCCGCCAGCTTGACGAATAAAGGTTTTGAGGACAAGGTTTTGACAGGGTTTAAAGGCAGCCTTGTGATAAACATCAGGTTAAGAACTGGCGCTTACCTTTTACTAGTTAGCTTGGTGGCATAATGTTTAAGTTTGTTAATAATGTTTATTCGTTTGTTAAAGTTACACTAATATTTTAAATAAATTATTTTAAGAGAATATAACCTTTCATATTCTCTTCACCTTAATTTTATGAACGAAATATTTATTATCATTGAGATTTGAAATCAATGGTTTATTACCACAGCCTTAAGATAACGGATGATTGATTAACAAACAATTTTGATGACCAAACGATTTTATACAATAGAATTGAATTTTGAGCAAAATATTATAACGAGAGTTTTCTTTTTCTTTTTTCAGTTAAATATTTTTTTGCTTTAACTATTTAAGACTGAGTTAACAAAAACTTTTGGTATTTGAATTTAATATAGCTATTTGCTTTGCTATACTTTGTAAGCGAGATTGAAACTTTTTTTCATCAAATACTAGCTGAACTTGATTTTAACAATAATCAATTTTTGTGGGTAAAATAAGCTTTCTACAATGGGCTAAGGTTGAGTCGCGGTAGCTCAGGAGACAGAGCTCGCGCCTCCCAATGAAGTAACCCGGATTCGATCCCAGCCATAGCTGATTGATTCATATTTCACACCCTGCTCGCTCCGACCAAAGTGCTGACGTAAAATATCCTCAGTGGTAGACGGATCATGGGTTACAGTTCCCTCGACACCAGGCTAACCGTGAAAGTTTTCGCGGTTTTCTTCTCCATGTAACACAAATATGGGTAAGTCCTTCACGAAGGCAAAATTTCTCCCAATACTTGATCCAGTAGTTTCTTGTCTTCTGGACTGAATTCAAATTTACAAAGCTACGGAGTTGAACATTAGTAGCCGTAAACCCTAAATTGGGTCGGCTGTTTAATGACGGTTATTAAATAATATGAAATAAAAAATGGGATAAGGTTTGTAAGAAAAATAGACTTTTCTTAGCACATAATTTAGCCATAATTTGCTTTTGACATATCTTTTCTGACCAACAAGTTTTAGGAGTGTAATTATCGCGATAATGGGCTCTTATTTAGAGGCGAAATTTTAACTTCTAGTTTCTTGGTTAGAAATTTGCTAACTTTGCGTTATCCATACTTTATTTTGGTGAATAAGCAGACTACAAGAATTTTCGTTTTGTAAGAGCAGCTAACGATTTGCTTCATTGGGACAAAGTTCTAAGGTTAAATTTAATTTATGGTTCCTAGATCAAAAATGAGCCAAAATGTGTTCTAGATTATAAATTTGCCAATAGGCTAAGGAAAACTTTCGTTGGGCAAGCGATTTCCTAAATCGGGCTAACATTTTTAAGCTAAATTCTTTATTTGCGATATTTTAGTTAATAATTTTAACTTGTTTTAGTCACTACTTTTTTTGTGAAAAGGGTAACACAAGTTTTTGTAGGCTGAGAGGGAATAATTTTTTTTTTTAAATTTGAGCGAAAACAGAATTAAATTTTCTTGTTTTCTGATCCATAATAACTAAAACTTTGTTGGCTGTAACTTTATTCAGGCATATGGATTTTATTTTATTTTATAACCGTTGTTGAACAGCCGACTCAATTTTTCAGTTTACCACTACTAATGTTCAACTCGGTAGCCTTGTAATTCAGAGCCCAATTCAGGAGACAAGTGAACTCCTGGATCAATTATTGGGAGAAATTTGCCGTCATGGAGGACTTTAAATGGAGCTAACCCGCATTGGAGTTATATGAAGAGGAAGACCACAAGTACCTCCCACGGTTAGCCTGATGGCAAAGGGACTCTAACCCATGATTCGTTTACCACTGAGGATATTTTACATCAGCACTGTGCTCAGGGCAAGTCGGATGCAGATTCGTATCGACCAGATCCCGGGGATTCGAACCCGGTTCACCTCATTGGAAAACGAAAGCTTTATCCCCTGAGCCATCGCAGCTCAGGAATGTGGATTAACACCACTTCTTACAACGGGATTAAAATTTGATGCAAAACTAAAAACTGTTGTTTTTGGTTAAAATTTAGCCAAAATTTCTTTTAGCCATATTCTTTTTTTGTGTATTTTTTATTTTATTTTATGACCGCCATTGAACTGTCGACCCAATTTTTGGGTTTACGACTACAAATGTTCAACGCCGTAGCCTTGTAATTTTGAACCAATCCAGAAGACAAGGAAACTCCTGGATCGGTACCACCAGAGGTATTGATTTGTTATGGGAACATGGAGGACTTTGAAAGTTTTATTTGGTTACAGTAGGCAAAAATTTTCCTCAAGGGAGCTAACATTCGGAGGCAAAATGTCAACTTGTAGCAGCCAACTTCAAATTGATCCATAATTTGCTTCTGACTAAACTTGTTTCCGGTCGTGGCCTCACGAAAATTTTTGGATGGTTAACCATTTTCAATAATGAACTTAAACTAAGAGGATAAATTGGTAAAAAAAAAATTAGTTTGCGAGATGGCTCAGGAGATAGAGCGTTTGTCTTCCAAGGAGGTGAACCAGGTTTGAACCCCAGCGACGTCTGGTTGTTACGAATTCCGCATCTGGCTTGCACCAATAACCACAGTGCTGATGTAAAATATTCTCTGTGGTAGAGTCTGCTTGCTGTTAGGCTAACCGTAGGTAGTTTTCCTCTACATGTAACGCAAATGAGGATGAGTTCCATTTAAAAGCCCTCCACAAAGGCAAATTTTGCCCAATATTTAATACAGTAGTTCTATTGTCTTCTGGATTGGGTCTAAAATTACAAGGCTACGGAGTTAAACATTAGTAGTTGTAAACCCAAAAAGTTGCGTGGGCTGTTCAAGGACCGTTATTAGATTAAAAAAAATTAGTTTAGCTAGCAAAGAGGCGTTTGCAACAAAAAAAACACAGGTTTTATAAAAAAAAAAATTTCTAGCAGATTGGCTAAAGAAAAGCTTTAGTGGTCAAGGATAGGCTTACAATACTCTCTTATTACGCTAACTCGGAGTTGTAAAATTTAAAATATATTTTGCTCTAAAAATCTTCGATTTTTAATAAAAAACAAAAAATTCTCTCCGCTATTATTCTTAGTTGGGTTAAAAATTATTTTAGATTCATAATTTTCAAAATTTAGCTTAAATTAACTGAGCTCTAAATTTTTTTTTTGTCAAAAGCTAACTAAAATTTACCTTAGCTAATTTTTTTCGCGAGTTAACTAACGAAACTTTTTCCTGACATAACGGATTGCTACTATGCTCAAATGCTTGAATGCGAAATTTTAAAGCTCGAAAATTTGCTTAAGATTGTTTTTTCATTATACGTTTTTATAGGTGGCACAGGTAGCAAAAAAGCTGGGTGGGAAAAAGAAAGGAAAATAATCTCCTACAATGGACTAATTTTTGAACTCAAAACTTAATTTCTTGGATTCCAAGTCAGAAATAAGCTGTACTTATTTTCTTATTTTTGTTGCTGACATAAAACTGTTTATAATTGAGGGACCCAAATAAAAATAGAAATTTAAGAGGCACATTTTTATCTTGTTACTGAATTCTTAGTTGGACTCTGATAAATATATATATATACAGGTATATGGGTGATTCTGACGAAATATGACAATTTACTGTCCCTTGCTCCAAGATCTAATACTATAATACTAAAAGAACTTTTTTTAAAAAAAATTAATGAATAGCATTGACTGTTTTGTATAGTTAAAAAATTTAATTGAACTTCAAAATGTCATTTTCCTGGTGTGTCCCAAACAATGTTTCCAATAATAACTAGCTTCAAAACTTTCTATAAATTTTTTAATATCTAATTTTTTTCATCTCAACCGGTATAAACATTTCTAGAATATACGCCGAGGGTATTATTTACAAAAACGTTTAAAATAATTTTTTCTGTCAATAATTTGTTTGTCCCAAGAAAATCTGTCATTTTCCTGGCTACTTTTATTTAGTGGTTTATAACAAAAATAGATAGAGCCAGCAATCAATATCTTATGTTAATAGATTGATTAAATACCCTTCTATATGAACATGTCTTGTTGCATGAATAAAGAACTAATTTTATGGTTCAAAATCTATTTCAAAATTTTTTTCAAGGTGAGTGTTTCTGTGTTGTCATTTTCCTGTCTTCTTGAAATCATTAATAACATTAACTACATAGATTTATCTGAGTTATTTTAAGAAATCTTGTTGTTTTCTGCAGAATATAAACCTCTTAGGCCAAAATATTAAATTAAAGTGAAGTTATAAGCTATAAAATGGCGAATTTGTCATTATCCTGGCTGTCAATTTCCTGGCTTATGAATGCCAGTACATTGAAGTGTTACCAGAATTTTTTTAACTGCTGATACTGTAAGGAGGGAAAGCAAATATTAACCTAATACCAAGTTCATGTATGATTGTAATATGCTTGAGTGCAATCAAAGCTATTTATTTATGTAATGATTGATTATTATACACAATTTTATTCTGTACATATCAGCAAAAAAAATTTTTTTTGATTCCTTCTACAGTAGATAAAAAGAATTAATTTAAGCAATTTATGGTTCATCTAACATAAAGGCCTAAGTTGAATTACTTACTATTAACTTAAAAAATTTTTTTTTAAACTTCTAAGCTAATATGTCATTTTCCTGGCATTCAATATTTGGTGAATTTCTATTTTATTTTTTTTCTCGAGCAAATGTTAATAAACTACACTGCTGCCTGTAAGATATTAATAAGTGTAACTAAAGAAGTATACAAAAAAAGTTTAGATTATTTTGAAGACTTTAAATTTGAAGAAATTTTTTGGTTCGAATTGTCATGTTTAGAAAGAATACCCCATATATATAATAAGTATAGAAATCGTTTACAATGAGCGAAAAAAATGTGTTTAGCAGAAACTTATTTTTCTAACAAAATTTTTATTAAAAAAATTGTATCAATAGTTTTCCGTGAACAAATATTAACATTAAAAAACTTTGTAGATTAACTGCCACTACAATTTTTCAATTCCCGTTCACTAGTATATAAAACATGTTAACTCGATTTTATCCTGAAGTTCATTTTGATAGATAACGGTTGATACTGTCGTTAACGTACTCCTTGCATTACACACCTTCGGACGTGAACTGAACACGCCTGTTTTGACAGTAGCGTCCACTTCAATCTGAACATACTCACTTCGGACAACACGTCTACCTCTCACTGAAACGCTTACTTCGACTTGAACATGTCTAGTTTGATGGATAAAACCCAATGAAACGTTGGCTTTCTAATTGTAAATGCGACATTATCCTCCTAGCGTTGTTGCTACTCAGTCTCGATCACACACAACGTGACGCTGTGCATAATGCTAATAGCAACAAAGGAGAGACCACGCACAATACCATGATACTAATACAGCTCTCATAAGTAGCACTCAAAATCTGGTTATCTTAATACAGCTCTCACGGCCTCTCATAAAACAGAAGTGAATCATACTGCAATACCTTTTCATAGAATTCTATCCCAAGTAACATTCTGGTGGGGGAGTAATGCAGCATAGCTACAACTACAATTATTCAATAGTATATAACTGTGTTCCTCAAATTTTCATCACCACGATCCGGTCAAAGTTTGATAATTTTACCACAGCCCTATGAAAGAGGGAGAAGCTAATCCAGATATATCTAATTAGTTTTAGTTCATAAAACAGTCGGTTCCTGGTAAACTTTCTCTCCCCCCCCCCCGAAAATATAAATGATAAAAACACAATTGTTTCATTATCAGCATTTATATAAAATAAATGAAAGTCTTACGCACCGTAATGTATTCATGAATATAGTTATTTATGATCAGAACTGTGACCTCTTAGTATTAAATTCCGAAAAAAAATGTTTAAATTATTTTCATCAGATCAGCTAACAAAATCTTAACTTTTTATTTTAATTCATTTATCTCAAATTTTGTTAAACGTATTAACCCATTCCTGCCCTAGTGTCTTCTTAAAAGACTGTAAATAAAGTAAAAAAATTTTAATTATTCGGATTTATTTTGCGTAAACAAAGTAGTTCTATCAACGAGAATATACTATTAATATAAATTTTTTAATTTGGCTCTGTCATCATAAAAGTTGTAACATTTGTTTTAACGTTAGAGTGAGCAATACAAATAAATTTACTACCACTTTTTTAAATCCAGTATTTTTCATACGTCGGTTACTTTTTGTGGACAAACTTAAAATTTTTAATTTTTAAGACACATTAAAATAAAATTTTTCTGAGAAACTTATCTCACTGAAACCGAGGGTCGAAAGGTCGGTCAAAAAAATTAAGGCAGTTAACTATTAAAGTACGTGGAAGTTTTTCTACGTTTGTAACAATAGTTTGTTCACCAGGAATTGGCACTTGGCTCCATCTACTCTGACGAAGAGTTAGTTCATTTCAACGCGGGAGTAAGAAGAGAAATGTTTCCGCGCTTGAAATTGAGACAACCCTCAATGAGCGCCAAACGCGAACGATTATTTTTCTATCACTTACTCCAGTTCATCATCTGCTATTCTACCTTTCGTTACTCTAGATAATTAAATATATTGCTGCAAAGTGTCTGAAAACGGACAAACTAGTCACTAAAAAGAGAGAAATATCAAATTTATGAAATATTTAATGTTAAAAAAATACGCATAAAGATTGCTAAATAAATATTTTTGTCATACGATCCACAAATAGCAACCTTGTTCAGGATTGTTCTTGTCCTTATCCCAAAAGTAGCGAAATAGTATCGTCGGATACCACGTGATGAAGGTAGAGCCAAGTGCCAACTCCTGGTGAACAAACTGTACCTGATTTTACATAAATTTCTTGACGTAGTTATCAGATTTCTTTTTATAAGTAAATACTTCCTAAACTATTGTGGTGATCCAGAACATCTGATGATAAATTTCAAAAAGCAAGAAACATCTTTTATGATATGAATTTTGCTACAACTTGAAACAATTTGGCTAGCGTTCCGAAGACCTGGAAGCTTTCGCATCAGTCATTTTATGTCTCAAAAACACATAAAATTAAAAGGAAAACATTCAGGCATGCTTTGTTTTTATACAGCTTCCATTTTGCATTAAAAAAAAGGTAATTGTGATTTTAGAAGTAAAAATACTAAATTTAAAAGTTGTGACAATTTTATTTATTAGAATCTCTTCGTTTGAGAGCTTGTACAACATTGAGGCTGAACATCTTTCGTGTTTACGAACGCTTTATTTTTTTAGTGTGACTTTTCGTATGACAGCTAAGCACTTTCAAGATTTAAGAAATAAACCGAAAGCTTTCAAAGACCAACGTGTTTTTGAAATAATCAATTTATTATATTTTAAGGGCTTGAAAAAGAGTTTTCAAAGTTTTCATTTGTAATTAAATATTTATTTTAATTCACTTTTTTAAAATTCATTTCTTCCTTCATTTTTAAAAGCTAAGCTACAAAAAATTCATAAATAAATATGAGTCTCATTTGCTTTGTCTAAATGAAGTCAAAACTTATCCTGTTTTTCGCTGAGGAGACGGTTATATGTCTTCTTATATAGTAAGACAAAAAAGTATATATAAAGTATACCTTTAAAAAAGTGAAAAAGTATACCTTTATTGTTAAAAGTATACAAAAAGCATACCTTTATTATATGGTATACCTTTATTATACGATATGTAGCTGTATATATGGATAAATACTTTTTATATTTTATTTATATTATGAGGATGTTTTCTAGAGTAAGCACAAGATCTTGCTTTTCTTTAAAAGAGAGGCAGTGACATAATTTCGATTGAATTAGAACTACATATGTTTTATTCTAGTGAAAACGACTTTCTTACAAATGGCTTTAAATATTAGGAATAATTTTCTGATAGAATAAGTGTGATTTTTTTATCCCTTTGAGTTCGTTGAAAGACATGTTGAAGTAGTATTTGCAATGATTTTATTTTTTCCAAATAATTATAAATTAAATGTGTCTTGAGCGAATATCACACGAGAGAAAAATAAGATTAACAATTAGCGGAACTTCATCTCTAAAGGCAATTTCGCAATTCGGAGTTGTCGATAGGGTTGCTTAATTGCCAAAACGTTTGCTGGTAACGGGTTACCATTTTTTGTCCTTTATCTTAACTTTTATATAAAATTTTATTTTTTCATGTGATACTATTATCTCATTCTTTTTCAATTTCTTTTTTCAAAAGGAGGAAAATGAAATCACAGACACTGTAGAATATTAATTGATATCCGTTTAATTTTGTGCATTTTAAAAGTCTTTATTCAACTACAAATAAAAATTCTGAACACTTCATTTTTTCTGAACACTTTAGTGGAGCACCATAATATAAAAAGGATTATGATTTCTAGCTCATTGTATGAGAATGATATTGAGGTGTAAATTAATTCCATGCTGCATCTCTAAAAGGATAAGAGGGTAAAAGGGGGATAAAATTAAATACTATCTAGTACTTTTACGATTTTTTTGCGTTGGAGTGACTAATATTATAGAAGTTACTTATGTTTTATTTATAAAAGTGAAGTTTATTTATTCATATTAACGTATCTAGCATTGCTAGCTAGGCAAGTGAAGTATCGTATACGCTAAATCAAATAAAACCAAGTTGTTTGATTTAATACTTTAGCAATTCAAAAATTTATAAAAGTTTCTTGTTTAGAAAGAACAATTTTTTACTTTGGCTTATACCACTTTATGCAACTGGCATTGCTATCTAGACAAGTGAAGCTTTTCTACCAATTTAATTTTTTAAGCTTAATCCCATAAAATACTCCTTTGAAATAATTGTTTAGAAGAAATGAGGATGTAATGTATGAAATATACAATTATTCACCTTTTAGTCATAAAATATTTATAACATTAGAACCATTAGATCTATATAATCAATTCCAATTTTTTTTAAAATTTAGCCCCAAAAAATACATAATAAATAATGTCTGACTTGTCTATACAATAATGTCTCAGAATTTTACTGTCATAAATATATTTAGATTGCATTAACTGCAAATATTATCATGAATATCACTTTCATGAAATACCAATTTTTTTAAAAAAAATTTCTTTTAAAAATACAAGAGGATTTTCAATGTCATACTTGCAAATTATTATTGTAAAATATGAAATATTCATTATTTATGTAAGATAATTTAATTAAAATTTACAGGATTTATTTTAGGGCAAATTTGTTGTATGTTAATTTACGCACTAAATGAATTCATACTTATTAATAACTAGAAAGAAAAAACAATATTTTATTAATAGCATACTTTTTACGTACCCTGTTATTTTTGTTATAGGCTCTTTAAACGTGTTCTGTATTTTAAATGATACAAGAATCAATTTAAAAAATGAAACATTTCATATCAATACTTAGAACTTTATTCATTTACATTTGCAATTTTTTTTCAATTTTAATCATAAAAACAATATTACAACTCTTTCCTTCTACACCAGACAAACCGTACATGGTTCCGCAAAATAACTGAAATAAAAGAAAGAAAGAACTGTTACGATAAAATTTTACCCACTTATTATTAGAATGAGGGAGATTATAAATACCATCAATTCGAAATCAGTTAAGCTTTCAGGTATCCCTTAAAAACTTATTTTAAGTTTGATAGATATTTTGATTATAGTTCAAAGATTATTCTATACACTAATGAAGGAAGGGAGGTATATTTGGTTTTATACTTTTTATGTTTGGACTGAAATTTCTTTTAAAAAATAAACGGTATTTATAAATGAAGACTATTGAAAAGGAAAGTATATTTAAAATTAGTAAGGTAATCTTACATACTAACTACCATTGTAGAAAAGTAAAGTATCAATAGATAAATGTAAAGTGTAAATAAAAAGTAAAATATTAATAGTTAACTTTGAATAATAAGAAAAAAAACATTATTCAAATTTGTTTTATTAGTATGATGTAACAATAATTTATTCGCTTTAAACTAATAACATTAAAACTTATTATTATAATTTGTTCTAATCAAAACTTTCATTACTTTGGATAGAAATAATTTCTAAATTAATATAGATGAATTTTTTCTTTATTTCACATTAAAATATTCGCCAAGCAACTCGCCAAACTTTGTCGCATTATTATTTTAACATATAAAACATAAGAGATTTCATTTCTTAATTTAAAATTTTAATCTTTATTTCTGTTGATTAAAAAAACATGTGCTTTATTGCTTAAAAAAAATTTTATTGGAGAAATAATTTTATTTTTCCTTACGAATTCTTTAATGTTTGAATCACTTTTTTTAATGCAAGTTAGAAAATTCAGAAAACATGTTTGGTAAATATTTACATTGTCCCCTACAAAGTAACCCCATTTTACGGTTATTATTGAAGAGTTTTTTTAAAAGGGGTAGAAATATATTATATAAAAATAATTTTTAAATTTAAAAATTCCACACTTCAAGCTGCTTTATATTCCATAATCCCTTTCCTTTTAATTTTTTTATCTGTTTCTACATTCATCCTCTCTTTGTTTTGCTGCATTTTGATTAGTATAATATTTTGTTTATTATTATTCAAAGTTAACATATATTTATCTATAGATGCTTAACTTTTCTGCAATGGTAGCAAGTATATAAGTTTACCTTACTAATTTTTGAATATTATTTCATTTTCAATAGAATGAAAAATGTTTTATAAATGCAAAATTTTGTTGCATTATTATAACGTATAAAATATAATAAAGATTGTATTTCTTTATTTTTAAATTTCAATATTTTTTTAATTTTTATATCTGTTGAATGTAAAAGCATGTGTTTGATTATATGACAAGGTTTTTTTTTCTATTTGTGAAATAATTTTTTTATTTTCTCCTACGAATTACTTTAATTTCAGAAAATCTTACTTTGAAACAAGTTAAAAAACTCAGAAAACATGTGTGGCAAATATTTACCTTATCTGTCACAAAGTTAACCCATTTTTGAGTAGTTTTTAAAAATACAAATTCTGAATAGCTGTATCTGTTTCTACATTCATCCCCTCTTTTATTTGGTGTATGATGATTTGCATAATATTTTGCTCATTTTTGTTCAAAGTTAACTTTTGATACCTTAATTTTTATTTATACTTTGCATTTATCTATTGATCCCTTACTTTTCTACAATGTAAGTAAGTTTAAATTACTAATTCTTCAATATAGTTTCATTTTCAATAGTTTTCATTTATAAATAACATTTATTTTTCCAAAGAAATTTCAGTCCAAACATAAAAACTACAAAACCAGAGATACCTCCCATCTTTCATTACTGTATAGAATCATCTTTGAGCTATAATCAAAATATCGATCAAACTTAAAATAAGTTTCTGAGAGATATCTGAAGTCTTAACTGATATCAAATTAATGGTATTTATAATCTCCCTTATTCTAATAATGGGTTGGTAAATTTTATCATGATAGCAATTTCTTTTATTTCAGATATTTTGAGGAACCCTGTAAGGTTTGTCTGGTGTAAAAGGAAAGAGATGTTATATTGTTTTTATGATTGAAATTAAAAAAAACAATAATACAAAATTGAAAATAAATACACTTGATAGTAAATGTTTTATTTTTTAAACTGATTCTTACGTTATTTAAAATGTAAAATACGCTTAAAGCCAATAAGAAAAATAATAGGTTTCATAAGACAAATTTCTCTTAATATACTTTTTTTCCAGTTATTAATTAATTTGAATTTATATAGTATATCTTACTATAAATTTGTCCTAAAATATATCCTGTAATTTTTAATTAAATGATCTTATACCAATAATTAACGTTTTAAATTTTACAATAACAAGTTGTAAGCATTTTAACCAATTCTCTTTCATTAAAATTATTTTTTTTTTAAATTTGTCTTTTGTAAATGTGATATTCTTGATAATAATCAAAGTTCTATGTAAATGAATTTTATTACAATTAGGTAACAATGAAAAGAAGAGTCATTTTTGTATAGTCAAGTCTAGCATTACATATTATGCGTTTTTTAGACAAATTAGAAAACATTAGAATTGATTTGAAAGATCTAATAGTTTTAATGCTATAAATATTTTATGAGTAAAACGTAAGTCAAAATTTAATATTTCGTGCATTAAACCATCATTTCTTCTAAAAAATTATATCAAAGGACTATTTTACTGGATTAAGAGTGAAAAATTAAATTTGCAGTTATACCTCACTTGTCTAGATAGCAATCTCCGTTGCATGAAGTTGTGCAAGTTAAAGTCGAAAAATTGTACTTTCTACTCATAAAACCTTAATAAATTTTCGAACTCCTAAACTATTAAATCAGAGAACTTGGTTTTATTCTTATTCGATTTAGCGTAATGATAGGCATAGGTAACGATATCTTATTTGCCTAATTTGCTAAGTTAGATACTTAAATAGGTATAAATAAAAAACTGTTCCTTTATACATAAAACATAACTAACTTCAATAATATTAGTCACTTCGTTCAACGCAAAAAAAAAAAATCGTAAAAATACTAGATAGTATTTAAGTTTATCCCATTTTTATCCCTTCAGCCTTTTAGAAATGCAATATGAAATACATTGTTAATATCAATTACAAATTATGAGCTAGAAATCATAATTCTTTTTAAACTATGCTGCTCCACTAACGTGGAAGTGAAGTGCTCAGAATTTTTAGTTGCAGCTGAATAAATACTTTTAGAATGCATAAAACTAAACGGATATTAATTCAGCGTCGTTTCAAGCCTCTTTTTCAAGCTCTTAAAATATATTAAATGGATTATTTCAAAAACAGGTTGGTCTTTGAAAGCATTGGGTTTATTGCTAATATCTTAAAAGTGCTTAGATGACATAAGGAAAGGCGCACTAAAAAAATAAAGCGTTCGTAAACGCGAAAGATGTTAAGGCTCAATGTTGGACAGTCTCTCAAACAAAGACATTTTAATAAATAAAATTGATACTACTTCTAAATTTAATATTTTTACTCTTAAAATTACAATTACCATTTTTGTTTATTTTATTCGATTTAGAAGCTGGGCAATTCCATGAAAAAGGGGAAAAGTATTGGAAAATTCAAATAAGAATAATGCTATTATTTTTAATGTTTTCTGAATTAGAAAGGTTTGAAGTTTGATAATTTATAATAATTCTTATTGAGAATTTAGATTTTTAGTGTTGGCAACCCATTGAACATTAGCATTTGCTTGTTCTGATTTGGGCGAAGAACATGGTCAGATATTTAAAAAATCAATAAGTTAACATTATCTTCCTTACAAAATGTTCCAAAGAATAAATATTATTTACTACACTTAATAGAAATATTGTGCAGTGTTAAAAAAGTTTTTGTTCTTAAATTCACTTAATTATACAAATTTTAATTAAACATTAATGCATGTAACGTAAGTTACCAAAAACTAGGAAAAGTTTTTATGTGTAAAAATGAACAAGTGATACAAAAGTAAAGATAATATTTTTTCTTTCTTAGAGGCTAACACTAAATAAGCAGCAATAGTTTTGTTTTCATATATTACTTATTTATTGTTTTGTGCACTATTCAATATGTGTAACGCAAGTTACTGACATGTATGTAATAATAGTTGTAATAAACTCACGTAAATATTTGAAATAATGATATACACGGACTTAATCAAATAGTTAAAAACAACTTTTTTACTATGGTGAATTTGGAAAATTTATGACTCAATAAAACTGGGTTGTTTAATTACAACGCTTAGTATGATGATAGTATTCGAAAGATATTATTTGCAAGCTAGATACAGTTTTTTTTCAACTTCTGGATTGGTTTCAAAATTATAAAGTTACGGAATTAAATATCAGTAGTTGCAAACTCAAAAGTAGGGTCGGCTGCTCAACGACAGATATAAAATAAAATAAAAAAATGCATGTTGAACTCTTTCTCTGGCCTGATCACGGAGACTTGAGATCATTTGACTCTAAACGTCTTAGAACATTTGTGAGTCAAGTTAGAACCACGCTTATGGACCAGAGGGAACCAAGTGTCCGAAATCTAAACTTGAGCTGCTTAGATTCTTGCTCTAAAAATGGACACAATTGGTAATTGCATGAAAAAGTGTGTCCAGTAGGGTTTCTAAAGCAACTGCAGAACATGAAAACCCTATGAAGGAGAAGGGACTCAAGATTTCGCCCCCTCTTCTTCCGAAACTATTGTGACTATAAATTCCAAATTGCAGCTACCCATCCCTCCCCTTCATATTGAAGGTCAAGAATACAAGTCCGTATTCAAAGTTATGTTCATTCAGAGAAAATATTGACTACACAAATATTTTAGCATAGATAATTAATCTCCCTATTTTAGCATATTAATTTCATCTCGAAATATTAAGATTGCTTCTTGACGTGTGAAAATTTAATCAGTTGATAAAAAGTCATTAAAGGCTTTTTCCTTGTTTTCCTGCGCATACATTGTGCCAATCTATAAAGGTGTTTAGTGTCCGAAATTAGCTTAAAAAGAAACTAAAACTAGAAGTGAGAGTGACAGCAATAGAAATCAAGCATGCCTGAATATTTCAAATTTTATGTGTTTTTGAGAGATTAAGTGGTTGTTAAAAAAAGTTTCCAGGTCTCGCTTATTTTTCTCCTGTGCGATATCCGTTTAAGACGCTTTTAATTTATAATTACTTAGAAAAAGTAAAATCATTGCACAACAAAAATTAACCAACGCAAGAAAACTACCGAATTTAAAAAAAATCATAGTAAATTTATTTGTACCGCTCACTTTAACGTTAAAAAAAATGCTACAACTTTCATGATTATAGAGCCAAATATAAATATTCACATTATTAATGCAGGTTGCGTAGCCAAATTTTTCAACAAAAATTAAGCACTTTAAGAAAATATCATAATTAGGATAGGCGCACTAATAATTTTTCTCCTTCATATTGTTGAAAGATTTTTATACTTATGTTAACAAAATGCTTTTAAGGTAATTTTGAAAGTTACATGATCATGATAAAATAACTAGTTTCTGACAAGGAATTCTTTTCTTGATTACATTGGCCACCATAAAAACAATTTACGCACCATTTTAAATATATTCAATATTGAGAGGATCATTCTATTTTTTTTTAAATTAATAATTATTTTACACAATTATGTAAAAAAAATAATTATTCAAAATTAGGATTAATTTATCTATTTAAAAGGTTATCAAGTGTATTTCCTTACATTTAAATAAGAGTTATTTCACTGTCTTACCTGCAAGTAGGGAAAAAAATTAATAATGTAATAATGATAAAAAGAAAGGTCACGTACCGTTTCTTTCCGTTCTTTGAAGCAAGTCATGTCATCCAGTCATTGATTGAGCTCTAATTCTCCGGATAAATAACCAACGGAATATTCGTCAGGGCTGTCGGCTGGTCCTCCAACCAAGATGCAGGTCTTCCTGTTCAGTAAAATATAATAGCCTGACTGATTAATATGGAACCATAGGTATTGGACAAATCTGAATATTTGCCTTCGTTGGTGTAACACATGACATAGAACTGCTTGACATTTTCTAGCCTCCATTGTTCCGTCTTCAGCTGCAGGAGGGTTCAGTTATAATTATTCCTGCAAAACACATTAGGGGAGTAAGGGGCAGAAAACAGCATCATTTGACAACTTTTAGACACGATGCGGTAATTGCACAAACATTGATCATGATGCCCTTAAGTCGAAATCATGACATCAGCTCCATACAAAACGAAAATTCCCAGCTTCTCCAAATCGAAAAATCGCTTTCCCCCAGTCCAATGAAACACTTTTCCAGACGTTCCGATCACAAGATGCTCCACCATTGTCGAACCTCTTCTAGCCTCAACCAATCTCTCGCCAATCAACAGGGCAAACTAATAAGTAGGTGCTAATATCAAAACCTAGTCGTAATGTAACTCGGAATGTGTTCTTGCTAAACTAGACAAAAAGAAAGCTGTCGTTTTACCAGTGTCACTCTGCGATCGTGCTATTACATTGACCGGAGAACCCGTTACTAAAGTTGGAAGAGTTGTTTTTTGACTCTTGGAAGGAGCATTAAAGCCCATCGCATATTACTTTTTACAGATTTTCTGGAAGATGGAGCTGTTCGAAAGATTCCACCGAATACAGAGGAGAGTCACCGTTCTTTCGCTAAACTTCAACTCCATGGGGAAGAAACCAATACTTGGGTCCTTAGAATCTTTCTCGTAATGGATATTTCAGCCGCGGACAAACAAATTTCCTCATCATCATTCGGTAGTATTTGCATCGACTTTAACATCGTTTTTGTTTACGTCAATTGGAGAAGGTGTAACGAAAATAGGCTTCTTAATCTCATGATGTTTTATGTCTGTAGACTTCTCTAGAGATGGTGATTGAGATAGTGGAGAGCTTCCTACTTCCCGTGGTCTTAAAACAGGCTAAGAAGAAAGTCTTAAATAATCTAAAAGCTGACGCAAGTCTGTCACTTTATCTGTCATATCTAAAATTTAAAAAAAATGCTTTATAAGAAAAATAAAGTAATTGCAAAAATTACTTAAATAAAATAGTTGTTAAATTTAAAGAACAACAATACTTTCTGTTATATATATAGTAACTCGTACCTTATATGCTATTTGATATTCATAATCGTTAACTTGTCAGACAAAAATCAGTCTATACAGTCTTTAATAAAATTTTGAATAAAAATGACTGTAATATCTCTTACCCAAAATATCACAGTAATATTAACAAAAATTAAAAATGTTTCTTTTCAAATTATATCCGAAAACCTTTTTTTTCTTTCACACCATTAGCTTATGCTTAAATAGCAGTACACATGAAAAGGAGGGATCTTTTTCAATTGCAAATTGTTATAAAAGGACGCAACTTAACTTTGTGAAAAGCAATTTTACTGCTGAGAACAGTGCATATGATGAAAAAATAAATTTAAAAGTAATCAAATACATCAGTGTTCTCCCTTAGCATTTTCAGAAGGGCGGGCTATTCTTTAAACCCTATAAATCAAGAGACGATAGAGAAGTCCTGGTTCATTCCTTACTCAAAGCTGAAGCTACGATTTCCTACCTCATGACGCTACGCTGCACACAGATCTCGAAAATCACAACTAAAGGATATGAAAACTTTGCTGTTTTTACTTTCTGTAAGAAATGAGTTGAATGCTCGACACTTTTCAGCTAGTATCTGTCAAACTTTACACTGCTAAATTATTTCTACTCAAAAATATAATATTCATACATTTTCTTATAGTATTAAAAATTAACATTTTAAAGTTAGAAAAATTTCTCAATGTTTGTCATCATGGTTTAATTATCGTTTTCTAATTTTAGTTTTTTACTTTTAATGTAAAATAAAAGAGCATATAAGAACACTTTTATAGTAACATATTGTTAGATAACAATTAAATGGGATGTCCAGTTTTAATGTATTTTCATATATTTACACATTAAGACACAAAAGCCTTAAATGATAATCATGAAAAAAAGTCTTTGAGCATATAATAATGAGAATATTACACATAACTATTTAAAATTAATGCGTTATAATTAAAACGCATAAATATTTTGAATAATAACATTAAAAAATATATTCATTGTGAAATTGAAATTTTTTTGATCATTAATAATTTTTATTTCTGAAGTTCAGGATTTTATTTTCTGTTTAAAGTAACGAGAATGTATAGATTTCAATGGTAAAATTCTAATAAAAGTTCTTAAACGTCTAAACGAAGAACATAATGTTTCTTTATTCACAGCAGGATAAATTCTTATTTTATAATTCATTTAATGTCATTACATATCTATCACAAAGAACTTTTATAATTATATATACTTTTATATTTTTATAAAAGTATATTATATATAATGACATATATATATAATCCGAACTTTTATAATATGTTGTATGTACTTGAAAATCAATTTGTTAAAATCTATTAGCTAGAAAAGAAAAAAATAACTATATAGAATTGCACTCTCGATTTTTCGAGTTTTTCCGGGAATTATTTTTCCAATGGCTGTGGACTAAATTAGAAATTTTCCAAACCAATAGACTTCTTTCAATACTTTAGTAAAAGCCATTTTTCTATTTGAACTTTATACATCTTTTTGGATATTCCCTGTTATTGGAAGAAGTATTGAGAAGAAAAAGACGTTTTAGGCATTGAAATATTGTTTTGGGAGTTATTTTATTATTTCAAGCATGATTGCCAATAAGTGGTGCTGTTGTTTGAAAACGAAAAACGAGAAAGATAATTGTGTCCCGTATTATTTGGAGGTGATAGAAATATTTTGAGATCAACAGTAATTTTTATTTAACCGAAATTAAATTTTTTTTAAAACTTTTAAAATGTATTGTTATTTCCGACTGCATGATATATTTAGACACAGACGCAGGCTTGATCTGCAACATTTTTCTAGTGCCACCCATAGGACACAATCGATGCTATAGTTTTTGGAGAGAACCACCTGGCTGCTGAGGAAGAAGAGAAGGTCACTCTAAAAACATTTCTGCTTATGTGAATTTGTTCTGCATTTAAACTGCAGAAGATTTATGATGCTTATTTGGTTGGTGTAGAGTCTAAACTTTCATTTTCACTATGCCTGATAATAATGCTAAAGAAAAATTTTGTTTCTATTTTAATAAAAATTTTTAATGTTTTGTTTTATCAAAAAAAAATCGAGCATGATAAATTGTTATTCTTATCAGAAAAGGAATTTAGAACTAACTGCTATTGTTAGAAAGCTTATGAAGAAAATTTTTTTAACTCCATATTGGGTTCAATATATTTACATAACACTTGTATGTAATTGCCTCTGAAAAAATATTATGAGATTGGAATACAATTTAGCTCAAATACGGCTTAAAACTTTACTTTCTAATTATCTTTAAATATTGATTATAAAATAACAAAACTATTTTTTGGAAAATATTTTTTTAATCTATTTATGCTTATAATGTTTTACTTATACATTTTGGCTCTATAATCTTTTTACCAACAATATTAATTTTACGTTATTGCAGATGAAAAAAAATATTCGACTAGAATTTAAAATAAGTAACAGGTCTTCCCGTGGTCCGGCAAAAATATACAGTTAGTCGTAAACTAGTCAATAACATAAATGAAAAACTACTTCAATTAGCAGTCACATAAATTTAAGTAGGATGCAGTTATGTAGTCGAATCATTATGAGGAACAGCATTTTATAACTTTCTAAAAAGAAACAATTCATTTCATGATATAAGCTTTGCTACCATTTTGATTATGTCGCTGAGACACTAAGAACCATTAGATAATTCATCTTGAAACTTGACTTTTTAATTATTATTTATTTTTTAAATGAAGCTATACTTGTTATGCCTTACACGTCCCTTATGGTTCGGCATTTCTTTTGCAGTCATTTTTAGATAATATAGTTCGAGAAACAATATTATTTGATTTAGAGTTTGAAATAATTTAAATCTGACTTAATTTCTTTTTATCTTGCAAGGTATAATATTTTGTATTATAAGAGTACACGAAGACTATCAGTAATTCTTATGGAATTTGTCTAAAAGTTGATGTCTTTTAAATATAAATAGAAATAAATCCTAATAAAACGATTATCGCAAAATGAAATCGAATGAGTTTTTTTAAAATAACCCACCATTAATAACTTGCATAAAATTTTCAAAAAATAGAATAAAAAGTTGGGCTAAGACACATTTAGTTTATAATTATTTTAAAAAGATAAAATCATTGTAAATATTACTTCTACAAATTTGTTTTTTAATGAATGGAAAAGGATTAAAAAAAAATCACACTTAATCTAAAAGAAAATTATTCCTAATATTTAACGCCATTTGTAAGAAACTCATATTCACTATTATAGAACATAGTCCAATTTCAATAGAAATTATTTCACTGCTTTTCTCCAAAAAAAGGAACAAAATTTAAGGCTTACTTCAGAAAACATTCTCATAATATAAGTAAAGTATATGTCCGTATACAAAGGTATATAACCTTCTCCTCAGCGAGAAACAGGATAAGTTTTGCCTTCATTTTGACAAAGCAAATGAGACTCATATTTATTTATGAATTTTTTATAGCTTAGCTTTTAAAAATTATGAGGGAAATGAATTTAAAAAAGGTGAATTAAAATAATTATTTAATTTTTGGAAAACTTTGAAAACACTCTTTTTCAAGCCCTTAAAATATATTAAATTGATTATTTCAAAACCAGGTTCGTCTTTAAAAACATTGGGTTTATTTCTTATATCTTAAAAGTGCTTAGCTGACTTAGGAAAAGGCACATTCAAAAAATAAAGCGTTCGTAAAAGCGAAAGTTGTTTAGTCTCAATTTTGGACAGGCTCTCCAAAGAAGAGACTCTTATAAATAAAACTGTCACTACTTCGAAATTTAATATTTTTACTTTTAAAATCTCAGTTACTATTTTTTTTATTTCATGCAATTTAGAAGGTGTATAAAAGCGAAACGTGTTTTTTTTTTTAAATTTTATGTGTTTTTGAGAGATTAAGTGGCTGTTTCAAAAATTTCCAGGTCTTCCTAAGGCCAGCCAAATTATTTAAAGTCGTAGCAAAATCTATATTCTAAAAGAGGTTCCTTGCTTTTTAAAATTTATCATCGGATGTTCTAAATCACCACAATAGTTTAGGAAGTCTTTATCCCACATGAAATAACTTAACTAGTGAATGATCCTCAAGTTAAGTTAAAGGACTACGGCACTGTTCTATAAATAGAAAATCACGAGAAGGTCATCATCAGCTTGCTAGTGACGAAGGTGCTTCACCACAATGAAATTAACGAGGGAATAAAAATTTTCTTATGCATTTTGTGAAAAAAATTGGCTACGTTTAGCTGGTCGTCGTGATTCGCAAAAATTAAAGAGATTTCTCAGATTTCAAATGGCGGAAAATGAATCCTGAAATTGAGAATCTCTCGCAAAATACAACCTAATTGCTCATGAGAATGCAGGAAACTTTTTATTAACGATTGAAAATTTAAATAAGATACAGGGAGAGTGTGAACTAATAGTAGAAATTGAATTTAAAAAAATAAAGATCACGTGCCTTCTCTTTCTCTTCTTTAAAGCGAGTAGGGCATCCAGTCTTTGATTGAGCTCTAATTCTCCGGTTAAATAACCAACGGAATGTCCATCAGCAGTCAGTCATTCTCCAAACCAAGCTGCAGGTCTTCTTGTTCGGCAAAATATAATGGCCTGACCGATCGATATGGAACCATAGATATTCGACAATGCGGAATATCCGCCTTCTTTGATGTAACACATAACATAGAATTGCTTGACATTTTCAAGCCTCTACATCTCTCTGCTTCTCTCAAGCATTGATCACTATGTCCCTGATTCGAAATCATGACATCTGCTTCATCCAAAACGAAAATTCACAGATTCTCCAAATCGAAAAATCGCTTTCCCCCAGTCCAATGAAACACTTTTCCAGGCGTTCCGATCACAAAATGCTCCATCATCGTGGAACCTCTTGACAAGTTCCTATAACAGCCATTCGGAATTCAATCCCTTCGCAAAATTGCGCCATTTTTTTCACCACCTCGCTAATCTGCAGGGCTAACTCATAAGGTGCTAATATCAAAACCTGGTTGTAATGCAAATCCGGATACGTTCTTGCTTAACTAGACAAAACGAAAGCTGTCGTTTAACCAGTGACACTCTGTGATTGCGCGATTATGTTGACTGGAGGATCTGCTAGCAAAGTTGGAAGAGTTGTTTCTTGACTCTTGGAAGGAGCTAAAGACCATCGCATGTTACTTTTCACATATTTTCTGGAAAATGGAGCTGTTCTAAAGATTCCACCGAATACCGTGAAGAGTCACCGTTTTTTAGCAAAACTTCAACTCAATGGGGAGGAAACCAATAGTTGGGTCCTTAGAATCTTTCTCGTAATGGATATTTCAGCCGCCGACAAACAAATTTCCTCATCATCATTCGGTAGTATTTGCATCGACTTTAACATCGTTTTTGTTTGCGTCTGTTAGAGAAGGTGTATCGAAAATAGGCTTCTTAATCTCATGCTGTTTTGTGTCTGTAGACTTCTCTAGAGATGGTGATCGAGATAGTGGAGAGCTGCCTACTTTCCATGGTCTTAAAACAGGCTTAGAAGAAAGTCTGAAATAATCTAAAAGCTGACGCAAGTCTGTCACTTTATCTGTCATATCTAAAATTTGAAAAAAAAATCCCTTATAAGAAAAATAAAGTAATTGCAAAAATTGCTTAAATAAAATAGTTGTTAAATTTAAAGAACAACAATATTTTCTGTTATATATATAGTAACTCGTACCTTATATGCTATTTGATATTCATAATCGTTAACTTGTCAGACGAAAATCAGTCTATACAGTCTTTAATTAAATTTTGAATAAAAATGACTAATTTCTCTTACCCAAAATATCACGGTAATATTAACAAAAACTAAGAAATATTTCTTTTAAAATTACATTCGAAAAACTTTTTTTTCTTTCACACCATTAGCTTATGCTTAAATAGCAGTACACATGAAAAGGAGGGATCTTTTTCAATTGCAAATTGTTGTCAAAGGACGCAATTTAACTTTGTGAAAAGCAATTTTACTGTTGAGAACAGTGCATATGATGGAAAACAAATTTAAAAGTAATTAAATGCAGCAGTGTTCTCCCTGAGTATTTTCAGAAGGGCGAGCTATTCTCTAAACCCTATAAATCAAGAGACGATAGAGAAGTCCTGGTTCATTCCTTACTCAAAGCTGAAGCTACGATTTCCTACCTCATGACGCTACGCTGCACACAGATCTCGAAAATCACAACTAAAGGATATGAAAACTTTGCTGTTTTTACTTTCTGTAAGAAATGAGTTGAATGCTCGACACTTTTCCGCTAATAGCTGTCAAACTTTACACTGCTAAATTATTTCTACCGAAAAATATAATATTCATACATTTTCTTATAGTATTAAAAATTAACATTTTAAAGTTAGAAAAATTTCTCAATGTTTGTCATCTTGGTTTCATTATCGTTTTCTAATTTTAGTTTTTTACTTTTAATGTTAAATAAAAGAGCATATAAGAACACTTTTATAGTAACATATTGTTCGATAACAATTAAATGGTATGTCTAATTTTAATATATTTTCATATATTTACACATTAAGACACAAAAGCCTTAAATGATAATTATGAAAAAAAATCTTTGAGCATATAATAATGAGAATATTACACATAACTATTTAAAATTAATGCGTTATAATTAAAAGGCATAAATATTTTGAATACATTAAAAAATATATTCATTGTGAAATTGAAAAATGTTTTGATCATTAATAATTTTCATTTCTAAAATTCAGGATTTTATTTTCTGTTTAAAGTAACGAGACTGTATAGATTTCAATTGTTAAATTCTAATAAAAGTTCTTAAACGTCTAAACGAAAAGCATAATGTTTCTTTATTCACAGCAGGATAAATTCTTATTTTATAATTCATTTGATGTCATTACATAATTACATTACATATCTATCACAAAGAACTTTTATAATTAAATTTTCCTTAGACTTAAAAGTTAAAGAAAAAAATGTAATAAAAACTGTGGCATATTGCGCGGGCGATGAGAGTCATAAAAATCATGTTAATGAATTGAAATAATTTACATTAGAGAGTAAAATATCTTTCAAAAACCATACTAGCTTTAAAAAAATTGAAAAATAAGAAGTATTTTCTTTATAAATAAAAATTATTTTTTTAAGCGACATGCTATACTGATTCTAAATACCAAGTTTTAACTTAATTGATTTTTTAGATGTCGAGAAATCTTATTCGCAAAATCAAAAATCTCGAATTGTGGAATTCCGATTTGAAGACATAACTTTGAAATAAATACTTTTGAACAAAATAACTGAGTTTGCTTTGCAGTCGATTCCTATTTAGAAAACTCATGTGATATTTATTGCTTTCATTAACGGGTTTCAGAATTTTTGCTGTAACTTTGGAAGTTACTTAGATATTGTCTTATACTTGATGTCTAACTGCTCAGAATAAAACAGATTATAACGTTTTTGTTTCTTTACAAAATTATATATAGACTTATAACTTATTTAATAAAAACTTCCTAGTTCTAGAGAGCTAGGAAAGGTAGTAAAAATTATCTGAGAAATAAATAATTAACATTGCTTATTTTTTGCACAATTATAACAATAGTGAACAAAATCAAAATTAACCAAACTTTGAAAGGGGCTAAGTGATGATATATGTATTTATCTATAATACATGTAGTTTTATCTATTAATACTCTACATTATAGTTAAACTTAACTTAAATACTATATACTAGAACTTTTAACAAAGTAATTTTTAATTTCATAAAATTATTTATAGATGTGAAAATAAAATTTCATTTACTTGTTAAAAGTATTTAAAGTTAAAAGTTCTTCATGAATTACGCCACATTTTATTTTTAGGATTAGGCATGTAAAAATGAAATCTGTATTATTAAAAATATCTATTGATAAATAATTTTAGAGTATTATCTAAGAATTGTGTTTAGTACTCATCAAATTTGCTTATGAAAATTAGTATGCTATTAGTAATTGTGCTATGAGTGATTTAGAGGGTAATATAATATATAATTTGATTATGTTATTTATCTAAAACAAGTTATATAATTATAAAATTAAGTTTGACTATACATATGTAAAACATTGAAAGAAATGTATATATGTAAAACATTGAAAGAAACTAGAGTTTTGTGACAGGGTCGTTACGTTTAAAGAAACTTTGTTAAAATATGTTTAAAATAAGAAATAAAAATGTATTTTAAAACATACTTTTTACAAAAAACAATTAAAATAATTATTTTTTTAAAATTTAATTTTCCTTTTTTTCAAATTCCAGAAACTAACGGGATATTGTTTAAGTCAAAAGAAAAAATATGTTTAAGCTAAAAATAAAATGAAATGCAGAATAAGAACAAATGCTCTCAACATTTGGTTTTGCACATTGTGAAATAAGGAATCGTTTGAGTGTTGCAACGATTGCAATGCTTGCAACAATATTCTAAAAGCAAATGTGACTTTAAATAAGGTTTTTTTTTATTTTAAGAAAAATTAAGAATATGTATGATATAAAATTATGTTCAATTCTAAGATAAGAGAAAAAATCATTTAAAGCGAAAAAAGCATGTTTTAAACAAAAAAATATGTTTTAAACCACGAAAAAAAACTTTCTTTTAAGAAATTAATTGAAGAAATCTTTGAAAAATACTATTATGTAAACTACACTGCAATCAAACTGTTTCAAATTTTAATTTAATACTTCATATTCCCCTTCATACATTCCCTGTGGTTATTGCTAGTTTTCCCAAGTCGTTTCAAAAATCCACAAACATAATAGATTCTGTTTCATTTTTTTGTATCTTAGAAATTGCTTTAAAAATATTTAAGCTATGTAAAACCTCTTATAATTTACTTAATAAAAATATCTTAAATTTGAAGTATATTTTCCACTAAATGTTGAAACTTATTTTGCACTACAATGATTTTGTTTTAAAATTAATAATTTTAAGCCCTAAAAACTATCCTAGGCAAATTAAAGAATTTAACATGCATTTACTTTTGCTTACTAACATATTCATTTGAAATTTAATTTTGTAAACAGTGAAGATTTTTATTGCTAAAATTTATATTAAACTTTTTTGTTATGTAAAAAAAAAGGAAAAACATCCCATGGAATTTAGTTATTTCGACTAATCTGTACTTTTTTTTAATAAAGAAATATTTTTTTTAAAATAATTAGTTTTGAATTCTTTAATTTTAAATGAAATCTAGCAGTTAAAAGTATTTTAATTTCATGCAAACATATATTCTAATATAATTGTTAAAAAAAATTCAGTGCTTGGAGCACTAATTTAATATAAATATGTCCGTCTAAATACTTGGTCATGCGGTAAATCTGCCTTTTATTGGTCAATCTGCTGTGCAAATGACCCTTCACGCAAAACAGATATACTGCACCCTTACTATAAACTATTTATAGTAAGAACACATAAAGAATAACACTAAAAAGTAGTGTTCTATAAATTTTTTATTTTAATATTAAAGAATTTATTTCAAGAATTTTAAAATTCTCTATTCTATAATAGGCATAAAATAAATAATTTCAACTTTAATCAGGGTGCGTAGCCAAATCTTTCAACAAAAAACAGTCAACTTTCAAGTACTTTTTAAGCGATCAAAAATAATTTTTAGCATTATATACATTAGTAGTTACGCCTTATCTTCTAATCTCTCCAATCCTTCTGCTTTTGCAGTTTTTCTCGGATTACTTCAAACTTTTAATTAGCGTCACTCACTTATTGGACTAATACATACACAAAAAATTTAAACATTGGATTAATATATATACATACAGATTTAGTTCTAGTCTAGCTATGTGTATATATACATAGCTAGACTAAACTAATACTGGGTGCGTAGCCAAATCTTTCTACAAAAAATAAGCACCTTCAAGTACTTTTGAAGCACTCAAAAAATATTTTTATACTTTAACAGTCCGCAAAATAATTTTCAAAGACTTTACATGATCATGATAAAATAAAAATTTAGTTTCTGGCTAAGAGCTCTTTTCTTGCTATTAAGCTATTATAAAATGATCATGAGATTTTTCGGTTCGATTTCAAAAGGCGTAAAATGAAGCCTGAAAAAGAGAATATCTTGCAAAATGCAGCAGAGTTGCACATGAGAGAGCAATAATCTCACCGAACCCAACTCAGTAGACGGACATTCGGACTCCCAAGTATTTCATCAAACGTGTGACATGATTGGTGCTTTCGGACCGACTGTAGGCCGAAATGGATTGTGGTTGAATGAATTTGAAAACCATGCTTTTGCATAAAATGCTGCGAAAATCAAAATGGTAAAGAAAAATGTCTCATTTTCGAAAAGAAAAAATTAAGCACTTTTTAAAAACATCCAATGAATATGAAATATATTTAATTTTAAAACTGTCGTTGAACAGCCGACGCAATTTTGGGTTTATAGATACTAATGTTCAACTCCGTAGCCTTGTAATTTTGAACTAATCCAGAAGACCAGGAAACTCCTGGATCAATACCCTCAGAGGTATGATTCGTTATGAGAACATGGAGGACTTTGTGACTCGACAGATTTAACGAGAGTCAGTCACCATTTACTACACGGGAAGTCTTCGACCGGTGAAGATCGAACCCACGACTTCTGGTACTTGGGCCCAGTGCCCTTCTAACCAGGTTATCCTGGCCATACATGTAATATATTGTTGTTGATGGAACTACTTTGGCAAAATAAATTCAAACAAGGAAAACTCTTTTTCTTTTTTTACCGTCTTTTAAGAAGACGCTAGGCAGGAATGGGTTAATACGTTTCACAAAATTAGAAATAAATGAATTAGAAAAAAGTTAAAATTCTGTTAGCTGATCTTATGAAAACAATTTAAAAAAATTTTTCGGAATGTAATACTAAGGGTTACATCTGTAATCATTAATATCTATATTCATTAATGCATTATGGTGCGTAAGACTATTTTATTTATTTTATATAAATGCTGATAATGAAACAATTGTGTTTTCATCATTTGTCTTTCCTAGAGGAAAAAGAAACTTTCCTAAGACTACAATGCTGGATGTTAACTTTTAAGAACTAAAACTAATTAGACTTTCTATTAAGACATTTCTGGATTAGCTGCAATTGCGCAATCTCGTTTGGAAATTAATATATAAATTAATGCATTATATGGATTTTATTGAATTTTAATGAGGATTCTGGTCCTGTTCCCGTAATGTTTAGTTTTTTTTATATTTCCTTACATTTTATTATGTATTCATTTCTTTCCCTTAAGGCTTAATTTTTATTTATATGAATAGTTAGATTACGGATGTTTTTCATAGCACATGACCCGTCACGTGGGTTAACAAGGGGTCCTGCAGATAGACTTGATGAAGGATCTACTGAGGGTTAATAAGCTTTACCTGATCAATTGTTTTGTCTTAATAAACACTTGGAAAATTTAAAAAAAAATTTAATAACAAAACGATTAAACTTTCCTTGCATTTTCATTTCAGTTTTTGATTGCTTTTTCTTATTTAGTTTATCTATTATGGGGCCTCGATGCACAGGCAGTTTTTGATTTAACCGCTGACTACAGAAGGGCTCCAGTGCTCTGGCAGAGTGTGTCTCCTGATGAAGCTCTGTTTTTTCTGACATACATATCTTTAGAAATTCTTCTCGAAATTTAATCTTCTAGAAAATTATATAAGAACAATTCGAATTTAGAAATTCTTGATTTTTGCTTCTAACTTTTTAAATTGTTTAATGAAGAAAAATTTGGTTTTTGCTGCTTTTAGCACTTTTTCACTTAGACTTATTATTATTTTATATGTTATTTTCTTAATTTGTCTTTTTCTGAGTTTGTTTAAGTCTTTAATTCTTTGACTGGATGTTAACTCGAGGCACCTTTTGATGACGTTGTCGGCTGTTGACGAACGTGACAACTTCATACTGATGACGTTTCGTTTTAAATTTTCACCATTTTGATGTGTTGTGTGTGAAGCTAAGGTTTAAAACGTATAAAAAATGTTTGAAATATTCACCAATCAGCGATGAATGATGTGAGTTTTTAACTATGTTCATCACGTTATAGCAACATGTAACAGGGTGCGTAGCCAGATTTTTCAACCAAAAATAAGCACTTTTTTATTATTTTTTTTATCACTGAAATGATATTTTTAATAACTTTCTTAAAAAAAATCATAATTAGGATCTGTGCAGTAATGAAAATTAGCTTTTGTATCGTTTAAAATTCTTAATCTATGAACATAAAATCAATAAAATTCCAAAAACCTTTTCAAAAACTTTACATAATCATGATAAAATAACTAGCTTCTGATAAATAAGAAAAATGTGAAAACCATGCATTTTTTGTAATTTAGAACGTCAATAAACACGGCAAAGAAAAAAATCTCTTTTAGAAATAATGAGAATTAAGCATTCTTTACAAACCCCGAAGCACTTTTAAGGGCTTTTAAAAGACGCAAATCAAAAATAAGCACCATTAAGGACTTTTTATAAACGCTACGTACCCTGGGTAAGTAACACGCATTAATAAACAGGAATCACGAAGAAAAATTGTTGAATATTTTTATTTCATTTATTAACATTATCCAGTGTACATCTGCGTGCCAATTGTGGCACGTATTTTTTAACCATGCATTAACCCATTAAAAAATTTCTATTTTCATAAGTCCCTCAATTCTAAGAGCTAAACAGTTTTACAAGTACAGCAGATTTCTGACCTGGAAATTAAGCTTTGAATTCAAAAATTAGTCCATTGTAGGAGATCATTAGCTTACGTTTTCCCACCAAAATGTTTTGCTACCTATCCCACCTATAAAAGTTTTATTGAAAAAACAATCTTAAGCAAATTTTTAAACTTGAAAACGACAAATTGCAGCCAATGACAGCGATCTGTTATGTCAGGAAAAAATTTCATTTGCTAAATCACAAAAATGGACATCCGCGTTACCCTCAAAACTAAGGTCAGTCCTCTAAGCCACACCCATATCGCAAATTTAGCTGTATTTTGTTTTGAAGGCATGTTTAAAAACAATTAAATTAAAATTATTTAATCAAAACCATCTACAGTATAACACACAACGTTCGCTTCCTACTTCAGCAGGCCGTGGTAAAATTATCAAACGTTGTGATAAAACGTTGTGACCCTGGTGATAAAAAAGGTGGGATGCATTGTTATATACTAGTTAATAGGTATTGAATAATTGTAGTGGTAGCTACGCTGCAATACTTCCCTACCAAAATTTTATTTGTCATAGAATTCGATGAATGGATGTCACAATATAATTCATTGCTATTTTTATGAGAGGCAGAGAGCGCTGTATTACGATCACTAGATTTTAAGCGCTGATTGCAAGAGCTGTATTATGATCACGGTTGTGTGCGTGACTGCTCTTCTGTTGCATTTGGCTGTCTGTACAGCGCCCCGTTGTGTGATCGAGACTGAGCAGCAACAGCGCGAGGAGGATAATATCGCAATCACAAATCGAAAGTCAAGTGTTCACTGTCTTCCATCCATCAAACTAGAGGTATTAAAAATCGAAGTGAGCGTTTCTGTAAGAGGTAGACGTGCTGTTCGAAGTGGAATTTTCAAATAGAAGTGGGCGCTGCTGTCAAGATAAGGGTAATCAGTTCATGTCTGGAGGTCGCCAATGCCAGGACTACTTTAACGACAATGTCAACCAATAACTATCAAAACGAGGTTCAAGATAGAATCGAGTTAACTTGTTTTTATACTAATGAATTGGAATTGATTAATTGTAGTTATGCTACAAAGTTTTTCAACATTAATATTTATACACGGAAAGTAATTGGTAAATTGTTTTTAAAAAATTCGTGTTTAAAAAATATGTGTCTGTCAAGCGAATTTTTTCGCTCATTGTAAATGATTTCGGTACTTGTTATATTTTATTTACCAGAGTTCAACTAAAAATTCAGTAATAAGATAAAAATTTCTACCTTTCAAATTTAAAAAAAAATTAATTTTTTGTATCTTACTTCATATTATTTTCTTTACTTTTTGGCAATTTTTTTATTGCGGATTTTATTTTAAATGATTTTAAAACGAAGAGGTGCATTCAAAGGCAAATTTAAGTGGAAAAATTTTGAGAAAGATTAATTAAAATCTGTTTTGACTATTAATTTATAGTTGGTAGGCTAACGAAAATTTTGGTGGTTTTAAAATTTTCTACATTTTGCTTATATTTTAAGATAAGATTTGTTTGTAAGTTAAAAACTTGCTATATATGACACTATCATTACTTTTTTGAGAGGATGGCCAGATAAAAGTTTAGGGGCGAACAATTTCTTTTATAAACATAGATTTCATCGTGAAATTCGAAATTCCGGTTAAAAGATTACTTAGATTTATTAAAAATTATCAAAAACCAGTTTTGATTCCCACTTTAAATGTTAGGGTGTCTATCGTGATAGCTTTCTGTGTTAGACATTTGGAGGCAAAATTTAAATGTTCACTTTTCGGTTTCAGTTTTTAATTTTGGTACATTTTATTTTTGGTCAAAACGCGTGGAAAAATCTTAATTTATAGAACGAGAAAATAAAATTCTTACCAGACTATCTTGAAACTTTCTTGAACTTGAGACCTTCATAACTCTGTCCTATCTTGAAAATGAAGGCCACAACTCGTCCTGTAAACACTGCAAAGAAAATAATAAGCATAAGCAATGTTTTAGTAAGTTATTAAAATCACAAAATTATCACAATTCACAAAATTTTTTCTCTTCAAATTAAATGTGTGCATGGTGCTAAAAATTATCGGAACCGAAGCAAACAAGTGAGTAACATAAAATAGATGACTGAAGATTTTAATATGTTTTAATTAAACTTTCTACATTATTTTTTAAGACACGATCTGAACAATTAAAATAAAGTAAAAGTAATCAAACCTAAATACTGTTTTACGGTTTGACGAACTATAAGATTCTATGTAAAATCTTAATTATCAGGTCATTACTGAACAGCAATATTGTTTTTACGAGACTGAAACCGGTTTACACTTGTTTACGTTTGTGTATCAATGGGTTAAGTTAGACCATATATAATATAAATTCGACAATTGAATAAATTTGACGATATATTGTATAAATGTAGAATATTCATTATATCAAGTATCACATTAGTGTATTATAATTATTAGAACAAATAATAGCAGTTCTTAATAATGACATGTTTTGCGCGAGTTTATAGGCAATAATTTTATGTTTAAACATACATGTAGTGAGTTTTTATACAGGAGATTTTTTATCTACTTTTTATTTTTATTTATTTTTAACGAATTGAATTATAGTGTTAACAAATCGATAAATGAACGCAAACAAGTGCAAACCTGTTTCAGTCACATAAAAAACAATAAAGCTGTATAGTTATCACCTGATAATTAAGATTTTACATAGAATCTAATAATTTGGCCAAAGACTGTAGATTTACGTGGATTTTTCTTTTTATATAGATTTCCAGTTGTCGATATGTGTAACATGTTCTCTTTGTTTTAGATCAAAAATTTGGTAAAACGTGATATTTTATTCGCTAAATTGCTAAAATGTATAATTTTCTCTAAAAGTTGACTGGAAAAAAAGCTTTAGCGGGACGTATCGTAGAATAATTTTAAATGCTTATTAAAATCAAAATTCTCATCAAAATAAATCAATTTATCAGAAGTGGGATACAGGATAATTAGCTTTTTTGGCTTATAAGATAAGAAATTTCGGCAGATTAATGTTTGGAAGAAAATTAAAACACGAGGTTGTATGGTAAAAAATAAGTTAAATTTATTTTTTACCATATCTTAAGAAATGTTGTATTGTTCTAACATAAGTAGGTTAAATAATAACACCGACATGCAGCCCTGTGCTTGATACTTTCGGATTCTATCAGTTAACAGCTACAGTAAAAAAAAAAAAAAAATAGCAAAAAATACCAGATTTAAAATAACTGCCAAAAATTCGATTGCCTTAAAAATTAAATACTCAAATGCACGATTCAAATTTTCCTTATTGTTTGAAATACATCGGGATATTAAAAATCCACGTGAAGATCGATATCAACAACTGCCGAAAATACAATCGAAACATTACATCGATTTACGATACTATATCTGCATAAATTGAGCGTACCCAAACGTGATTATCTAAATACATGATTCAAATATTACGTAAATTACGTTGTAAATTCCAGTAGAAAATGTAAAACTTTTTACTTTTCAAAAGAAAAATCATTCTGCAAGAACTCTAACATTCTGCGACAATGTCGCCGTGTCGCTGCGATTCTAGCACGGGAAACCGCACTATACGAATATAGCCGTAATTGTTTGGTCAAAAAAGCGGTTAAAAGTATGAGCTTCTTTATGCTAGTTTTATAAAAAAGCAAATTTAAAATGAAAGCCGATCTTTTTAATAAAATCCGGATGAGAATTTATGACGCTCAAGAGGCAGGAAGAAGCATCCATCTGGGAAATATGGTCCCCATAGTTTGGCCAGGACAGCAATACAAGTTTGCATATTTTCACCATATTTCGAGAACTTTTTAAGCAAAATGAAAAAAAAAAATTCCCGCAGTTATAAAATTCCGTTATTCAAAGATAATTTCACGCAAAAAAATAACTCTTCAAGTAAATATTTATTATTTTATTTAATAATAGATGAACAAAATTTGAATTATAAGGCATAAAACTTCTTACATCATTTTAAAGAATGTAATATTACATGGCAAATTACAAAATTTGGGTGAAATCGATCGAATAGTATCGAATTTTCATATACGATTTCCGAGAAACTATTTGGCCAATATCAGACAAATTTTGTATTTTGCAATGAAAAAAATAATAATAAGACTAAAAATATTTTTGCACAGAATTATCTTTGGATAAACGAAATTTATAATTGTGTATAAAAATGTTCCATTTCGTTTGAAAAAAATCTGGAGATATTTTGAAATACGCAAAAGTCAAATTAACATTAAAGGGTCAAAACATAAAACAACAAATTTTGGAGTTTATTTTTATCTTTAAAGTGTATATAAACGTATAAAAAAACTGAAGAGTGAAATGCGTGTCCATGATTAAAATTAATAGTTAGATTTGAAATAGTTGACAAAATAGATTAAACATTAAACTTTACTTACAGATAAAGATTCAATTTTTAAAAATCATCCTTCGTTTTTTAGTTTCATCATTTGATAGCAGGCAAATCATAAGAGAATTGATTATTCTCAGTCAGGCAGACTCCAAAGATCTCACTTTGTCAGGTTCTTCCCGATTTGTCGGATTACTTAGCAAAAACGTGTCCTAAAAAGCTTAATTGCATTGGATTACAATAAACTAGATACATGATTAATTTCAAACAATTTAAAGTTCCGAAAAACAAATATAAATTAAAATTGGAAAAAGAAAAGTTTGGAGTAAGAACTCTGAATGGAAAAGTTTGGAAAATAAACACCGGTTGAAATGCAAAGACTGGGGAGAAAATCTGGAACACTAACACAGGATAAAAGAAAATTGGAACACCTACACTGGATTAAAACATTGGAAACGCAGACATTTAATAAAATTATTTGGAATATCAGCACAAGAACAAAAAATTTGGATAACATACACTGGATGAAAGAGTTTGGAACACAATGGGTGAAAAAAACATTGGTTGAAAAAATTGTAACCCAAGCATTTGGTAAAAAAATTTGGAAAGCAAACACAGGATAGAAGAAAAATAATACAAAAAACACTGGAAAAAGTTTGAAACACACATTAAAAAATTGAACCAAACAGTGAAAGCAGAAAAATTTAAACGCACATTGAACGAAAAATATAACGAAATACACAAAGACACAAAAAAAATTGAATCGAAAAATGGAAATTAAAAATAGGAATATCAACACAAGAACAAAAAATTTGGATAACATACACTGGATGAAAGAGTTTGGAACACAATGGGTGAAAAAAACATTGGGTGAAAAAAATTGAAATCCAAACAAGGTGAAAAAATTGTAACCCAAGCATTTGGTAAAAAAATTTGGAAAGCAAACACAGGATAGAAGAAAAATAATACAAAAAACACTGGAAAAAGTTTGAAACACACATTAAAAAATTGAACCAAACAGTGAAAGCAGAAAAATTTAAACGCACATTGAAAGAAAAATATAACGAAATACACAAAGACTCAAAAAAAAATTGAATCAAAAAATGGAAATTAAAAATAGGAATATCGGCACAAGAACAAAAAATTTGGATAACATACACTGGATGAAAGAGTTTGGAACACAATGGGTGAAAAAAACATTGGGTGAAAAAAATTGAAATCCAAACAAGGTGAAAAAATTGTAACCCAAGCATTTGGTAAAAAAATTTGGAAAGCAAACACAGGATAGAAGAAAAATAATACAAAAAACACTGGAAAAAGTTTGAAACACACATTAAAAAATTGAACCAAACATTGAAAGCAGAAAAATTTAAACACACATTGAAAGAAAAATGTTGATACACACATTGAAAGAAAAATATAACGAAATACACAAAAAAATTGAATCGAAAAATGGAAATTAAAAATAGGAATATCAGCACAAGAACAAAAAATTTGTATAACATACACTGGATGAAAGAGTTTGGAACACAATGGGGGAAAAAAACATTGGGTGAAAAGAATTGAAATCCAAACAAGGTGAAAAAATTGTAACCCAAGCATTTGGTAAAAAAATTTGGAAAGCAAGCACAGGATAGAAAAAAAATAATACAAAAAACACAGGAAAAAGTTTGAAACACACATTAAAAAATTGAACCAAACAGTGAAAGCAGAAAAATTTAAACGCACATTGAACGAAAAATATAACGAAATACACAAAGACACAAAAAAAATTGAATCGAAAAATGGAAATTAAAAATAGGAATATCAGCACAAGAACAAAAAATTTGGATAACATACACTGGATGAAAGAGTTTGGAACACAATGGGTGAAAAAAGCATTGGGTGAAAAAAATTGAAATCCAAACAAGGTGAAAAAATTGTAACCCAAGCATTTGGTAAAAAAATTTGGAAAGCAAACACAGGATAGAAGAAAAATAATACAAAAAACACTGGAAAAAGTTTGAAACACACATTAAAAAATTGAACCAAACATTGAAAGCAGAAAAATTTAAACACACATTGAAAGAAAAATGTTGATACACACATTGAAAGAAAAATATAACGAAATACACAAAAAAATTGATTCGAAAAATGGAAATTAAAAATAGGAATATCAGCACAAGAACAAAAAATTTGTATAACATACACTGGATGAAAGAGTTTGGGACACAATGGGGGAAAAAAACATTGGGTGAATAAAATTGAAATCCAAACAAGGTGAAAAAATTGTAACCCAAGCATTTGGTAAAAAAATTTGGAAAGCAAGCACAGGATAGAAGAAGAATAATACAAAAAACACAGGAAAAAGTTTGAAACACACATTAAAAAATCGAACCAAACAGTGAAAGCAGAAAAATTTAAACGCACATTGAACGAAAAATATAACGAAATACACAAAGACACAAAAAAAATTGAATCGAAAAATGGAAATTAAAAATAGGAATATCAGCACAAGAACAAAAAATTTGGATAACATACACTGGATGAAAGAGTTTGGAACACAATGGGTGAAAGAAACATTGGGTGAAAAAAATTGAAATCCAAACAAGGTGAAAAAATTGTAACCCAAGCATTTGGTAAAAAAATTTGGAAAGCAAACACAGGATAGAAAAAAAATAATACAAAAAACACTGGAAAAAGATTGAAACACACATTAAAAAATTGAACCAAACAGTGAAAGTAGAAAAATTTAAACGCACATTGAAAGAAAAATATAACGAAATACACAAAGACACAAAAAAATTGAATCGAAAAATGGAAATTAGAAATAGGAATATCAGCACAAGAACAAAAAATTTGTATAACACACACTGGATGAAAGAGTTTGGAACACAATGAGTGAAAAAAACATTGGGTGAAAAAAATTGAAATCCAAACAAGGTGAAAAAATTAATTGTAACCCAAGCATTTGGTAAAAAAATTTGGCAAGTAAACACAGGATAGAAGAAAAATAATACAAAAAACACTGGAAAAAGTTTGAAACACACATTAAAAAATTGAACCAAACAGTGAAAGTAGAAAAATTTAAACGCACATTGAAAGAAAAATATAACGAAATACACAAAGACACAAAAAAAAATGAATCGAAAAATGGAAATTAAAAATAGGAATATCAGCACAAGAACAAAAAATTTGGATAACATACACTGGATGAAAGAGTTTAGAACACAATGGGGGAAAAAAACATTGGGTGAGTAAAATTGAAATCCAAACAAGGTGAAAAAATTGTAACCCAAGCATTTGGTAAAAAAATTTGGAAAGCAAGCACAGGATAGAAGAAAAATAATACAAAAAACACAGGAAAAAGTTTGAAACACACATTAAAAAATCGAACCAAACAGTGAAAGCAGAAAAATTTAAACGCACATTGAACGAAAAATATAACGAAATACACAAAGACACAAAAAAAATTGAATCGAAAAATGGAAATTAAAAATAGGAATATCAGCACAAGAACAAAAAATTTGGATAACATACACTGGATGAAAGAGTTTGGAACACAATGGGTGAAAAAAACATTGGGTGAAAAAAATTGAAATCCAAACAAGGTGAAAAAATTGTAACCCAAGCATTTGGTAAAAAAATTTGGAAAGCAAACACAGGATAGAAAAAAAATAATACAAAAAACACTGGAAAAAGTTTGAAACACACATTAAAAAATTGAACCAAACAGTGAAAGCAGAAAAATTTAAACGCACATTGAAAGAAAAATATAACGAAATACACAAACACACAAAAAAATTTGAATCGAAAAATGGAAATTAAAAATAGGAATATCAGCACAAGAACAAAAAATTTGGATAACATACACTGGATGAAAACGTTTGGAACACAATGGGTGAAAAAAACATTGGGTGAAAAAAAATTGAAATCCAAACAAGGTGAAAAAATTGTATCCCAAGCATTTGGTAAAAAAATTTGGAAAGCAAACACAGGATAGAAGAAAAATAATACAAAAAACACAGGAAAAAGTTTGAAACACACATTAAAAAATTGAACCAAACAGTGAAAGCAGAAAAATTTAAACGCACATTGAAAGAAAAATATAACGAAATACACAAAGACACAAAAAAAATTGAATCGAAAAATGGAAATTAAAAATAGGAATATCAGCACAAGAACAAAAAATTTGTATAACATACACTGGATGAAAGAGTTTGGAACACAATGGGTGAAAAAAACATTGGGTGAAAAAAGTTGAAATCCAAACAAGGTGAAAAAATTGTAACCCAAGCATTTGGTAAAAAAATTTGGAAAGCAAACACAGGATAGAAGAAAAATAATACAAAAAACACTGGAAAAAGTTTGAAACACACATTAAAAAATTGAACCAAACAGTGAAAGCAGAAAAATTTAAACGCACATTGAAAGAAAAATGGTGAAACACACATTGAAAGAAAAATATAACGAAATACACATAGACACAAAAAAAAAAACTGAAACGAAAAATGGAAATTAAAACTAGGAAAATAAAATTTGGAACAGACACCAGAAGTAAATCAGAAGATGAACTGGGAATAAAAAAAACGCACTTGGAATAAAAGCACATATTGGAAATAAGACCAGATTATATATTGAAAAAAAAACGGAATCTACATGTAAAAAAAAATGATGAAAAACTGGAACGTAATGGATAACACAAGAAAAATATTAAAAGCACAGGAATTCGTAGAAAAAATTTAAAAAAAAAAAACTAAAAAATTCAAAAACAGAATTTGGAAACGCGAAAAAATTTAAAATATGGAAAAAATGAGCAACTAAAAACTATACATAAAGAACTGTTCGAAAAACAAGGCGATAAAACAAATTACGAATTAGTCGAATGCACTTGAACAAAAATGTTAGCAATCGGAAAACATGAAAAAGCTACAGAAAAATATTGAGAAATTCAACACACATATAAGGCACACTTTGGAAGAACAAACAAAAACAAAAGAACACTCATACTGGAAACAACTAATTGGAACGTCAACAATGGGTCAAAAAAATTGGAACACAAAGACTGGGAGAAAAAATTCGAAACACAAACACAGTATGAAAAATTTAGGAATATAAACAATGGATGAAAAAATTAAACAAGAACAAGATCAAAAAATTTGGAGCACGAACACTGGAGGAAGAAGTTGAGAACACAAACACATTGAGAAAAAAATTGGAACACTAAAAAAATAGAAAAAAAAGATGAAAAGCTAAAAGCAATGAATGAACCAAAACAATAAAAAAACAGGAAATGGTAGGAAACATTGAAAAAGAGAATGGAAAACAGGAGAGATAAAAAACAAAAATTTGAAAAATTAAAAAAAAAAATGAATGTAAAAATTTGAAAATATGGGGGAAAAATCTGAACACGTAAAAAATGCATAAAAAGGGAGTCATTCAAGAAACAAGGCGATAAAACACAAAGCCGAATTTGACCGAATGTACGAAATGTTACCAATTGAAAAACACCCTGGAAGAGCTGCAGAAAAATTTAAAAAAAAATGCAAAAGACACTTAAAGTAAAGCACACATTGAAAGAAACTAATTGGAATTCAAACTCTGGACGTAAAAATTTGGAAGACAAACACTGGACGAAAATAATCGGGACACAAAAATTGGATAAAATTTTTAAATTAGAACATCAACCCTGGAAGAAAGAAATTTTGACCACAAACACTGGACGAAAAAATTTAGAAAACAAACACTGAATGAAAAAATTCGGAGCACAAACACTGGGTGAAAAACTCTGGCACAGTGGAAAAAAAAAGGAACACCTACACAGGATGAAAAAATTAGGAACACAAAACAGAGAATGACAGAGTTAGGAATATAAACACAGGATGAAAAAAAATTAGAGCACAAACATTGAAAGAGAAAGTTTAGTACACAAATAGGAAAGAAAAACTAAAAGAAAAAAATATTAAAAAACTCGAAAACCAGATGAAAAAAATTTGAATAATGTGAAAAAAGTGGAAAACGCGCTTAATGATGAAAAAATGGTAAAACGTCGCGTTGATCGAAATTCGTAGCGCGTGATTTAAAAGTGGGAAAATCTCGAAAGCTTGTTAACGAGCTGCACATTTGAATGGAAATAAGTTAACTGTCAGGAAAAAAAAACTCGGATAAAATTTATTGTTTTCTATAAAAAAAAAACATTTAAAAAAGCCACTTTATTCTTTCAATAATACATGAGAGTTAACTTCGAGTATTGCACCATGCAGAACTTAAGGATAAATAAGTGTCTTACCTTACGAGTGTGGGCTTACTTGTAAACATTGCATCATCGTTATCATCGTAATCATCTGAACGTCACGTAAGAGATCTTTTAAAGTGAATTAAAACTTACCAGAAATATTCAGTTACTCTACACTGATTTCATTCATATGTCAGACGGGTACTTACCGGATTTGACAGAAGTTTTCTTTAGACTCTAGGGAGGAAAGATGAAGAAAATTGAAATCTATTTATAATGGACAATCGAAAAAGTTCGCTGCAGTCATGTATTAATACTCATTAATTTTCCATTTTTAGAAAAATAGTTAGTTCCTTAAGCATAACATACTTTAATTAAACAAGATATATTTAAACATTGAAGAGAAAAAATATTTTTGCAGTTTTCAAAAATACGTTGAATTGTGTAGTCTATTGTTGTGGATTTTTATAGTCGTGAAACTGTTCAGCACTTTAGTTTTCAGTTGTAACCTTAATACTCTAAAGTGCAAAATAAAACATTTAAGTAATCTTTCATTAATTTTGCAATTTTCTCCCAAATACTTGATGCATTTAAGGCGAGCCGGGTTCGAATCCCAGTCGATACGAATGCCGCATCCGGCTTGCACCGACCACAGTGCTGACGTGAAATATTCTAAGTGGTAGACGGATCATCGGTTGAAGTCCCCTTGCCATCATGCTAATCGTAGGAGGTTCTCGTGGTCTTCCTCTCCATGTAACGCAAATGTGGGTTAGCTCCATCCTAAAGTCCTCCACGAAGGCAAATTTCTCCCAATACTCGAACCAGGAGTTCCCTTGTCTTCTGGATTGGGTTCAAAATTACAAAATTAAATCGAAGAATAAATAGAAAATTTCAAAATGGAAAACCAGTCCGCTTCATTAATATGTCAAACATTCTGAAAACAAAAATGTAGATTTTTTTAATTATCAGGAAATTTTCAGAATGTTTTATTTAAAACCAATCAAAATTAAAATAAAATTGAGAAATAGGTACTTGTGAGCCTTTTCAACCTTTCGTGCATTTTTTTTAAAAATTGTGATTCGTAAAAGCCTGAAAATGTTCAAAAGTAGTAGCATTGCCTAAACTCTAAAAATATGAACCATAAATTGATATGTTAAAAATCTATATTTAGAACTTTAAATTATCACCAATATTTCTTATAAATGAAATAATTACTAACAAAAAAGCTATAATTTATATAAATAAACAAACTTTGGCTGGATACCAAACTACCACTTGAGGAAAAATTTATTTTCAGGATTTCTGCTACCCACTTTTTGCTGGCCACATAGATCCACCAATTATTTATCTTCTCGGTTTGCAATACAAGTCAACATTCAGTGGTATCAATGGCATCACACTTATTACACTCTAGTCATTGTTATTGTTTAACAATAAATTATAATTCAATAAAAGTTCGTAATAACGACAATCCGTAATAGCAAGTAGATTGTAGTCTTAGCAAGCCTGTCGTGATAAGCAAGTACGCTTATTTAACCATAAAACAGCCTTACAGTAGACCGGAAAATACTGTAGAACAGTTATTGCCGTTATTTATATTTATAACCGTCGTTGAACAGCCGAACCAATTTGTAGGTTTACGACTACTAATGTTCAACCTCGTAGCCTTCTAATTTTGAACCCAAACCAGAAGACAAGGGAACTTCTGGATTTTGCCTTCATGTAGGACTTTTTTGAGGGAAATAGCCCGCATTTGCGGTACGTGGAGAGAAAGACTACGAAAACATACCACGGTTAGCTTAACTGTAAAGGGACTAACCCATGATCCGTCTACCACTGAGAATATGTCACGTCAGCACGGTGGTCGGTGCAAACCGGATGCGGGTTCGTGTCGACCAGCCGTCGCAGGGATTCGAACCAAGTTCATCTCTTAGAAGGAGAATGTTCTATCTCCTGAGTCATCGCACATTGAGAATACTGAACGTAGATTACAATTTTAATCGAAATTAATAAGATCCCATTGCAAATAAATAAAATCAAAGCCGAAATAAGATACCATTGCAGATAAATAAAATCAAAAATTAAATATATGCCATTGCAGATAAGTAGCCAGAGAATAAACACATTCATTTGAAGCGTGCGGCAGGATTCTTGAAAGAAACAAGGATTTTTTTCTTCAGTAAAGGGAATGGTAACTCTCTGGTCAAGGGTTGTCTACACATATTTGTTTTATTAACATAATTAAAATTTGATGAAGAAAATAAGCTGAAATGTTGTTCATTTTTAATTTTTCTGCATTGATGTCAGAAATAAATAACAATATCTATTTTGTTCTTTTTTGCAGATTTGCTCATTTAAATAGCAGAAAAGATTTCTTATCGCTATAATTCCTGTTGTCATGAGTTTTCTGATAATAGACTTATACGAGATATGTAAAGGTCCCTTAAATTCGTACTTCAAATACTTAATATTAGAGACATTTGATTAATATTGATAGGAAAAAAAATGATTTTTTTCATAAAATAATTCAAGAGCATTGAAATTTTTTAAACTAAAAATCCAGTAAGATTCACAATAAGCCTCAATACTTGATACAATTGATGTATCCCATTTTTAAAAGTAATACTTAAAATCTTACACACGATAGAATTTTGAAGGAAAAAAAAATCTGAAGTTTGCACGTTAACGTAAAACATTGGAAGCATATTTTTCAAACAAAGAATTTCACTAATTAATTTATACTACTAATTAACTCCTTAAGCTCTAAAACTTCACTGAAAACTTCCCTTTCAAATTTAACAAATTTAAACATATTTATATATGAATTATATAAAACAAATAAACTTACCCATTTTTTTTCAGGATCAAAACATTCAACAGTATTTAATGACGAAATATCATCATCGCTCCACATACTTGTTAAAAAAAGTGGCAGACTCAGTACCACTAGAATAAAAAAAATTAAAAAAAATAAAATAGAAATTTAAAGACCATAAAATTTTCATGTTGTATTAAAAAATATATATTTTATTTTAATTAAATGGATGTAAAGCGCACCTGACTATCAATAACTATTTATACGATATCTAATTAATATCACAAAGTAAACAAAAGCTAGACAAATAAAAGAATTGTAAAATTATCAAACAGCAACGGTCGCCATAGCAACGCATGCAATGACTACGCATGCTCACTGTTGACGATTACTCTTGAACTCAATAGAAAAGTGTGATGACGTCCAAATAAGGTGTGCACGCCATCAATCCCAAAAGAGCACCCATTTTGCCAATGGGTAATAAAACATTAATTAAATGAAAAAATGTATAATTCATGCACATGCAAATAAATTCCGTTTGTTGTACGTTTCAAAATGTCATAACTAATTGAACTATCAATAGGAAACTTTTCTTACTAAACAGCTCTCTGAAGACACTCATTTTTTTATAATTTTAATTTAATATTTGTTTTTAATCCTAGCCTAATAATTCAAATTAAAGATTTAATCTCTTAAAAGGGAATTAGAACGTTTCATTCAAATACAACAATTTTAAATTAATTTGTTATCAATCAGTTTTGATTATTTAACTGTTAAATGGATTGAAATAAATTTAAATCAACAGTGCAAAGATATTCATTCCAGCAACTAATCTGTATCAGAGAATATTTTATTTTATTTAAATAATAAGCAACTATATGTTCACCTATTTACACTTACACATTTTCATTAATAAAATTTCTTTATTCAAGTTTTCTTTAGCGTAATTATGTTGAAAAATTCTAAAATTCCTGAATTAAGAAACTGCTTAGTAGATAAGAAACTAATTATTTTTAATCTATGTGTTGATAGTTCCTTTGTTCAAATTTTTGTAATTATAGAATTGTTAAAGTCTTTATTGTCGGAGTTCTAATTGAGAGTTCAAGATTTTTTTTTCAAATAATTTAAAAAAAAGAATTTTAAAAATCTCGGAACAAGAATACAGGAAATATGTCGTTTCACATTTTTGACAGCAGTATTTTAGTACATGATGCATAAATCTACTAAAAATTCTATGATATTACTGTATTGTTGATAAGAATCGATCATTATGAAACGACAATTAAATCTAGCGATTTTTACAGCAGTATTAATTAAATTAAAATGAAATTATGTTGAATCGAAAATATAAATATGTTGATTCTTTAAATGGCTCAGGGGATAGAGCTCATGGAATAGAAAGTGAGGTGCTGGCTCAGGGGATAGAGCTTTCGCCTTCCAATGAGATGAACCGGATTCAAATCCCAGAGAAGGCTGGTCTATACGAATCCGCATCCGGCTTGCATGTCATGGGTTAGAGTCCCTTTGACATCAGGCTAGCCGTAGGAAGTTCTCGTGGTCTTCCTCTTCATGTAACGCAGATGCTTGTCAAGAAGTACTCCACGAAAGCAAATTTCTCCCAATACTCAATCCAGTAGTTCCCTTGTCTTCTGGATTGGGTTCTAAGTGACAAGGCTACGGAGTTGATGATTAATAGTCGTAAATCAAAAAATTGGATCGGCTGTTCAACAACGTTTAAAATTCCCATTTGTATTCGTTGAAAATTTGATGCTTTGTACACAAACAAAAATCTGGATTATCAGGACAAAAATCTATGGCAAACAAAAACAAAAGTCGACAGTTTAGGGTTCCATTACTGGAAAAATCAGAACACATGAGTTAGACGTTACTTTTATGGGTTGAAGTAGTTCATTATTTTTTTTTAAATTCTTAATAACCTTAATAATCTTAACTTTTTGCTTATGGTTGTTACAATATGTGGACCTCGAGTGATGATTTAACTGATACAGTGTAACAGTGATTCTCAAAATTTTTTTCACGGCGGCACACTTTTAACGATTTCGACTCATTTTTTATTAGTTAATAACAGTTATTTATTTTTTTTGCTAGTTATTAACTGTTAGTTTTCCTTTGTTAATTTCTTTTAAAACTATTAATTGAATAGCTTGCTTTAATGATTAGCTTTTATTTCCGTTTAAAAGTTAATATTTAGCTTTCTTTCTTTTGTTAATTAATAATTTTAATAGTCATTAAACGTCATTCATATATATATATATATATATATATAGTTGCACAGTGGTTGAGAATCACAGTGATGCACCATAAGCAAAAGCTTGAGTTATATTATATTACAACTATTTAATGTCGTTACAAGTACAAGCAATCATTATCATAGTTGAAAGTTGAAAAGAACGCAATAACTCGAGGATAGAAGAAAAATGAGACTTTTGTTACCGTTTGATCCCTGTGCTTCATTTGAATAATATAGGGACCGGTTTACAAAACATGAATGAGTGCTTTGCAGTGCGCGAAAAATGCAATGCATTTAAAATTTAATTTCTCAAGAACTATTCGGCCGATTTTTTGAAATTTTGTTTATTATCATTCAAAAATATTTTCTCCAAAATGATGTAAAATTTTTTGTACTTTACTATTCAAGTTTTTTTCGACCATTATTAAATAAAATAATAAATTACAGATAATTATTAAAATTATTTTTTGCATGGAATTATCCTTAAATAAATAACTTTTATAATTTTGTCGAAAAATTTCGGCAAAATACGCAAAAAGTAAAATTAACTTAACTGGAGCAACTAGTTGGGCACTATTTTTCAGATTTCGGCTAACTCCACCCATATTTTGAGGGTTAACAGTCCTAATTCTAAGGGAAAAAAGGTATTTTAATTCAGAGGAAGTACGTTTTGGTTTCATAACAGAAAAATCGTCTGCACTATTTAATTAGCGTGAGTCTCGGATTTTACTCAATTTTAAATTTAGAAAAAAATCTACTTATAACAACTTTTACGGAAATCAGTTTCAAATCAGCATGAATTCATTATCATACAATTGTTAAACTGACCTGATATACTAAAAGATGAGCTTGGTGAATTTTCTAAATATTTCCTGCTCTCTTCGTTTGAACTTATGCATGCAAAAAGTCATTCATCCCATACGATTAAAGATCAGAGAACACAAGATAACGACTTCGATGAGCTGAAAAATATCTAAAATATTCATTAGTTTCACCTGAAAAAAAAAACACTCTATAACAAAAAAAATCGACACACCAAGAAGGAGTTGTCCGATTAAAACGAAAATTATTGGATAGGAAGACAATGTACAGAATAGTAAATGATTAAAATTTCAGAACAATTGAATAATTTATTGCAGAGTTATAGTAACAAGTTCAATAAGGTGTTGACCCGCCTCTAGCCTGGATACAAGACTGAATACATAGACCGATAAAGCTCCCGGATGGTCTCTTGCGGTATTTCCTGCCAAATTCGATCCCATTGCCGAAAGAGGTCCTCAACATTCCGTGCCAGATGCAATCGCCTTCTCATCATATCCCAGACATGCTCGATGGAAGAGAGATCTGTCAGGTCAAGGAAGAGTTTGACAAGCTTGCAGACAGTTCATAGCAACACGAGCCGTATGTTGTCTGGCATTGTCCTGCTGAAAAGCCAGCCCAGGGCGCTGCAAAAGGAACGGTAGCAAAATAGGTCTTGGGATGTGCAGTAAGTGTACCTCTAATGACGACCAAAGGGGTCCGGCTGTCAAAGGAAATGACATCCCAGAATGCCTTGTTGAGGGCCGGTGTGGCGTGCAATAGTAAAGACAGAATCCCCCCTCTGCCCTGCGTGTCTCCAAACAAGTCTTCAATGATCGTCAGGACACAGTTGGAAGCGGGATTCGTCGCTAAAGACTATACATCCCCAGTCGGCATCATTCCTGCCTGATCGAGCGTCGATTTTGCGCGTCTTAGGTGCGTCGATTTTTTTTGTTATAGAGTGTATTATATTAAAATCTAAAATGAAATGCATAATTAAAAAGTAAACATTGTACAACAGTTTTTAAAGAGTAAAAAGTAGACATATGATTATCGACCTCGTAAATTTAAAAATGAACAACTATTTTTCTCGATTGAATTTGGTGGTTAAGAAATTACTTCAACTGAATTTCTTCCACTAAGTTTACCGCTGGTAGTAAATAACACTGCGCGTTAATATCATTAATTTGCAAAATAAAATTCAAATTTGTAGACAAATCGCAATTCATTCATTCGTTTTTTCTAGACGTTAGTTCCATTTTTTTTTTTTTTTTGAACTCCGAACTCAGAAGACATTAAAACATTCCATTATCCATATTTACTTAAAATATTACCTTCTGTCTTATGCATGGCACGAAACAGAATAAACAAAGTTAGCTTCACATTCAGAAGAGTTTTCATAGAATAATAGTATAGGTAGACTGCTCGTCTATGATTTCCAATTGGCAACTAGGAAGATTCTTAAGACTAAATGACTAAGGTTTGGGCAGGGCTGGACATAACATTTGGTAAACCTAGGCAACCACAGAAGAGTGCCAAATAAAATTGGACGAAAATTCATCTTTTATTTCCTTAAAAATATTTAAAAAAATGTTTTTCCCCCCATTCCACGAGTTTTTTCTTTTCTTTCTTTTTAATGTGTAGTATAGTCTGATGATTTCCTTTTAAAAATTTGCAGGCGATTAATATTTTCTTTAATTTGATAAAATAATATTTTCTTTAGTGAGATAAAATTTGAGCTATATTCTTTATTTGCATTCATTATATATAGTGTGATATAGTCATTTTTCATTATATATTTTGCATACTGTTAATTATGCTCAACGCGACAATAAAATAAAAAAAAATCAATATTTTCTTACTAAAAGTTAGTATGTTGCAACGTTCTGAATTAAATCACCAGATAAATCAAAATGAAATTCTATAATATTTCACAAACTAAATTAAGATTAAAAAGTGTAACAGGTGTTTCATAATACGTTTATAAAAGAAAATTTTAATGCCTTAAAGTTTTTTTTTAAATGTATTTTTATAAATACTTCTTTGAAATTGGACATAAAATAATTAATATTTTCTTTCAAAACGAGGTAAAGAGTTCACAGTTCAATACTGGATTTTTAACAATAACGTTATGGAATAAATTACTAAATTTTTCTAACAAAATTAAACTGTAAACTTATAATTTTTTGTTCAATATTTTGTCTTAATTTATATTTAAATTTAAGACATAACATAAGCTACTCGAATTCATGGTATAATAAATTTAATTTGCTAATGCATGAAAAATAATGTTTGCTTCGTTTGATTTAGTTTAGGGTTTTTCAAATTAAAAACTTAATGATAGGTGACATACATTCAATAGTCTCGTAGCATCAAATTTTGTTTCTCATTTAATTTTCAAAAACGCAACCATAACAAAAAACAGCGATTTCATAAAGAAAATATTTTACTATTAAATTCGATTTATAACAATTAGAATAACATTAAAATTTATGAAATATTTTTTAGAAAACATTAAATTTAGCACAAACTTTTTGAAATTGGATTTTTTTAATTGTTTTCAATTTTTTCAATTACTTCGTAAAATAAAATTTGCAATTTTTTTTTACCTGTACATTATATTTTACTTGCCTAATTTTACTTCTCCTTAATCACAACTTGTCATTTTTCTAAAAATAAAACAACTTTATTTAAAATGTACGAAACTTACCAGTTAAACTTAACATAGTGGGTAAAAGTTTACTTAACTTTCATAACTCAATTTAGAACTATATAAGTTGACTAGTGTCTCAGAAAGTTTACCTAACTCCTTCTTAACGCAATTTAGAACTATAAGTTAATTAGTGTAGAAAAAAATAGAAAATTTAATGAAATCTCTTATTTATGAGAAACAGCTGGCAATTTCCCCCTTTTTTGTGCTTTAGTTATTCCATTTTTTTCCAATTTTTTTAACCTACATATACTAAGTTTCTTAAAAAAAGTATTTTTGAATAAAAACCCTGTGAAAATCAATAAATCTTGCTTGAAACTAATCACTAAAGGAATCTGTTTTGATCAATTAAATTTGATCAGGAGAAGTTAGTTTTAAGAGGAGGGGGTTGGTCTTATAATTCGGGTAGCAGTCTAATCCGATTTTATTAGTCTATGGTTAATTTTGAACCCTTGTTTTGAATGTGAAGCCAACAATCACATTTTCTAGAAGCTTTCTATATAGGAAAACAGAGAACATTACATAACATGCATGAGAAGAATATTATAAATTATTTATATTAGTCTTCTCATTCTTCAAATTATACACTTTTCTGCTTTTTTTGCATTGGAACAAAAATCTAAAAAATAGAAAGAAAAAAAACATCAGAAAATTTAAGGTTTTTAAAACCAAAGAATGAAAACTTAATACCAATAAGTTATATCGAAGTGCCAACTTTCCGAGCAAGATATCACTAATATACAATAATCTATACAATATAGGTAATAATAAACAAAATTTTAACATACACAACAGGTAACATATATAATAATATAAATAATCTAAATATATATAACATATAATGTATGCAATAATGTAAATAACCTAAAGGATTCAAATCAAATTAACTACTTAATTCTATATATATCTAATAATATACGTCAGTTTAGTATTAAATGAAAAAAATACTTAAGTGTTACTTTTTCTTCAAATATAAGCTAAAAACGTTACATCATTTCATAACTCTTGAAAGTCAAGGGAGAAAAAAAATATTTTTAACAGATTATTTGAAAAATTCTCGAATATTAAAATTTTTATTACGCAACCGTAATCCTTATTACGAAACCGTAATAATTACGGATAAATCGTAATGGTTGGCACCTCTTTAAATAGAAGAATAAATAGAAAGTTTCAAAATATAAAGCCAGTTCTCTTCATTAATGTGTCAAAGAATCATTTTTCAACATTCTAAAAACGAAAGTGTGGATTTTTGAATTCTCAGGAAATTTTCCGAATGCAATTAAAATAAAATAATTGAAGTTGTAAAATAGGTACTTGAATTTTCAACCTTCCGTGCATTTATATTTAAGTTGTTATTCGTAAAAACTGAAAATGTTAAAAGTAGTATCATTGCATTTCTCTAAGCCCTAAAAATATGCACCATTGATATTTTGAAAATCTGTGTTTAGAACTGATAAATATCACCAGCATTTCTTTTAATTGGAATATTTACTAACAAAAAAACTATCATTTATAGAATTAAACCATTATATTAAACAAACTTTAGTTAAATACCAAACTACCACTTATTTTCTTATTTTCGCAATCTTTTGTATGTTTGTGCAATACATGGTTAATTATGAAACTTTCTATTTAGAAATAACATTTTAAAGCATTTTTAACAAAATCTTGTCATCCAAATAAAAACACTTGTATTCGCTAATATATTCGCTAACACTTATGTATTTACATTATACAATATTGTAAAAACACGAATTTCAGATTTACAAAAAATATTCAAGATTTAAGTCACCACAGTTTGGCTTATTCAAATCCAAGAAGGAAAAAAAAACTATACATTCAATTAGAATCAATTACTAAAATTTTCCTATTGAAATGTCTTAAATTGGTAAATAGCGTAAAATATAAGAGATAAAATAGAATTGCTATTCTCTCAATCATTCATTGTAACAATGTAAATACAAAAATGTAACGATAAAAAATGCAAGAACCTTCAGCTTTTACTATTTAAACAGTTTGGTTATAAATTTTAAATCTGAGAAAACAGCAGCTTTTATAATTTTTTTTTGTTGAAATTTTTGACATTGTGCTTAGTTTGGTTGAAACATTAAATAAAAAAAGGTAAATTTAATTACAGTATACTCTCGATATCTCGAACTTCTATAACTCGAAAACCTTTACTATGTCAAAAAAATATTTCCCTACCCGTCCAAATAGTGTTAATTTGAATAACTATGTCGCAGAGTTTCTTCTCAAATTATTTTCTCATTATGTAGAATACTCGTAATATAAAATGAACTTTTTCAGAAAAATCACAATGTAAGTTTGTAAACCAATTATTTTCCCATTTAACGGATAATTATTTTTGTCTGACTTTTAAAAATAAAATTATCATGACTCAATTTAGAATTATAGTAAACTACCATTACATATAAATTTATTAGTAATTATTTTCATACTTCATGACTAATCTTTAGAGTACTATCTCAGAATATATTTTTCTACTTCTTAGAATATATTTGGTTCTGAACTTGTTATATCGAAAACTCGCTATCTCGAAAATTTTTTAGCGTTCCTTCAACTTTGAGCTATGGAGAGTATACTGTGTTTTCCCATTTCAAAGATGCATTTTAGATACCGAAATATGTGCATGTTTAAATAAGAATTTTGAAAATTACAAATAAGACATTTTAACTTCTTTCTTAGACATTTAAGCTTCCTTATTAAGATGAAAAATTTGAAGATATTTTTTTAAAAAACAATTTCGATTTAAGATTATCTCAAAGGTGAAAAAGCCATTTTTATAAACGAAAAACTCTGCCATTTGGAATAAAAGTGAGTTCACTGCAAACATAAGCATTCCTTTCTTAAATATAATTAATATTTTTTATATTGTAATTAAACAAAACTTTTTGAACAAATCAATATTTTCTAAATTGTGTACTTTGAAATAATTTTCCTAGCAATAATCAAGCTGTTTCAAATGATTCACCCAAGTATCAAGTGCGATAATTGAATATAAATTCAACTATAGCACTTGATATTTCAATATGATTTATACATAATATTCGTAAAAAACTTTCCATACTGTTTTAAGAGAAACCCGTGTATTAATAAAACATATAAGGAAAATTGCCATTTCCCTAAATAGGAAAACAATGAATATTGTAAATTAAAAGTATTTTAATACAAAGATTATTCAAAATGAATAATCGTTTTTTAATTTATGAAAAGAAATTTGCATTTAAGTTTTTTAATAAAATTTATTCCATTTATTGTTTCATTTACTTTTTTTAAAAATGTTTTTTTCTGAAAATTACAACAGTACAGAAAAGATTTGTCAAAAACTAGTTAGTAAACTATTTATATTAGAAAAAAATATTTTTTAAAACGCAGAACTACATTAAATATATTAACTAAAAAATAATCAAGTTTCCGCATTTAAAGAAGCTGTTTTTATTGCATCTGTTTCCAGCAAAAAACTTTACTTTCTAAAAACAGTTTCCTTACCTTTCGACCCTTTTTATTTTTTTTAAAAAAAATACGTTGATTATAATGTAAGATGTTTACATATAAATTTTGAAATAAATGTGTCATCTATAGTTTTTTAACCACACACATTTTATGCTCATTTTTAATTAAAAATACAATTTTTGAGCATAAAGGTATTTAATTATTATTTAAAATAGATGCAGACCCTTCTTTAGATTCAGAACAATAACTTTCCAATTTAGAAAAACAAATGCATTGTAATTTAAATTTGGCGAAAATTCGAAAATTTGATTTTTTGTCTTTAATCAAAAGTCTATGACCATGGAAATAAATTAATAGTGATGCAATTTTTTGAATGAAATAATTCGAGGTTGGCTAATTTGACTTAATCAATTACCAAAAACAAACCCCATTAAAATAAACACTCAAAATGTTAATAATGAAGCATTTTAGAAAATTTGTTCTTCTGAATGCATTTGTTTTTCCATACATTCAAAATATCACGATTCAAAGATTTTAATAAAAATAGAAAGCTCTAGATCTTCAAACCCATGAAAGTATTACTGAATTTCTCTCTTTTAAAGCACACAAGCTTTTCTAAGAAATATCTCAGACAATGCTGATCGAATATTTTTTCTTATAAGTAAAACTGGATAATGAAACAATTCTCCAATTTTCGATAATTTACCTCAAATGAATATTATTATTTCATACAAATAAATCAGATGTTTCAATTTTTGAGCAAGTCTGGTCAACCATTAATTTAACGGATTGATAATTTTAATTTTTTGGAGGCTATTGCTTGAAATAAAATAAAATCTTAACAAATACTTAAAATGACGCCGAGATCAGAGTTGAAAAATTACCTACACCGAAAATACTCTGTCACCGATAAGGGACCGTCCATCTTCATTACTGTGGGGAAGAGGCGAATGTAATGTTAAGATATTAGCAATTTGGGAGCTCGAAAAAGAATTTTCAATTCGTTCGAAAAAGAATTTTCAATTGCTTGAAAAGAAAAATTTTAACAATTAAGGGATAGCATTTTACTCAATAACATTAACACGGTTACATATTTTTTCTAACCGTCGTTGAACAGACGACCCAATTTTCGGGTTAGCCTGACGGAAGGGGACTGTAGCCCATAATCAGTCTACCACTAAATATATTTTAACGTCAGCACTGTGGGTCGGCGAGATCCTGATGCTTTTGCATCATTCGTATCGACCAGCCATCGCTGGGATTCGAACGAACCTGGTTTGCCTTGCTGGAAGGAGAACTCTCTCCTTCCTGAGCCATCACGGCTCTCATTTTCATTATTAAAAACTTTTCTTTTAGAAAAGAATAGAAACCAAAATTCTAGACATTAGAAGTAAATATTAAAAAATGCCTCAAGCATGAAATGTGCCAAAAATTACATATATGAAAGAAGATGGACGTCACTGGGGCACCCGGGTACGTGAGGCCCGTATTTGCTTAACACTACAATTTCAGCTGATGCAATTACAGTTAAAGATCAGGAGGAAGGGAAAGTTTGTACATGAAATCTGATTCTGAGAAAGACAAATTTCAAAGCAAGCTAATTTTCAGAGCAAGCATATGATGGTAATCGAAAGAAATAAAAATATACACGAATGTTACATTTATCTACTTCCACTGGAAATTTGAAACCAAAGTTTACAATTTTTAATTTTCCGAAAAATGCATTTAAAATCGGGTTGGACAAGAATCGTTTTTAACCTCAAAACCCTTTCCACTTCCTCATTGGTCTTCACTATACTTTTCTTAGTTCTTGTCTACACAGGAACCGGTTTTTTCATGCATGGCCCATCTTCACAGCGTAATAACTCGCGTGAAGATTTACCACATTTACTTATTTGTCAAAACTTAATAACCCTTAAAATGCTCAAGATGACGAACCAATCGTCATTATAGCAAAAAGTGGATCGAAACATTTATTAACAAATTTTAGCAAATAAAAGTTAACATTTCATGAAATTTAAAATTTAAATACTCAATACAAAATATGAATTTTGAAAAAAAAGTGAAAAAAGTGAAGTAAAAAAACAAATAAATAAAAGCATTGTAGGGTTAAGCAAACCCCCTGGGGAAAATTTTGAATTCAGATAAAAAGACAAAAACAAATTAGCCAAGTCAACCACAACTTTTAGTAAAAAAAAAAAAAAAAAACTTAGAACTCAATGATTTGTTGTTTTGAGATTTGAATTTTGGCCTTGGGAGTTGCGTTTGCATTTTGTTTAATTGTCTCGCGTACATTTAAAAAAAAAATATTTTTAACAAACAAACAGATCATAAATTATACAGTTTCATCATGATTATACAAATTGCAAATTTTTCTATTGTCTCTTAAAAATTCCTTTGTAGGTAATAAATTTCTTTGCTTCTGAGTCCAGTTCAAAAATTACAAGGATTTATAGATAATACATTAAAATTTATATAAATCGCTACGTGACATTCCACGTCAATTCTGCATGTCGTTAAGAATATAGTAAGCGCAATTCGTAGCGTGCAGACTTCGTCTCCTATTTTCAGTTAAACATATAGCGCAAAGCTCAAATTTGAACATTGGCACTATTTTGTGAGAAGCATCCCATAAACTAGAGAATACTTTTAAATATACATTAAAATAAGTTAAGAGACAGTTTTATGTCCGGTTTTAACACATCCGGTACACAAATTTATTTTTAATATCAAATTTTAACAATGACAATAAATTGATTATGCATTTTCAAGATAATTTCAAGCACTGCACATCGACAACTCAGCAGAAATAATAAACTCTAAAACAGTAAATATAAAATAAGAATAAAAAGTAATGTGGGTAAATAAAGCGCACGTCGAATCTAGCTATTAGAAATAAGCAAAATCTATGGAGGGACGGGTAAAAGGCAGTTATGGGTTAGAAGTACGAAGGAAAAGAAATGGTTATTCAAAAAAAAAATATATATATATATGTTTAATAAAATAATTTGAAATAGGAAGACAAAAAATAAGCAGGAAAAATAATTCGAGAAATTCAAGGAAAAGAAGTAAAAGGCAAAGGAAGGAAAACATACAAATTTAGGACATGCAAAAGGAAGTAAATATGCTGGAAAATAGTAAAATATATATTTAAAATTTAATCCCCTCTTAAATTTTAATATTACGCATTAATTTAAAAATAACTAAAGTTAAATTTCGTATTTTCGCTAGAAAAAAAAAGGGGGAACCTGGTTTCCTCACGTATATACTCTATGGGAATGGTTGGTACATCTATCACAGCCCCTATCAATGGAATGCCACAGATCATACATATGAAAGCACTTCTTTATGAAATCACCATTGAGGAAACTGTGGTGGAGTGTTACACCCCATAAAGCACAGGATTCCCTAATGATGCTCTCATGAGGTAGTGCGTCCATATATTTTCCCTTCGACACTTCATTGAGTGAGGCAATAATGGATATTCCCATTTCCATGTTATTCGAAATATATATGTGGTGACATCAGGCTACAAAAACAAAAAATACAAAAATAACTTCTACGAAAATACAAATTTTTTTAATTTTTGATTTATTTTTGTTTACTTCCTTTTGCATATAGTATATCGCCATGAATTTTAAATTCGATTGCTAAGAAAACAAAACAAAAAAGGGAATTTACATTGTATTTAATGTCTAAATATAAATTTTTTTTTTGTTGAGTACATTGAGAAGACCGAGTCACTCCATGACGTCATTCATGGTCGGAAAAATGAAATTTTTCAGGGGCATATTCTTAATTCGTGTTAGAAACCCTTCTTATTTTTTTTCTAGGCATTCGAAACAAGCAATGATTCTAAATCGAACATCTTATTTGGATTCCTCCTTACATTATCGTACACCAACACCCTGTTAAAGGTTTCTGTTATCCACCATTGCTGCATCTCAGATTTTTTTTTTTTTTTTTTTTTTTTTTTTTTTTTTTTTTTTTTTTGGAGAGAGTGAAATTTGTTTTGTTTTTAACTATCACGGACCCATTGTTTTAAGGTTCGCCACTTTTTTCATTGCGATTTTTAAGCTTCTTACTCAAAAACTAATAAGGGAAGGTAGGAAATAGACTTGTAAAAATGGATTGCGGGCCCACATCTTACTTATTTAATAACGTGATTTATTATTTTATCCTCTATTTTGCAAGTGTTAAGAATATATTAACTTAAGAAGTCTGGTTATTCCTACCTATCAGTTTTAAGTGACTAAAAAGTTTCCTTTGGTGAAAATTTCGCTGATATTGGTTGTAGAAGACATTTATTGGATTCAATATTAGAGTTTCAACACAAATTTTCAAAATATTTTTCAGCTCTCTGGTCTAGACCATAGCATCAAGAAAGCATCAAATTCAACATATTTCACTCAATCTTTTATCAATAGGGCACACTACCTGACAACAGTCAGGCTTAAATAATTCACAGTCAGAGACTGCTTATCCTTATATATAATTTAAAAAAAGGGATGAATAATTATTTAATTTTATCCTTGCGATTATGAATAGGGGAGAGTGGGGTCAATTGTAACAGGGTACGATTGTAACAGAGCAAAAATTTCGAGTGTCGGGTTCTAGATTTGGTTCCTAGGTGGCGCACAAGGTGTATTTAATAAATCTACATGTACACTCCTGTTGGCAACCATTTTTATGTACTTTTGAAAGAGTTACCTCACAAAAGATATTTTCACGCTACGTAAGTACTTTTTTTGGTGTTAGAATATTATATTGTAACAAAGTAATTTTGTTTAAACAAATAAAAATTATTAACCGAATATGTAAGTGGACACCTTAATTAACATTTCAAAAAAAAAATATTAGTTTTGTTAATTAACTAGCATTGTTTTTAGCAAATGAAGCTGAAATGGCGTCTTGGGGACGATTGTAACAATAAGTAAAGGGACGATTGTAACAGCTGAAAATAAATAATCTTATGTTTACAAACAATTACTTAACTCTTTAAGAACCACCAATAGTTTCCTACATCATTTATATTATGTTGCATGTGCATTATTTTATTTGTCAACGTTCACAGCATGAATTAAAATTTTTAACTCCTTAAAGTTAAAAGTTTAACCCTTTAGGTCTCTGCTCATTATTATTTTTACTCCTAAAATATCACTACTATTTTGATCAATAAAAAAATATATCACAACTATAATAATATGTATAATTAACTATGTTTTAGTTGAATTTATGAACTGTTACAATTGACCCCGTAAGTGGGGACAATTGTAACAACTGCACGACTGTCAAAAATTGTTAATAACTAATATAATAACATTTAAAATAAGGTATTTATTATTTTTTTTCTAGTAGAGGATAGTCTACTTTACTCGTCTGTCAATTAATACTAATAATATATTGAATTTTTTGTTAGTTAAAAATAGTTAAGTAAAAAATTTTACAATCGACCCCACTCTCCCCTAGTAATGGTGAAAATAAAAATTTAAGAGGTGTTGTCCGTTGAATTTTCATCATTTACCTCAAATTTATGGAATTTTCCTACATTTTTCCGTTTATTTCCCCTCTATTTTACTTGCGTCTTAAAAACAATTTGGTGTGAAAAGATTAAACTCTTCTAGATCCAGCTCCCTTGCTCCATTTTTTTTCAATCTAGAAAGGTCAAATTCTTCTAGATCCAGCTCACTTAGTACATTTTTTTCAATCTAGAAAGGTCAAATTGTTCTTATTTGTCAAATTGTCAAATTGTTATCTTCTCCCTTGCTACATTTTTTTTCAATCTAGAAAGGTCAAATTCTTCTAGATCCAGCTCACTTAGTACATTTTTTTTCAATCTAGAAAGGTCAAATTGTTCTTATCCAGCTCCCTTGCTACATTTTTTTTCAATCTAGAAAGGTTAAATTCTTCTAGATCCAGCTGACTTAGTACATTTTTTTTCAATCTAGAAAGGTCAAATTGTTCTTATCCAGCTCCCTTACTACATTTTTTTTCAATCTAGAAAGGTCTAATTCTTCTAGATCCAGCTCCCTTGCTGTATTTCGTTTTCAATCTAGAGTCTCATTACATTCTCAAACATCATAAAAAAATTTTAAACTTTTACCGTAAAAAAATTTTAAATTTAAACAATGATATCTCAAACATTAAATGTGGAATGATTTAATAGCAATTTAATTCTCTCTCTTATGTAGCATAATCAACCTTGACATACTCGCCACGTTAATACGATTTTTTGTACGTCTTGTACGAAAAGGCAAATATCTAATGCCATAATTGTGGTAAAAATGCCAGGTTTATGTTTGTTGAAAAAGATTCGATATTGATTTCTACCATTTACTCGTTGGAACTGAAGAAAAATGAAAATGGTATTTACGATATTCGGATTAACACACTCTACAATAAGAGTGAGGTTGAAGAATATAAACGGATGCAAACCATGAACGGTAAAGGGTTTACCATAAAACGAATTACCAAACAATTGATAAGCAAAAGAAATATATTTTCACAACAGCCGTCCAATGATATTAAACAGCTGAAATACGAATTACAATGCAAACTTTTAAATGCTTACAGTAGTGAAAATATTATAAGTGAATTATTTATATTATTGTGATGGATGGATGTTCATAAATTATTAAAGTTTTCTTTTTATTTGCACAAATTAATGGACCTCTTCAGTTAACATTAATAAATGGAAAATAAAATAGAATATTTGTTTATTAGAAAATCGGTGTAAGAATTGATAAAAAAAAAGTTTAATTATTTGGCAATTTTCTAGGTGCAATTTCAAAATATCAAAAAATGTCCAAGAGTTTCAAAATCTTAACTCATTTAAAATTCAAGGAAAAAGTATTCATTCTTTTTTGTATTTATTGAATTACTTCATTAATGAAATAAATAAAAAATTGAACTGTTTCGACCTTTAATTAATAATTTTCGACCTTTCTAAAAATAAAAAATATATGAACTAACAAAACTTCTAAAATTAAAGTTATTTGACATTGATTGATTGTGTGGGAAATCTGCAAGCTCAACCATATTAGACAAGAACCCAGATTTATCGAATTATCCAAAATTTTTGGAAATTAAAAAAAAAAAATTTTTTTTAATTAGCTTCACTTTTAAAATTCTTAGTTAAATAAAAAGAACAGAAAGGTTTGAAAGTAAATTTTATTTAGTTTATATATCTGCATATTAGTTTCAAATTTTATTTGGATTCGAAATTTTTGCATATACGAAAGGAGTAATCCTCTCTTCGCCTACTCCTCTTAATAGTTTTTCCTTTCCCAAAATTTTCTTCTTTTTTTTCTTTCTTTCCAACTTATAAAACTGAAATTTCCGAAAATTGCGAGAAATGCAAAATAATCTGAAATCTTCCTTCGGTTTTACTTTATCATATAACTAACAATTGATTGTTGCTCCTCTGTCAAGTCAGCTATATATTTTTGATTGAAGAAAAGTTTAAAGACGTTTCCAAATAATGGCATAGTTAAAAATTAATAGCTTTGGTCTAACCCAGTTTTCCCAAACCTTTTTATCACCGTGGCCCTGTTAACGTTTGATAATTTTACCGCGGCCCGTTGGGGGGGGGGCGCTGATTTTCTATATTTTAGATCATTTTGATTTATTAATTTTAATTTAATTGTAAATGAACATGCCTTCCAAACAAAATACAGTTGCACCGAAAAATAAATATAAAGTGATTTAGCATTTCAACTTACTAGAACGTTAGAACCCTGAGCTTTTTTTCTTTGCAATGAGAGGGTTCCATCTGGGGGTAATTGGAGACAATGATACATTACAAAAATTTATGTCACTACCTTCGAGGGCCCCTATTTTTAAACAAATAAAATTTTAATGGAACACAGATATTTTTAATTTGGGGTATAAATTCAGTTTCAATGAAATGGGCGGCCCGGTACCATTTGATCCACGGACCGGGAGTTGGGGAACACTAGTCTAACCGATATTTACGTTAAGCCCAATGAAAAGAACTTAGCATTAAAACATAAATATATACGTACAAAAATGTTGAACTCGACAGTTTTGTGTAAGCGTTTTATCTTCAAATATTTTTTTTTTTCTATTTCCCACAAGAAGTTACAAAAAAAGAAATTCTGCACTGCCCGTGATTATGGTGCAGGGTTTCTACTACCATGTATATAAGGAAATAGCATTTGAAGCATTTTTTAACCTTTTAATTATGGCTGGTATAACAAGTGAACCAACATGATTTACTTGTGACCATGATTTACTTGTGACCATGATTTACTTGTGTTCCTTGATTTACTTGTGGACCTTGATGATACTAAGCGCCGTAAGCAAAAGGTTAAACATATATAAGTTGGAACAGATTAGGTTTGGAGGAACTTCAGTTAGGCTTATTTCGAGACTTAAATCCTGGTTTTATCCACTATGTAATCATTAGCTGTGAGAAGAATTTAAAACGTATCTTTAATGGTTGTAAAATATGGGTGATTTATCCAAGCTAGATTACTTGCAGATCAATTAAGAAGTACTTATTTCAATCTAAAATATGCCAGGTAATAAGGCAAGTGAAGTAATAAAAACAAAAAAAAATTTGGTGGAGACATGTTCGATTCTTATCTTTTTCTGGAGTTTCCCGACGTGATTCTCTTCTGCCAGTTATTTGTTTTTAAGTTTCTCGTGGGTCATTGTGCAGAAGTCACAAAAAACTTATTTTCGTTTAATTACCGATTATTTTAGATTGATTACAGATACGAAAAATCTTCACATTAAACTGACATCGGTAACTGATTTTGTCAACAAAAACGCAAGTAGTTTTTAGTACTGTTAAAGAATTTCAAAATCATTAATACTTATCAATCATTAACTGTAGAAGATTGCAGAAGAGCTGTTTATAACATTTATTTAGTTTTATTTTCAAAACCAATTATATTTTTCAAAACTATTTTTGACTTTTTATACGTTAAACTTTTTCAAAACAAAATATAGACGACTTTATGTTAACTTTAAAAAAATTTCAATAAAAGTTATCGCGCCAAGTACATCTGCAATTTATACTTATGAACACTCTACAGTAAAACGTTATTCAAAGGAAAGGCGCGCTACACAGGTGCAGCTGCGTGTATACAAACATTAGATATAAATTTCTATTCATGTATCAATTAATAAACTACTAATCAAAAAATTTGTATCATTAACTTAGACCAATTACGAATTTTTAGCTGCACAATTTTCCTACTGATCATGGGAATCATTTAATAAATTATGAGGATTGGCCTCTTCGATAAATTATTGGAAAAATTATTATTATTGGATAAATTTGTAAATATTGATCTATTTATATTGAAAAATAAATTTGAAATTTAAAACGCTATTTCGAATATTCCAGTTATTTTATATGACGTAATTTGAAAAGACGTATTTTTAGTATATGAGATAAAGATTTTTTTTGTACCCTTTTTAAATTATATTTGTTCAATAGGATTTTTAAGTAGAGATGAATATCACAATATATTTACTCGTATAGTATGAATCATACTTGAATACAGCAAAATTTTATTGAGTAATTTGTTGTCATTTGATTTATTTTAAATATTTTTTTACGGCCACTTTCGTAAGATGCAGTAACAATTTGATAAATGAAAAAAAATTATTATTGTTAATTTCAAAATCTCTGTAAATCACAAAATATCTAATTTAGAAAAAAATATATGAGCTACCATTTGGAATTTAAAATGATGTTTGCTTCTATTTCATAAATAAGCTTAGAATAAGAATTACAGTAACGTTTTTTTTTCTTGGAGAAAATTAATCAAACAATTTTAAAAATTACAGCTATTTTTATTTTTAAAATATTGAAACGATCAACAAAAACTGCTATTTTGCTATCGTTGTTTTATTCAGTTGACGATCTTGTGTAAAATGGTGTGTATTCAGATTTTTGAACAAAATATAAGCACCATTAAAGTACTTTTTTAATCAAATATTTTTATTCACTTTTTTAAAAAAATCATAATTATTATCCATGTAAAAATTATTTTTTTCTATTGTTTAAAGTTCTTAATTTATAAACAAAAAATTAATAAAATTCAAAAACATTTTCAAAAACTTTACTTAATCTTGGTAAAGTAACTAGTTTTTGATAAATATTTCAGAGAAAAGTGTGAAAATCATGACTTTTTTTGTAATTTAGAACTATCGACACTGTAAAGAAAAAACCTCTTTTTAAAAGATAGAAAATTAAGAGTTTTTTTACAAAACCCGAATAAAAAAAAGCACCTTTAAGGGCTTTTAAGAAACGTATATCAAAAATAAGCCCTTTTTGAAAACGCTACGCACCCTGTGTAATATGACAACCTTCCTAAAAACGGATTGGTTGATAAAAAAATAACATTGAAAATTTGAATAAATTTTTTTTTAATTAAGAAAAGGTAGCCTTTTAAAAACAGTAATACGTATGTTTTGTACAAGGGAGATAAGTGTAACCAATCCCCAAAATTTATTTAATTAATCAAGAAATACGTAATATCTTTTAAAAACAAATCTTAAAAAAAAATATGAATCTCAATATAAACTTTTTTTACTAATTAGATGATTCTTTTTTTAATGAACATGTTTCTGTGAACAAGGATTTTACAGTGGAAAGTACCGGCATCGTGAGTATCGGTACTTCATATCGTAATTTGAACCAGAATCTTTTATAGTGTATTGCAAAATTGGTTGAGATTGTTTTAATCAAGACTTAAAAACACTAAGTTTTGGGTTTCTGTGACATGGCGTTTAAAAGGTTTTCGTTTCTAATGAGCGATGTGGTCAATACTTTGCCTTCTTTCTCACTGTTTATCCCTAAGAATTGTAAATTATTAAGTTTCGCAGACCCATAAAAAGTGAATTATTGAATAATAAAGGAGTGGAGGATAAAATCATTTAAAATACAAAATTATACAACTTTTATCGGATCATTCTGATTTTTTTATAAAATACAGCCATCACTAATTTAAGTCTGCATAGAAAATTTCACAAAAATTTTCATTTGTTTTAAAGTTACATTTTTTAAAAAAAATTAGTAAAATAAAAAAATTGTAACTATTGAGTTTGAAATATTTCAGAATAAATCTTTGAAAAAAAATAGCAAGTTTATGAATACTAAATCCGAATAACTGCTTTCTGGCTAATACAATTGGGTATTTTAATAGGACTTATTCGAATGACAAATATTTTTCAGACACAATTCTGAGAATTTTTTTAGATAAATTCCGAAAGTATTTTTAGGTGTATATCCTTTTTAATAACAATAAATACATTTTTAGTGTTTAGGTTGTTTAAAAAAGGGTTCATACGTGCTTTTTAATATACCTGCTTAATGAAGCACTTGAAAATAAATATTATCTTAGGAATGACGTCATTCTCTAATCTAAGCTTTATTAATGTTTTTTAATTACGTTGCAACATTGATCAATACAGTAAGTATGAAATAAAAAAAATATTAATTTGAAAAGAGTAATGAATGCTGGACCAAGATTTTATTTAAAATAATTAGCTTTTATTTAATGTAACGGTAAATTTAAGAAAAAAAAATATGCATTGAAATAAAGAATTCATTCAAAATTATATTTTTCACATAAAATGGGAATTACAAATTATTTCGTCTCTCTTATTTCTTCATCAAACTTATTTTATATCACCGTATGATTTCATTGCATTGAACACGTAGCGATGTTTAGGCTTGACGCTGTGAAAGTGCCTGCAGCAATTGTGCTACTAAGTACTACTTTCAACAAAAAGATATTTGATAAACATTTAATTAATCATTATTGGGAAAAATAAAAGGAATACTAATGAGAAATAAGAATTATAAAAGAGTGGCTGAGAAAAATAATAATTCGTAGTATCGTTAATCGTAATCGTATCGTTAGTTACTTGGAAATGTTTTCTAAAAGTTCAAAAGTAGTTTACACAACCATTACTAGTTGAGTACTTTTAATAGCGCTCTTAAACAATGAAGTGCAAAGTTCTCATTAGTTGATATATTTGCTAGGGAGAGTAGAAATCGACATTGTCAACTTTCATCTATCATAAGATTCCCCAAGATTGGATTGAGTTAAAATGTCTTATATACTAGTGAATTGATGTTTTATAATCGTAGTGGTAGTTACGCCACAATATTCCTCCACCAAAATTTGATCAGGGATAGAATTTGATGTACGGATGCCACTAGTTGCCGTATTTGCGAAAGACCGGGAGAGCTACGTTAAGTTTACCGAATTTTGAGCACATGTGAGAGTTGGATTAGGTTGACCGCGACTTCTGAGCGTTTGCCGTGAAAGCTGTATTAAGTTCACGGTTCTCATCTCCAAAAAGCTGCAGTTCAGTGGAGTTGCAAATGAACTTTTAAATCAGTTGCATGTAGTGGCGTGGAGAATAGATTTAAATGAATAAACAATAATACATTAAAACATAGTTAGAACTAGAATAAATGTTTACAAAAAGAGTAGAAAGTTTCCAGTTCTATATTAGTTAACATTTGAGACTTATTAATTAATATGGTTATTTTAATAAAGTAAATAAGCGATAAAGTGTTAAATTGCGAATAAAACTGGGAAAATGAATTTCATTTTCAACCACCATTTCATTAAATCTTATATGTTCTAAATCTCAAGCAAATCATCGAACTCCCGACTTCGAAAAACCAGTCAGAAATGATCGATCTTTCAATCCCGCTAACAGCAGAAAGAATAATTACACCCTCAAATTTTTCTTTCTCCAATGCCCACCTGGATAATGACCTAGGTCATACAGGCGCAGATTTGTTGGCCACTCTTTCAGGGACACCATATTAGGTGGGCCAACATTGCTCCCACAGTAAGGACAGATAGTACAGAGAAGAAAAGAACATCCATGCCTTGCCCGGGATTCGAACCCAGAACCTTACTGAAGCAAGGAAAGTTCCCTAACCCCTACACAGGCCGGTCGGCACACCCTCAAAATGAAATCAAAACATTTATTAAAACTGAAACTTAGTATATTTTGTCACACACATTTTTCGTATTTTAATAAAATTTTGAATAAAGAGAAAAAAAAATCGAAATTTATATCGTCTTGTATATTTTTTACATATAACAATTTTACTAAAATCTAATGGCTAAAAACGTATTGGCAATTTCTTGGATTCTGTATTTTTTACACTATAAGAAAGTCCTCGAACTTTTCACAATTTTGTATATTGTCAAAATATTTGAGAATTTTTTACGTATATCTCGAAGACAGTTTAACTTAGTTTAATTGATACAAATTCAGAAAAAGAACATATTGGCAATTTCATGGATTTTACATTTTTAATTATCGCTCCAAAACAGCGGAATACGCTTACTAGAATTAGCCTTTCACAGATATTTGATACAATACAGAGAGTAACACTATGTATGCATTTACCAATGAATAACGAGCCATTTTTGAAATTATAGTTTAATTTTTTAATTTTCTGATTGAAGCTGGAAAAAAAAAGGTTTTATGGAGGGAAGAAAAAAGCTTGGAAAGACCATACGCGTGGCTTATTTACGCGAAATTCATGAAATTTATGTAAAATACAACAAAAAGGCTTTCTTAAAACATTTTTATATAAATAGTCATTTTATATTCCGTAAAAATGACGGATTGCATCTAATATTCGTAAATTTTACAAATTTGCTTCATTCTTAAGCGTATGACAATTATACGAAATAAGAAAAAAACCGATGTAAAGATAGATATAAATCTCTGTGAAGTCGTTTTGTGTTTAGATTTGATCCATTTCAGGAAATTTGTGTTTCCCAACATTAATAATTATTCTCAACAATTATTTGATAAAACATTCACTACACTGAATACTTTATAACTAGTCGATATATGAATACATAACTTCTTTTATGTATATAATATAGCTTCAAAGAAGAATTTCACTAGCGAAATTTCCTGCATCTAATTTTACACTTAATACTCAGTGAAATGAGGCCATAAACTCAGTAAACCATAGAAAAATGCTCAGGATATTGAGTTCGCTTTTGCAATGTGTATCGATGAATTTGCTAACAACTTTAAAAAAACGATGAAATTGATAGTTCTAAAACTCATAACTTGTAACCGAAATTGGATAATTACCATTTACATATTAACTATTGATCATAGACAAACCAAAGCTTGGTGATATTTAAAAAGCAAAAATTGATATATATAAAATATTAGTACTCCGATAATAAAATAGCTAATGGCTGACTTGTAAAACTAAATATAAGAGGGAATTTATAGTTTCATAATGCAACTAAAATGTTTTTAAATGCAATGAATTTTTATTATATTTAAGAAGAAGAAAAAAAAGAGAGAATGATTTGAATATCACGAGAATAAATAAGATTTTACGCAATTAATTTCAAAATAAAAGCTTTTTTCGTGATATATTGGTTTCTTTTGGAAATTATGATCAATCGACCAACGACTTGAAATTTTACAATTTACAGTAGTTTTAAGAAAAAAATGACTGTTCTTCTATATATTGATCATTTATATATATTGATCGAATACTATCGAATACTAAACCATAGGGATAATAAATATTTAAGTGAAAAATACAATTATACATGGGATAATTTTATCTCTCAGCAATCATTAATGTCAGTGTTTTTTACATAAACAGTCAATTGCTGTTATAATAATTGGTTAAATATTTAAAAACAGGTATTGGGCGCATTAACATAAATCCAGGATATTTTTTTCGGGGGGGGGGTACTAACTAGCAAATAGTTAAAAAATTACTATTGGAAACGATCGGGCAATTTTGAATTATTTAACAATTTCTATTATTTATAGAATAATGGATCAAAGAGAGGAAGCAAATTTAAGCAAGGAAAATTTTATCTGAAGCACTAGTTCGCTTCAGGAAATGTGATTCTTCAATTTAAAAAGCTGCAAAATTAAAAATATCTGCAAAAAAAAGTTTAAATCAACCCATTAATTTTTAATTTCTGAAATAACCATTGCCAACAGCAGGAATAAAATGCTTTTTATGTTTGATTTCTTACATATTGTACCTAACCATTCCTACGAAACGTTATACCTTCTTTGCAGAGATTGCAGTATGGTACGAACACTATATTCTTATTATTTTAAGTAACCACATTTAATTGGTCAAAACCATTTAAGAAATTAATTGAAAAAGTAGATAAATTTAAAAAAAAGCAGTTTCAAAGTTTTGAGTTAAAGCAAAAAAGCATTAAATTATCCTTGCTTGAAGTAACTCTTATTAACAAGTTTTAAAAAATTACTTGTCTTGAAAAATAACAAATGAGAATTGAAGAAAATCAGATTATGAATAATTACAGCCATTAAATTAAACATTTACCAACAATTATTTAGCTATTAAATTTCAAAAATAAGAGCAAACATGGTAAATATTTCATTATGTGACTAATTTTCTTGTAAAAAAATATTTTGTTTCAGAAAACTCAAAACTGATGACAGATTCAAGAACTTCAACCATTTTAAAACGCTCTAACGACATTTTGAAAATTTCATATTTGCAGTGCTTTTTTTTCAAGCATGTAGAGCATTTTTTTCTCTTTTTTCATGTATATCAAATATATAAGTTGTAAAAAGTTGCGCATCAAAAAAAGGAAGGAAATATTTATAAATAAAACTAAAATAAAAAGCTTAATTTTAGCTTCTAAGCGTTTTGCTCATTTTTTGAACATTTACCGTAGACACACCTATAACTTAAAAAATTTGAAAGCTCCTTTGAAAAACTATTAATACTTGATTAATCTATAGCCCTTTTAATGCTTCCTGTTCATCACAAATTGAAATTAAAAACCTTTACTCTTAAAAACTGATACTGAATTTCAGTTTGCTTGAAATACACTGATATAATTTATATATTTTTTTAATTGATAATTTGGAAGTGATTAAAAATGTACCACCATTTTCAATCTGTAAGTAGAAACTAATTGCAAATCCTGGTTCTATAAAAGGTTTTGATTAGATTCCTTATCCTGACCCACATAGAATCAAGGTCAATTATCAAATTCCCTCTTGAGTCTATAAATCATTATTTTAAAGGTTGGTGATTCTCACTCAAAGAGCGATAGGTTTCTTGAAAAGAATCTTCATGGAAGGCACATGTAAAAAATACTTAGAAAGAAAAAAGAATTTAGAATTAGAAAAAGCCAGTTATTTAAATCGTAAATGCCTTAATAGAAATCAAAATTAAAACGAGATGGTCGTCCAAATGTGGTAGAACAAGAAGTCTTTTTACTAAAAGTGTTCAACATCAATTAAAGAAGAAAATTTTTAAAAAAAATGTACGATACATAATAATTTATAATAAATATTAAATTACTCAAGGTGGCTATCATGAATTTTTCTTTGTGCAAAACCTAATAAAAATATTCTATAACAATCAACTGCACTTAAGTTGCAAAACTAATTTTCCTTTAATCAAAGATGCTGATAAACACGAAGAAAAACATTTTCTGCCTATCTCTCGTATGGATTACGTCGCAGAAAAGTAGAAAAAATTTTTGCAATGACAGAAAAAAAATTAAAATAGAAAACTCAACATTTGAAACGTTCGTAAAAGTAGAATTTTTTAATATGATTAGAGGTCACGCTAACCACAATACCAAAAATTTGCTAAATTAAAAAAAAAAGTTTCCATTTTCACTTATGGTTAAACATAAGAGCAATTAATATATTCTTAAATCAACTCCTTTCCATTTGTAACTGTTGATTCCAGTTATATATATTAGGTTCTATGACAGATAAATAAGTTTAATTAAGATGTTTCTATAAACAAATTTCAGATTTTTGTCATGTACAAAAACACTTTGCGCAAACTAATTTTCAGAAGAAAAAAAAGAAAATCGGCATATTTTTAGTAAATTGGTGTTTTAGGTGAAAAGCTAAAATGGAAATAATACAATATATTTAATCAATTGAACTGTTAAAAGTATTTAATTAAATATTCATTTACTCTTAGAATATCTGGCATTCATGTAAGAGAATATCGTGATAAAGCTTGCCATTCATTTAAGTACAATCATTTAAGCATGAATTTGAATATCGTCACAAAAAAAAATAGGTTTCAGTTAAACAAAAGCTTCAAAATTATTTTAAAAAAATTAGTAATTTGGAATTAGATTCCAAAGATACAAGTTAAGAAAGTCTGCGAAAAACTCTTATTAATTTCCTGTGAATAGAACGAAGTTTTCATTTTAAAACGAAAGATTTTGGCTTGCTCTGCTTTTAGAAATACTCTGATTTCATAATTTCTGGCCTCCAGTAATTGGAACGATAAGTGAAAAGATAGGTTTTTGCTTCGCCCTGTTTTAAAAAGAATTTTATTGATTTCATAGTAAATATTTAGGCAGGCTCAACTTTTAAGAAACGTCCTCTTAATATCATCTTACACTGCTTGATAGTAGTTCAATATTAAGTTGATTATCTAAATAGAAACACTTCACGAATCGTCATTTGGTTCAATAATTTTGAGGATTCCGATAATCGTTTCGAATTTATTAGTTTAAAGAGGTTAAAAAATTGAAAATAAATTGTTTGATATAAAGTACCTAAATTAGTTCATCATTTAAAATTTAATTCATAAAAGTATAAACTTGTTTAAGGTTTTCATCATTTCCGAACTTAAAACAATATATCTCACTCATTTTGCAAAGAAGTATTGGGTAAAAAAAGTATGAAACACTGATGCAAAGATTTTTTTAATGCATAATATTTAATTTTTTTAGTTCAAAGAGTTCAAAGCAATTAATATATTTCAAAATTAGCCTATAAGTGAGCAAAAAAAATTTACAAATTTTTTTGACAATAAAAATATAAAACTAGATAAAATATTATGAACACAGTTTGCTTTTATTTATTTTTTTCCTTTTTATATATTTTTTTTTTTTTATTTTTTTTTTTTTTATATATATATATTTTTTTATATTTATTATTTTTTTTTTATACATATTTTCTTTTTCTTCGTATTTTCTTTTTTCATATTTTTTATATTTTTTACATTTTTTTTATATTTTTCTTTTTTTTTATATATATATATATTTTTTTTTCCTTTTTTTGTGCATTTTTTCTCTTTTTTTCTCTCTCTCTCTCTTTTTTTTTTTTTTTTTTTTTTTTTTTTTCATTTTTTTAAGCAAACTGTGCGGTTGTTTATATTATACTTTAGTACAATAAATTACAATATGGTAAACATTATGCAAATTAGAAATGAATTTGCAAACTTTTCATGGAGGTTGAATACATCGGTTAAAATACATTAACCTGTATTTAATACTATGAACGAACTTTTCATTGACTTGTTCAATAAATCCTCGAAAGAATGGGCATATTTTAATTAAAGAAAATTTTTAAACACAAAAAGAAAACTCCTTTTTAGTTGGAAACAAAAAAAAATTGAAATTATGATTTGAAAACAGTTGTCTTTCCCTAATAGTAAAATAAACTTTTCCAAACTAATGAAAAATCAATTAAATCAGTTATAAACTTTCTTTTAATAAGAAATTGCACATTTCAAAACATAAAAAATAATTTGGAATAATAAAACTTAATGCCAAATCCATATTTTTGATGTAATGGGAACTCTTATTTGAAAACAATGGTAAATTTGAGTAGACGAATTAACTACATTTGAAATTAATGGCATGTGATGATAAACATACAAAATATATTGGAATAAATAACTGCGAATTAAGAATTTATTAATAACACAAAATTCCAGAAAGAAAATCCTCTCAATTCATCAATTTTTTTTTATAAATACACATTTAAAGTAATGGAAATTTCTCGTTCTGTAACGAAAGTAAAGCAACGAAAATTTCACGTCATTTTGTATGGAATTTCAGTAATTAAAAACACTGAATCTTATTATATGTTTATGGTATGATATTTTCAAGTAATTTGCTATAAAATTTACAAAATGAATAAGATAATAAATTCTGTTTGTCCATGTATCTGGAATAACAAACTTTCTTGTTCAAGCATCTTTTTTATATACTTTTTTTTGTTTGGGAGGACTTCATTACTTTGATTTTAAATAGCAATTTTTTGGGGGGTTCGTGCTGGCCCATAGCATCGCCATTTCTTTTATATATATTTTCGATTATCACTCTCTGCCGGATTATTTATATTTCTCTCGTCATATGGATAGTAGATATATATCTTCTTCACAAAAATTGATTTTGTTTTAATATCTATAATATCATGACCCGACTCAACTGCCAATAGTTTTAAAACATAATACTTCCAAGGGGGTGAACTAAAAATTCAAACAATTTTGCTTTTTTTTAAAAATGGTTTAAGGAAGAAAAATATTTTTTTTTTATAATAATCAGTAAGACTAGTTTTAAATTATAATAACTATAATACAATAATAACTTTTTATGCATTATTTTCGTTTCAAAAAATATATTCATACACAAACAGTTACAAAAAAATTGGTTTTTAAAATAATATTTCAGAGAAAACATTTTTAGTGATCAGAAAATAACCAATATAACAAACTTAATTTTTTCTTATGTTTGAAGCATAAAGACGTTCTTTTAAACTTGACAATTAACATAAATCTGTTTTGGAATCAAAAATCTAAAAATAGTGTTTTAAAGTTTGAATTTTTTTTAAAAAAAGCAAAACTATCTTTCATGGTAAAGTATTTAACGTGTTTTAAAAACAAGAATTTAAAAAATGTAAAAAAAAAATCAAACTATATATTAACATTAATTACTAAAAATAAATATTTACTTACAATCATTTATTAATAAATTTCTAAAAATAATAGTAAATATGACGAATATAACATGTACTGACTAGTTTTCTAATTGACAATCAGAAAAATAATTTGCTTGAAAAATTCATTGTTTTCTGACTGAAAAGCTTTAGAGATTATAATAAACGCTTCAACGGCTTATGTGCAAATTGCATTTTTGTAGTACATTTTATAAGCATTGCGTGGATTTTTTTATATTCAATAATTCTTTGTCCTTAAAATCATAAAAAAGGTATGCATCAAAAGTGGAAATGATAATTTAATAAAGAAAACTGAGCCAAAAATATTTTTTTTTGGTCATAAGAACTTTTCACTCATTTTTGTATATTTACCAATAGACATAACTGAAGGAATTTGAAAATAATTTAGATATACGATTGAAGTTTAAAATCATATTTAAATATTTCGAAACTTATATTTCTTTTTCATCACAAATTGAAATTATAAACAACTTTGCAAATTTAATTTTTAATAACTAAAATCTCACTTAAATATGCTTGAAATTCATTTTTTTAATTAATAAATTTGGCAGCGATAAAAGAAAATACTGTAAAATATCACAATCCGTTAATAGAATCTAAATGCAAATCCTGGTTCCATAGTAATATTTTGATTAGGTTTACATTATTAGCAACTCACTGTGGTTGGTGCAAGCCGGATTCGTATTGACCAGCCATGCCATAGCTGGGATACGAACCCGGCTCACCACATTGGAAGGCGAACGCTCTATCCCCTGAGCCATCGCGGCGCAAGATTTGCAGTAATTCCCTGTGGTCGGTCCAAGCCGGATGCGGATTCGTATCTACCAGCCATGTCATCGCTGGAATACGAACCCGGTTCACCTCATTGCGAGGCGAACGCTCTATCCCCTGAGCCATCGCGGCGCAAGATTTGCAGTAATTCCCTGTGGTCGGTCCAAGCCGGATGCGGATTCGTATCTACCAGCCATGTCATCGCTGGAATACGAACCCGGCTCACCTCATTGGGAGGCGAACGCTCTATCCCCTGAGCCATCGCGGCGCAAGATTTGCAGTAATTCCCTGTGGTCGGTCCAAGCCGGATGCGGATTCGTATCTACCAGCCATGTCATCGCTGGAATACGAACCCGGTTCACCTCATTGCGAGGCGAACGCTCTATCCCCTGAGCCATCGCGGCGCAAGATTTGCAGTAATTCCCTGTGGTCGGTCCAAGCCGGATGCGGATTCGTATCTACCAGCCATGTCATCGCTGGAATACGAACCCGGCTCACCTCATTGCGAGGCGAACGCTCTATCCCCTGAGCCATCGCGGCGCAAGATTTGCAGTAATTCCCTGTGGTCGGTCCAAGCCGGATGCGGATTCGTATCTACCAGCCATGTCATCGCTGGAATACGAATCCGGCTCACCTCATTGGGAGGCGAACGCTCTATCCCCTGAGCCATCGCGGCGCAAGATTTGCAGTAATTCCCTGTGGTCGGTCCAAGCCGGATGCGGATTCATATCTACCAGCCATGTCATCGCTGGAATACGAACCCGGTTCACCTCATTGCGAGGCGAACGCTCTATCCCCTGAGCCATCGCGGCGCAAGATTTGCAGTAATTCCCTGTGGTCGGTCCAAGCCGGATGCGGATTCGTATCTACCAGCCATGTCATCGCTGGAATACGAACCCGGCTCACCACATTGGAAGGCGAACGCTCTATCCCCTGAGCCATCGCGGCGCAAGATTTGCAGTAATTCCCTGTGGTCGGTCCAAGCCGGATGCGGATTCGTATCTACCAGCCATGTCATCGCTGGAATACGAACCCGGTTCACCTCATTGCGAGGCGAACGCTCTATCCCCTGAGCCATCGCGGCGCAAGATTTGCAGTAATTCCCTGTGGTCGGTCCAAGCCGGATGCGGATTCGTATCTACCAGCCATGTCATCGCTGGAATACGAACCCGGCTCACCTCATTGCGAGGCGAACGCTCTATCCCCTGAGCCATCGCGGCGCAAGATTTGCAGTAATTCCCTGTGGTCGGTCCAAGCCGGATGCGGATTCGTATCTACCAGCCATGTCATCGCTGGAATACGAATCCGGCTCACCTCATTGGGAGGCGAACGCTCTATCCCCTGAGCCATCGCGGCGCAAGATTTGCAGTAATTCCCTGTGGTCGGTCCAAGCCGGATGCGGATTCGTATCTACCAGCCATGTCATCGCTGGAATACGAACCCGGCTCACCTCATTGGGAGGCGAACGCTCTATCCCCTGAGCCATCGCGGCGCAAGATTTGCAGTAATTCCCTGTGGTCGGTCCAAGCCGGATGCGGATTCGTATCTACCAGCCATGTCATCGCTGGAATACGAACTCGGCTCACCTCATTGGGAGGCGAACGCTCTATCCCCTGAGCTATCGCGGCGCAAGATTTGCAGTAATTCCCTGTGGTCGGTCCAAGCCGGATGCGGATTCGTATCTACCAGCCATGTCATCGCTGGAATACGAACCCGGCTCACCTCATTGGGAGGCGAACGCTCTATCCCCTGAGCCATCGCGGCGCAAGATTTGCAGTAATTCCCTGTGGTCGGTCCAAGCCGGATGCGGATTCGTATCTACCAGCCATGTCATCGCTGGAATACGAACCCGGCTCACCTCATTGGGAGGCGAACGCTCTATCCCCTGAGCCATCGCGGCTCAAGATTTATAATTATCGCCATTCACTGGACGTTCGAATTGTGGATTTTAATCACAGTTGCTGCTGTTATACAAAAAGCGACAAAACATTTTCTGCCATATACATGAATAAAATTGCTTTGCATTGGTGAAAAATTTATTTCTTTGTGAAGACAGAAATTTTAAATATTAGTTAGATGACATTGTGGTGCGGCTTTTAATCAAGCAAAGTTGTCGATGGAACTTTTAATTTGATTAAAACACACTACAAATACAATTAAAAAAAATTCTTCTAAAAACGATTAAAAACTTTAGGACGGTACGCAAATAGATTTGAACAAAAAAAAAACAACTATTGTTTCATTTAATCTTAGTATTGTCTTCCTTCTTAACAGCTTGTTAATTTTTACATTTTAATTTTGCAGGCGGAAAAATAAAAAATGTAATTCAGATGATTTTATGCTTTTCCAGAAATTATAAAAATTTTGCACTCATTAAAATCGAAACAAAAATGTAAAAATCTTCAGTAAATGGTTGCTTTAGTTGAAATAATTCAATGTGGTTTAATTGAACTGGAAAGAATAATTATTTCTTTACTCTGAAAACATCTGGTACTAGTGTAAGATTATCTCATGATAAAGGTTGGCATTCAATGACGTACATTCATTTTGGCTTGAGTATCGCCCCCCACCCCCCCAAAAAAACAGCTTTGGTCAACCACATTGAAATATAATTGAAGTTCAGTTCAACATACTGAAGCTTAGTAAATATTTAATAGAATTTACACTTAAATGGATTTGAGAATTCGAGTTAATATCAGCACATAAAATTTTTTGACTGACTTCCAGTAATCGGGACGATAAGTGAAGATATTGTGCTTCGCCCCGTCCAGTTTTTAAAGGAATTTTATATTTCATGGTAAATATTTAAAAAAAAATTACATTTTCAACTTTGTAAACACGTCCTTTCAATATCATTTTATGATACTGCTGATTATAGTAAAATTTTGAGTCGATGATCTTAATAGAAACATTTCATAAAGCATACATTTGATTCAATGTTTTTGACGATTATTAATTGACTCGAATATATTAGTTTAAAGATATTCAAAAATTGAAAAGGAGATTTTGTTTGGTTCGAATCACTTAAATTTGTTCTTGCAAACTCCACTCTTTCTGTAAAATTTAATTCGTAAAAATATAACTCTGACTGAGGGTTTTCAACATTTCCGAAATTCAAACATATTTTCATGAAACACTGATGCAAAGAATATTTTTTTTTTAATTAAACAAAATGATTTAGTCAAAAAAGTCTTAGAAAAGTTAATATATTTAACAAATAGCTAATAATTAAATAAAATAATCAAAGCCATAAAAAAAAGATAACACTGTTAAACTCTTGAAGTAATGTATGAAATTACTGTAAATATAGAAACATTCTTATTGCTTATAGATAAATAAAATGAAAACACTTTTTCAATAAATAGAAAATTAAATACAAAAATGCATGCTTAATTTTAAATTTTTAGCTTTTTAGTTGAATAGTACAAAAATGCATGGTACACAAATTGAAAAATTAATACAAAAGTATTATACAAAGTACTATTACCACAGTTTGCTTTATTTTTTTATTTTTTTTTTTAATATTTATTTTTTTTAATATTTTTTTTTCATATTTTTTTCATTTTTTTTTTTTTTTTTTTTTTTTTTTTTTTTTATTCTTTTTTTTTCTTTTACATTTTTTTTCTTTCATATTTTTTCCTTTTATTTTCTTTTTTATATATATATATTTTTAATATTTTTTTCTTTTACATTTTTTTCTTTTATATTTTTTTACTTTTATGTTTTTTTTTCTTTTACATTTTTTTCTTTTTAAAGCAAACTATTAAGTTGTTTACATAATACATAGCTACAATAGATTACAATCTAGAGAAAATTCAAACCAAAAAGGATTTGCAAGTTTTTCATGGAGGTTTAAATTAGTTAAACATATTTTATCTATATATAATACTGAATTTAATTTGTGATAATTGGGTAATAGATCTTTTTTATTAAATTTGAGTGCATTTCAACTAAAATGCTTTTTTAAACTTAGAAAGAAACATTCTTAATAATAGCAAGCAAAAATAAACCCATTTGATAAATAATGTAATGAAACTACCAAAAATAATTTGAAAGCGATTGCTTGCTCTTATAATAAAGTTTTCCAAATTAGAAGAAAACCATTCAGCTCGTTTTCGTTATTGCACATTTAAAGAATTTTTTTTTTAAAAATGTAAATTTATATGTAATAATAATATAATAGTAATATATAATAATAATATAAATGTAAATATTTATTTGAAATAACCAAAAGAATGTTTAAGATAGGGTATGATGTAAATAATGGAAAAAGATGTGTGAAATATGAAACATTTACTTATGACAAAATTATATGAAAGATAATATGAATTAACTACAAATAAGTGTTTTATATAAGTTAAAAAATTATCAAAATACGAAAGAAAACCCATTCAGTCCGAAATAATTTAAAAGAAAAAAAAATTCACATTTAAGGAAATAAAAAAAAATTTAAAATTTGGAATAAGCTTTATACCCCATCTTTTTTTTTCTTACGATGGGAAATGGATTTTCTTAATGGCAAGAATGAACTATTTTTGAATTAATTAAGCATGAAAACTTTTAAAACATTAAGGAAAATCCATTCAGTCCGAAAATAATTATTAAAAAAAATCACATTTAAAGGAATAAAAAAAATAAAAAATTTGGAATAAAAAATTTTATGCCCCATTTTTTTTCCTTTTTTTTTTTTTGATAGGGTGGAAAGGATTTTCTTTTATTTAAAGTAATTAATGCTATCATATTTAATTATATATTATGATATAACTGGCTGAACATTAAAAAAAGAAGGTAAATATTGCACTATACGTGTAAAATACTTATCAATATAATTCAATTTAAAAAATAAAACTACTTGCAACCAAAAGAATAATGTTAATTTTCCAGTAGCTAAGTAAACTATATTATACATCAAAATTTGAATACTACAGATGAAGTATGTATGTAAATTAACAATGAACTATGAAACACTCTTAGAACAAGCCTCCATAAAAAACTGCAATATTCACAACGTATTCATTACATTCACATAGTAAACACTTCAAGAAAAATAAGCAGAAAATTACAAGCTTTTAAAACAAGAAGTAATAAATAAACTAAAACATATTTCTTCATATAGTTACTAAATTTTTTTAATCCCCCCCCCCATTTTATAGCATTGTTTCTGTTATTCGATGTTCTGAACTGTTTTTTGGCGTAAATAAAGAAGAAAAATTGAAGTTCAATGGGAGTCGGGTCAAAGCTGCTTTTATGAGTCAATCGAGCAAGTTTTCTCAAGTGCGTCGCACATTTTGTGCACAGTATGCACAGTATTGCAGGATGCTACAATGCTGTGCTAAATTGTTTAATTACGGATCAAAATGGCACCTTGCGAACTACATGAACAACCACTAGATCTTCATGTCAAATAAATAGTTTACTTTATTTAAATTCCTTCGACAACATTTACCTGAAGTATCAGTTTCAAACTATATTATTAAACACAGGAAGAAGGAATTCTTAGAATTGAATTTTCGTTTCAAGATGTTTTTGTTGATTTTTAAGATGCATGGATCATAAACTAACTAACTCCCTGGCATTACAGTCCACGTTGGACCGTGGCCTCACTAACAGTTTTCCTCCACAGTCGCCTGTCTCTGGCTCTTTGTTTCCAGTTTCGGACTTTTAAAGTGTTAAGGTCTTTTTCCACATCGTCAAACCATCTCTTGACCGACCTTCCTCTTTTCCTTTGGCAATGGCACTTGAATATCTTCTTAGTGCCTCTGTTTTCCTCCATTCTCTCAAGGTGTCCTCCTAGCCCTTGAATTCTCTTTGCTTTTACATAATTTATTATACATTTTTCTTTAAATAGTCTTGCAATTTCGAAATTGTATCGTTTTCTCCCCAGATCACTATCTTTGACAGGTCCAAAAATAGTTCTAAGAATTTTTCTTTCCCATGTAATCAGCATTTTTTCTTGTTTCTGGGTGGAGCGTCTCTGATCCATAGATAACGGTTGGTCTGATTATAGTTTTATAAACCTGAAGCTGTGTTTTCCTCTTTATTACTTTTGATGTTAGCATCTCTTAAGTGCAAAATAACTGCGATTTCAGCATTTAGTCTTTGCTTAATCTCTGGCATAATATCATTGTTTTCAGTGACAACTGAACCAAAGTACTTAAATTCCCAAACTCTTTCAAATTTTGTCATTTCATTGATTTGTAGTTCTGTGTCCATATCCGTTCCCTTACAATCCATTATCATGTATTTGGTCTTATCACTATTTATTTCTAAACCAAAAAGACTAGCCTCTTTAGTTAAGTCTTTAAAAAGGTCAACAAGTGCATTTTTACTTCTTGCAATCAATATTACATCATCGGCGAAAGCAAGGAATTGTTTCGTTCTATTAAAAATAGTACCTCTATTGGATACCGTGTTACGCATCACTTTTTCAAGGCATACATTAAACAACAAGCTTGACAGAATGTCACCTTGTCTCAATCCAGTCACAACATCAAACTCCCTGGACATTTTATTTTGTACCTTTACTTTCGCTTTAGTAGATGAAGTTGTCATTCTAATCAACCTGATTGATTTATGAGAGATGTTAAACTCGTGTAAGGTCTGTAGCATCAATACTCTATTTATTGAATCATATGCTTGCTTGAAATCAGCATAGAGCTGATAGACATTAACATTCATTTCCATGAATTTTTCCCAGATATTTCTTATGCTGAATATCTGGTCTATGGTTGATCTATTCAGCCTAAAGCAACATTGGTAGTATCCAATTTCTCTCTATCAATGGCATAAGTCTTGTAGCTATGTCATTCGCTAATACTTAGTAAGTCAGTTTGAGCAGGGAAATTCCTCTATAGTTATTGCAGTCCAGTATGTTTCCCTTTTTCAAATTTGGGCATATCACTGCGCTGTTCCATTCGTTTGGCATCTATTCATTCTCCCAAACTTCATTTACAAGGTCATACACCATTTTGAATAACTTGTCACTGCCGTACTTTATTAGTTCTGGAGAAATTAAATCCTCTCCAGGTGAAATTAAATCCTTCACAATCCTCTTCTTTAACTTCCTCCATCTCTAACGGTTCACAATCATTCTCTGATATAACTAATTCACCTTCTGTTTGTCCAATTACTTCATTTCTGTTTAAAAGGTTTTCAAAATGTTCTGCCCACGTTTCCAAAATTTCGCCTTCTCCAACCAAGATTCCATTTTTTCCATGACAAAGTGTGGTGCGTGGTTGATACCCTCTTCTCATAGAAGTTAATTTTGCATACATTCCACGGATGTCCCCGATCACAGATAGGTCCTCCACTTCCTGTATCTTTTCTTTTTCCAGCGCTCTTTTCTTGGTACGAATAATTATCTTAGCTAGTTTTCTCTTTTCCTTGTACACTTTTGCATGAATCATAGAGGAACGATATAATAGTCCGATCACTAACAGTTACCAGATCTTCATGTCTAATAGTTCACTTCTCATTTCGAATCATCTCATCTGAAGTATCTGTTTCATTTTTTATTACTCAACAAAGGAGAAATGTATTAGTATGTGATACTGTTTCATATTAGTCCACGATTTTCGCATGCTTCGCAAATCTCACATCAAGTTGCCACAGTATTATTTATTTATCTATGGAAGAATAAATTCTTGTCGCATATTGTCTCCTACGAATTGTGAAGCAACTGTCTATATACTTGTTGGCATGGAGTAATGCATGCAGAAGTGCGTGACATTTCACAAGAGATGTACGCAACAGGCGAAGAAAGAGTCCAATCACTAAACCGGCATGTGGTCTTGTTTCCAATTAGTTCACTTTTTTCGTATCCTTCACAACTTTCATAAAGTTTTTTAAGTCATTATTATTTTTTCAGAAGAAGTATTTCATGATGATATTTATTTTCCTCCTTTAAATTTTTAGTGTACATTTCTCTGTTCACTCTCAATGCAGTATTACTGGCTGTGTCCATTCTTTACTAATCCATTTATATCTTCGCAGCTATTTTAATCTGTTATCTTCTAACCTGATTCTGATTGGCATCGTTTTTTAAAAACAGGCTCGAGCATCTTAAAAGTATAAGTCCAACATCTAAGGCACAAATCAAAACTTCGTCTTCTTTTACCTAACAGAGTACAGCACATTCTTCGAAATTGAATACGTGCTGATTAAAGCAACATCAACACTTTAGCTAATCTCTTCCTTTTTTATTAAATTAACGTCAATTCACTTTCTTTAAAAAAGAAAAATAAATTTTGCAACCAATTTAGTTTTTTTTTTCTTTAAGGCTAAGCCTAACGAAATTTGATCTCTAGTAGATATGACTTATAGAATCTTTTTACCATGCAAGCTTTCCAAACTTCAGATTAATTACTTCACTTCCTTCCATTCGAATTGGAACAGCTAATAATTTAGTTGATAACTTTTATTTGCAAATAAGTTACTGGCTCATGTGCTTGTAAGAGGTTTACTTGACATTTTAGGTAGAAGCTTTAATTTTTAGGGCAAATTCAGTGAGATTGTTGTATTTTTCCAGCCAAGATATGTTTTCCACATCTTAGTAAATCTTTCTAAGATTTTTTGGCCACTATCATTAGAGTCTTGAAATTTGAGCTTGTCAGATCTTTTTTAACCTTTCATGAGCTAAAAGTCAAATTTGAGCTGGTTAATGAAAAAAATTTCTTTAAGTCTTCATGAACAGCTCTTTTAACCCGATCAGTTCAACTTCACAGAAATCAGATTTTAGATACTTATTTGTATCAGGTTTCGTCTCAACCTTTAAAAATTTGTCGATGTCACTCGCTAATAATCACAAGCCCAGATTTTCATGGAACTCCTAGGTATGATTTTTCTGAAGTGTTCAAAGCTTCTTTATTTAGGGAATTTGAGAAAAAACTGCGTTTTATGTAAGCATAATCATTGTCTCACTTGACTATTCAGGAATTTAGTTAACAATTTATATGGCATAATAAGCGTAAGTTGGCAAATACGGACAATCCATATACCATGCTTATAATTTTTTAACACTTCTGATTAACACTGCGAGTTTGCGAACTGAATTCACACTTTTCTTGGAATTCCAAATTTTCAATTTAAACCAAGAGTTTAATTTTGGTTTGTTCGTAGTCATAATCATATAATCACAGCACTTTTAAAAAAGGGCAAAAGTATCTTATTTCGTAAAAAATCCAGCTTATTGACCCAACTCAGTAATTTTATATTTTTAATCAGTTTGGGAGGGGGGGGGAATTGTGTAATTCAAACAAAAATTTCACTTTTCTAAAAATGGTCCAATATCTGTCTTTGATAGTATTTTTTTAAAAATAATATTAAATAGGACAACTTTTAAGTAAAATACACAAATTACAATAAACACATATTTAGATAATAATAACTATTTAGATAATGCTTTTATATAAATCTTTGCATCAGTTTTTATACTTCAACATTTTTATGTGCTTAAACCGACAAATATAACTTGCTTTCTAAATATTGAGTGATAATATAGAGTTTCAAATTTTTGACCTAGATTTTGATATGCATGTCGGCAAAACTGACATGCTTTGTCAGCATTGTTATGATTTTGTCAGCATTGCTATCATTGCTATGATCAACACTATCGTAATTGTATTGAAAGGACGTTATGATATTTTTGAAACCCAATTTAACCTTATCAAAAAATAAATATTTCCTTATTATTTGTTATGTAAAAAAATTACTCGGGGCGAACATTTATAAAAAAGAAATGGAATTAAAATAAATTAAAAAATTATTCTTAAGAGTGCTTTTTATTGTAAAAAGTTTACAAAACTTTCATATAATTAAATTTTGTTAGAATTTTCCTGTACCTCGATCGATACACGTTCGCAAACGAGAAGCCAACAAAAAATTATGAAAATCCAAAATTTACCCACTACAAATTGATGCTTCATTTGCTTTTAAAATTTTAAAAATATGTTAAGATAGTATCTTTCTTAAAAAAAAAAAGGGGGAGATGATTGTGTACACTAAATTCAATAACTAAAATGAATATAGTTAGATATGCTCAGTCCTTATCATGAGTAATCTGAAAATTTGTTCAACTCACGGAAGATAACTGTTAAAAGTTAACTCTAATATATATTTATTAAATTAGAGATATAATATACTTTTTGGACTACGAAACAAAACTCAAATTTACAAAAGATTGGCCATTTTATGTTGCTTATTATCGTTCTATAACTGTTCTTATAATTAAAATGCTACTAAGTTTAAAACACATATCGAATAAAAGAAAACTCTTACTAACCATGTATAATCTTATAATAAAATGTTTCCCGGCAAAAACGCATCATAAAGGATTGTTTACGCAACTGAGGACAGAGCAGCATAAGTCGTTTTTAAACAACCTGTTGCTGTCAATTAGAATCTCTCTTTGTGGCAGAAAATGCTTTCGCTTTTTGCTAAACATTCACACAGTAAAAAGTCAAAAGAACTTTTTACTACGGCGCATTATTCACGTTTTTTTTTCTTAAAAAGTTCTTAGAATATTCCTTTTTTAGTTCGCCACTCGACATTAAGCATGTATGTGCAACCTGATAGTATTCAAAAATATTTAATGACGTCTATGATGTTGAAGTATTTTTTCATAGTCCAAGTATTGTGTCTAAGGCATGGTCGAAGTATTAAGTATTTTTTCATGACCAATATTAATTGCTCATAAGGATATAGCTGTGGACATAGTTTTGAATTTTTCAAAAAAAAACATAATTTATTAATTACTGTGCTACTTTTTTGTTAAAGCAATTATTTATACAAAATTCTTCAATTTTAAATTAATCATTTTTTCCCACAAGCTCAACCTTTTTTCCACCAAAAGCTAAATGCGCTTACTTCATTCTTCAGTGTGTTAAAAAAAAATACTTGAAACAGCTAAATTCTGAACTTCAAGCTATATAAGGAATCTAATCTAATATTTGAAAAAAGAATACATAATCAACGTAAAAATGATTTTTTAAGAAGCTTTAATTTCAATCTTTACATTACAAAATTCGTGTCCTATAAAATACATTCTCAGATTTTAATGCCTAGTTATTAAATAAATTTTGCATTCAATTGATAAAGTTTTTTTTCTTCAATACTTTATCGATTTTATGATGTCTGAAGCATCAAAACTTTTAAAAACTAAAAACATTTAATTTTCTTAAATAAATATTAAATCCCTTATATCAAACAGCATTAAAGTTTGAAACCACCATGATTCTTTTTCTTTGATAAATTAAACACTCTTTCAGATAAACAAAATATCTATAATTCATTAATTTGATTTTCCCACATATCATAAATACTAAGATGAATTTCAAGTATTTATAAAACAAGTAAGGACTAAAAAAAGTTAATTTGTGTGTGATGCACATGAATGGCTACGAAACTTGTTAAATTGTATGCATCAAATTAAGAAATGTCATTTTATCATCAACAATTTTAGATACAAACTTAATTTGCTTCTTCAATGCATTTATAATTATAGATAACATCAACAAATAAGATTGCAGAGAACGTGGAATCGCTATTACTTTTCTGGTAGTTCATAGGAGTAGAATTTTTTTCGTTTTTTTTTCTTGCGAAATTTAGATGATTTAAGTTTTTTAAGAAAAAAGTTTCTTATGAAATGATTATATGAAAAATCTAATAAATAGGAGGATTAACGTGATTTTTTATTTTCGTCTCGAGATGTAGCTTTGAAATCAAATTTTCGACAATTTTTTTTCCAGTTTCTTCAAGCATTGGGACGACTAGTCATGTACTGATTGATTAAAATGTATAATTTTATAAAACTGTTTAACAAAATACTAAATTCTTTTTAATTCAAAAAGTGTCATTAAAGAAGTACAAGAAAAGTAACATTAAAACTTCTTTTTTTTTTAAATTCTTCAAAAATTGATCATTTTTTAAATAATCAGTTAATACCTTTTTTTTGAAAAATTGCCCTTAGATCATTTTTAAAAATCCTTAAACTTTAAATAAATACGTATTCATATTTTTTTTTGTTTAACAAATCTTTGCACGAGTGTTGATTGATACTTTTTAAACGCTTTTATCTGAGTGAGAACACATATTTATAACAATTTTCATAACGATAAGATTAATATTCTAAAATTTTTACATAAATGGTATCATAAACGAATCTTTTACCAAGTATATATAGATTTCCGGCATTTCTCAAACGAAATATCGAATTTAACAATGAAATGGCATAACATTTTTGAATTTAGAGTGCAGTATCATAAATAATGAAACTACCTGAGGTTACTTAACGAATGTAAATTAATGCACCAATACTTTAACCGAACCATTTTTGAAACAAATTAACACCTTTAAAGAAATTGCTTAACATTTCAAAATTAAAAAAAGAAAATTCACCACTTCATCTACAGTTTTATTATTGTACTAAGAGGACATAACGCGGATACAGTTGAAGCTCAATATATACCTTTCATAAATTGAATATTTTCTAATTATTTTTATCTAAAAGGAATTACTCGGGGCGAAACATTCATTAAAAGCAACGGAATCAAAAACGAGTCTTAAAAAGAGTTATGCTTCTTTTAATGTAAAAGATATTTAAAAACTTTGTTCTGTAATTCAAGGTTTCGTAATATAATTAAATTTCGTTAGCATTTTATGCACCTCGATCGATATAAGCGTTCGCAAACAGGAAGTAAACGAAACATTATTGAATATCCAAAACTTACTAACCACTCAACAACATTTCCTTTTCACGTTGTTACAGATTTAAAAACATGTTAAGACATGACGAGATCGAAATTTCAAAAATAAAAGGAACGTTTAAAATCCAATCTATTCCTTTGAAAAATATTTATTTGAAATTAAAAAAATAATTCAGAAGGAAAATACATAATTGTAAAGATATTTTAGGCGATGTATAAAAATACTCAAACTCATGCATAAATTAAAATGTTTAGATATGATTTAGATATTTATTTAATTAGAGTTCGGCATCTTATAGAACATTCAGTGGTAGGAAAGGAGGTTCTTTTTAGCGATCGTTTTAATATTAAGGCAGGTATTTAGCATTATTGGTATTGTGCGCAACCGAAAAAGAGCAAATATTTTAGATGTTCCATTTTTAAAAAGATTCATTTGAATCAAAGGATTTTTTACACTCACAAAGAAAACGTAAATTTGCAAAATCTTTTTCTTTATTTTAAATTGCTTATGACGCGTTCTCTTAACTACTAATAATATGATTTGTAAGTTTAAAACACTACTCAAAAATCATCATAAAATAGAAAATGTTATTTGACTAAAGGATGATCAAACAAGATTTTATATGCAACAGAGAACTGATTAGCCATGATTGATTTCAAACAGCCTGTTGCTGTGAATTGCTGTGAATTCGAAGAAATCTCTTTGGCAGAAAATGTTTTTGCTCCTTTTTGTTAAACCTCATACAATAAATTCGAAATAATTTTACTAGAAATTTTCGTTATGGAGCTTTTTAAACAGCATTTCTAAGTGAAAAAGTTTTTCTGCAAATAAATGTTATATTTATATTGTAGGTAATTACTGTTTTCCATATCAAATAAAAATGAAGTATTATTGATGTCCTTGATGAAGGAAAGTTTTTTTCACTTAGTCAAATATTTAATGTTTGCAATTGTCAAATTGGACAGACGGATATAAAATGCTTTGAGCATTAAAAATAATTATTAAATTATTAATATTACTTATTATTATTATTATTATTAATCGTTATTATTTAATTGTTATTATTAATAATTTGTATTATTATTCAATTATTATTATTATTATTTGAATATTATTGCTAATTATTTCATATTTCACCATTAAATTCTTCCTGAAATGACGTTTCAAATTTATCGTGTTAATTACGTCTTATTACAATTATTTAAAAAAATTTAAAAGAATACTCATTCTTTATTGTTCAGTAAGCTTTATAAATTATTTGAAACATCTAAATTCCATATTTCACGAGATAAGGAATCTAAGCTAATATTTAAAAAAAAATACATTGTATAAAAGAAATTATTAAACAAGTTTTTTTTAATTAATTTCATTTTTATATTACGAAATTCCTGCCTTGCAAAAACCTTAGTGTGTGATGAACAGGAATAGCTATCTAAATTGTAAAATTTGATGCATAAATTAAGTAATGTAATTTTGAGACATAACTGCGCACCTAAGATACTAACTTAAATTGTTTTTTAAAACAGTAAACTTCTTTGGAATCGTAAAATTGTCGAATTTACCCCAGTTTTTCTCGAAATTTATTAAATAAATTACATTTCACTTTCTTCATAAAATGTTTTAATCTAAAATAAGGAAAAAATATTAAAAACAAAAGGTTTGTTTTCAATCTTTACCGCAATTTCTCCAGATTTGTTTTCCAAATCCCATTTACACAAACGTGTTTCCATTTTTTTCCGTTCTGAGACGACTAATGATGTACTGATTTGTTAAATGAATTCATAATACAGTTTAAAATTTCTGAAAACTCGATGATCCTCTATATAACGCAGAGAGTTAAGTCTAAACGGATAAACCATCCGTAACTGGCTGGTCAGAAAAAAATTTTTCTCGTAGACACAATATAAAGTAATCAGAATCTTTATTTTATTAGTTATGTATTTTTTTCTCGCTTTCAAAACTAACATAACTGTTAAAGGTATCTATTATATGCAAAATAAATGTTAAATAACTATGTCGTATGCGTCTTTAGATTATAACTATGCGTCGCAGTTGTATCGAATTGTTTATGCTAATATGTGATAACTACATAGTTAAATGTTGATAAAAAAGTTAAACAAAAGTACTAGTCTTATATCTAGTCTTACGTGGCTTCAAAATTTTGGCTGTATATCTTCTCCGCTGGTGGCAACGTTTGCTTTGTTTTGTTTACTTTACCATTTCTTTTACACGGCGAATCGACCAATGATTGCCGCTAAAATTGTCTCATGCCAAATCTAGATGAGGTGACTCAACATATAGCGCTTTTAAAAACGGAAACTGAAATAACCAGAGAGCATCAGCTGCGGCAGTCTCATACTATTAAGCTAGGCAGAAGTGAGTAGTCTTTGTCGATAGATCTCTATTTCAGTATTTTGTCGAAAGCGCTTTTTTTCCCGAATTTATATATTACGAATTTATTTGACGATTTTTGATTTATGTCACGAATTACACTATAGCACATTTCTAATAGGATTAACGAATTACATGTCATTTATTTGAATTCAAAATTTTAATGACTTAGTATTTACTAAAAAGATGCATTTTTTTAGAAAAAAGAAAGTTTTTATATGGATTTGAATGATTGTTTTGAATTCTTAGAATTTTGTGCATTTGCAATGTATCTAAGTTAGTAGCGAGTGAAGCGAGCTTGGTTTGCGAAGCAAACCATATAAGATTGCGTAGCAATTTTCTGGGGTTGGCGAGCGTTAGCGAGTATTATAATAATAATCGCTAACGCCCACTAGTATTATAATAATTTTGAGAAACGGGCAAAAACAAGGATATTCAGTGCAATGATGCTGTGAGATCACGGCTTTTATTTTCACAGTAATGAACTCTGGAACAACTTTAATAATCAAATAATCTAATTTCTCAAAATATTTTTTCAACAACTTAGTTAATTTTATTTAATAAGTTTATTGTTGCATAAAAAATCTGGTCATTTTGGATTGTAAACATGCTTGCACTCTTTATAACATATAATACACACCCATAAACTTTTCTTTTAAATTAGAACAAAAATTAAAAAATTCCAATAGCGTATTCAAGCAAGCATATATATTTTTTAAATGTTTTAAAATTTGACTCATAAAAATAATTATTATACTTTTACATCTTAAGTTTTTAAAATGTGAACAAAACTTTTGCTTTGATCAGTAACTTACCCTTAATAGAAAAAATAAATATTTTTAGTTCTCCAAAAAGAAACCAATACGGCAAGAAAAAAAATGAATATAAGAATTGAAATTGTCTACAGACTTTTTCTTTCAAAAAAAAAATTAGAATTTTAAAATTAAATTTCAATCCCGATCAGTTGAAATTCTTTCTGAGTAAAGAAATCGTTTAAAAGTAACTAATTTTTCCACTCCGATTTTGAGAAAAGTTTCATTTGTTGATATGAAATTAGTTTTTATTATGCATTTGAGAAATATCGATGTACGTTTAACTACTATTAAAACCCATTAACGCCTTAATTTTTAATAAGCCATGAAACAAAAAAACTATTAAAAAATGGTCATTTTTTTAAACTAAATGAATATTTTCTTCTGTTACCTAATCGTTGATTTTTGAAAAGAATAAAAAACATTTACTTAACACTAGAACAGCCGGATTTTGGACTTGCCTATAACCGCCATTATGGGTTAACTGGACCCTCATAAGAAATAGATGTTTTTTCAAAGTAAATGATTTTTTTATACGATGAATATTGTTGAAAATACAATATGTAAGAGTTTTAGAGATTAAAAAATTTATTTTTTTTACATTATTGATGCAATGTCAATCCAACGTTTGTATTGACAACACATTGCATTGACAACGTTTGTATTGACGTTGTACAATAAATGTTTGAAATATTAAAATATTTATGAAAAGTACTTGCCTGTCTAGTGTTATAACTATATTAATAACGGAAGTTTATATCATCACATGAAACTAGTGTCGTTTTATGGCAAATTGCTTTAATTTAAACAAATGCAAAGTATAAACATTGTAATGATTTATGTTTGCAAATATCTTAAATGGTATCGTAAAGTAAAATGTAATCTAGAACTGTTTCTACGAAAATTAAAAACATTTGTGTTTTCAAAACACTGGGTTTGCCAAACTAAAAACGTTCAAGGTAATAAAACTACGAACTTCATTTAATGTAATTTAAGAATAAGCTTCTTGCGAAGCTAATGCTACATTTTATTGGAGGACTTTTCATTACAGTAAAGGATATACAAGAAGAAATTGCCAATACGTTAAATAAAAAAATTTAAATCGACTAATTTTTAACATTGTAATAAATTTAAAATAACTGAATTCATTTAATTTTATTTAACAAAAAAAAATAATTTTCAACAGATTCTCTAACCATCTTTCAGGTTTTGAAATCGCAGTAAATAAAAAGAAAAAACGTTCATCGTCAAAGTTCTTAAAATAATTTTTTTAAAGTGTTCCAATTTCCTTTTTTGCCGAATGACTGATTATGAGTTAAATGAATTAACGGAAATATAAATGTAATATCAATATAATACAAATATAATATTAATTAAATAATTCATGGCTGATATTTATCTTTTGTTTAAACAGGCCCTCAGGTTCAAATTAAACCAAAGTGTTTTAATTACAACACTTAGATCAGCATGAGGAAAGATATTCAGATAAAGTAATTTACTATTTTTATATTTAAGGCCGTATCACTTTTGTAACCCTCTTCATTCGTATTTTTCTTTTGATTAATTAACAACAATGAATAATGATTCTTGTAAAAGCTACTTGGTACAAACAATAACGATAAAAGAATACTCCTTACTTTTTAGAATACTTGAAGATGCAATTTTCCTCTTTTTTCAATAAATCTCTACACAATTAACAGAAGCGATGGACTGGAAATTCATTACAGTATAATTATCAAGTATCATCGGGCTAACAGATAGAGGGTTTCTTAGTTTTTCTCTTCATGTAGCCAAGTATGGATTAGTTATTAAAATAACCCCAAAAAGTGGAGTTTATACGGATATATATTTGTCCCAGAGTCTTGAACTGTGTTAACACGTTGAATGCCGTGTGGGTCACCGGTGACCGGCACTGAATTTGTTCGTAGCGCCACGGGGGTCACCTGTGACCGGAGAAGCCCAGATTATTAGAAACACTCAATTCAAGTAAATTTTTAATGCGTTTAATTTTTTTTATATTATTATCGTTACTAAAATGGAAGGTTTGAGATGGTTTGATGAAATTAATGCAATAGAGAACACACAAAAATCATCTTGGCTAGACTGAAAAGCTGTGTAAAATTTGCGTGGCATTCAACGTGTTTAAGATTTCATAAAATATGATGTTGACACGTGAATAAGTTGGTAAGATAAAAGCATAGTTTTATAGCTCAAAATCTGGAAGCAGTTATAGAGTTAACCATAAACTCTATTAAGTAGTCAATGCAACAAAATCAGACGGTTTTAAAAATTAAGTCGAACAAAAATAAAAGAGGGAAAGGTTACTGTTGTCTTGTATCTGAGTCCATAGCTTATTAAATTGTAAAACATTTTGCAACAGAAAATAACGAATTTGAATTCAACTATTTATGAAGTTCTGATAGAGTTTTTATAATGAAATATTTCTTAAGGTCGATTGCATATCGAAATGAATGAATAATAAAAGAATCAGAGCATTTTTGAAAATAAAACAATTCACTTAAACTTATAAAATTCATGTATTAAGTATACGCATGTTGCCATACTTGTCGGAATTAATTTTTTATTGAATGAATTTAATATGCGAGATAATAAAGGGAAAAAAATTCCCTACGAAGGGAGAAAAACGTGCTCACTTTTAAACAGAATTAGTAAAATAACATTTTAACTTTTAGATATCTTCGAAGGCTAAAACGTAAAGGAATGTTTAATCAATATTATAAGATCAATATGATTCTTTGTTATGATTGTTGAAAACAGACAAAAATGACTAGCACAAGAAAAGGAGGGTTGTAAGAGAAGGCTACCGTTTTTTGCACCGAAAGTTAATATTATTAGCAAGGCTTTCATCATGGTCAGGGTGCGTAGCCAAACTTTTCAACAAAAAATAAGCACCCTTTAAGTATTTAATAAGCATTCCAAAACTATTTTTAGACGCTTTTAAAAAAATTCATAATTAGGATCTGCACAGAAATAAAAAAATAAAATCCTTTCTATTGCTTAAAGTTCACTTATAATATTAAAGTAACAAAATGTAAAAATATTTTCAGTGACTTTATGTAATCATGATAAAAAAAAAAACAAGTTTCTGATAAATATTGAAATGAAAATAGATCATGATTTTTTCGTAACTTATGATGACACTCAACATGGCAAAAAAATATCTAATTTTTTTACATTTTTAACAATCTCCGAATTGAAAAAGCACCCTTAAGGGGTTTTTAAAAGACGTAAACCAAAAATACGCACTATTTAGCACTTTTTAAAAACTATACGCACCTTGATAGCTCTTAAAAAAAGTTATTTTAGCATTTGCAGATAAATTTAAATCTTTAAAAAATATCCGATGTCCTGCTTACAGCTTAATACAAAATTTAGAAGAAAAAATATCTTTTTTTTTTAATTAAGAAACCTTTTGTACGTCCAGTAAATCGATTTCCCAAATTCAAGCAATAAAGAATTCAAAGAATTGAAGATTTCACACTAGTAATCTGCAATTTAAAATTGAAAGCATTTTTTTCTAAAAATATTGCGCAGCAAAAATATTTAGGAATTAAATCCCATATTAAAAAGTATCTTTTGTGTTAAAAATCAATTTAACATTTTAAATTAAAAAAAAAAGTTTAAAATTAAAATGAATAGAAATTGTTACTGATGATTTCAGCTCTTATTTGATTTTCTCATAGAGCATATGATAGAAACAAAAATGATTTTCAAGCATAAAAGTGCATCATAAATAATTAAAACAGCATATTTTATGATAAATAGAACTTTAATTATTACAAGTTTATTGTAATTTTTCATTGATTTATCGTTTTATAGAACTCAAAAAATGATTAGTGATTAATTGCTAATTGACAACACTTTTTCTAAAAAAAATTGTCAGCAAACAAAAAATTAGGAACTTCTGATTAGGGGAAGGGCTCTTAACAATGTAAAACATTATCGTCTTTAATTATGAACTTATTTTCTTTTCTTTTTTTACTATTAGAGATCATTTCGGAAAAATAAACTATTTCTTACTCCCTAAGCTTGATTACTCTTTGGAACCCTTCTTCAAAGTGAAGAAAATTTCATTTCATTTTATTTTATTTGAAATTTGACTTAATTTTATTTTGTGAAATCTGATTTAATTTAATTTTATTTTAATTTATTTTAATGCATAAAGGAAAAATGTTTTTCGAAATTTAGTAATATTTCCCCAGAAAACGTACCAGACCTGTATCCACAATACTTGCTTACGGATCAGGGGTGAAATAAAATGCTTTTAGTTAATTTTTTTGACAAAATTTATTCGCTACAATATCTTTTAAATTAACACACAATATCTTTAAAATGAAATAAAATTCATCAGTAGGGTCGCTAATGATTGTGAAATGAACAACATAAGTTTAGTTGCATATAAACCTGCACAACTGATATTAATGCAAGTTATCTAGCTTGGATAATACAAGTATTCTAACCCTGAATCTATAGTTTAGTCAACCGGGGAATAAACTTTTGTTCAACTCTTTACGATTTTTTTTATAGTTATATACTATTACACCTCAAGTAATTTGCAGCAGCAGTTCGTATATGACGAAATATTTCATCATACCAAGTCATAAACAGATTAAACAGAAATTTAAAAGTTTTATCGAATGTGTTTTGCTTCTTTTGAAATATAACCATTCAAAAACACTCTTTATACACTGTATGAGTGCAGCCTCTGAAATAAAATTCAATTCTCCAGAATTTAGGAAGAAAAATTAAATGAACAAATTTTGTTTCAAAATAATCATTAGAATGTTCTATAAATCATAACTAAATTATACGTGTCTTACGCATATGAAGAGGTTAGAACTAGGTTTTGCTTTGATAACAGATACTATGAATTTCTTAATCAGTTGCAAATAACGATACAAAAAAAATCTAAAGTATTTTAAAAATGTTATAAAATTGCCCAGTGAAATAATCCAATTTCAATATTAAACATTTGATATGTGAGTTAAGTATGTAACATTTAAAAAATAAATAACAAAATATAAACTATATGGGAGTTTTCAAACACTATCTCTTTTGAAACTTAAGAAATAATACTTGTAGAATCATTATCTGCAGCAAATTTAGTGCACACAAATTTATTTATCTTGCTATACGGACAAAAAGTATATCTAACCACGGGCTCTGTAGATAAATATTTTTCATGCTGCTGCTTATCAGTATAGTAATTTCTATTGTTGTAGCACCTCAAAGCAGTAATGAGACAGTTTAAATTCTTCAAAACTTCCTCGAGAAGACTTTTAATCACTCGTAAACACCATTTTCATTTCAGATAACATTAAATTGTAATAAAATACTATTTGGTATCAATTTTAATGCAGACCTTTTAAGCAAAAGAGTCAAACGATACGACACAGCACCCAACTTATAATTGCATCACGAACCCAAGAGCTAACAAAGCTAAGTAGCGTTATAACGAAAATTTTATTGAACTAGCAAGGGAGCTTTCAATCTTATTCGTAGGGAAAAATGTTCCCAAAGGGAAAAATGTAAGGAATTTGTAAATGAAAAATAACACACACCTCTTCATGGGAAATGTCTCAACTCTCATTTTCTAAACACACATTAAACTTTTTTTAAAAAAAGAAATATGAAGTATTTTCATGAATCTTAACAATTCATTTTAGCGTAATTTGAGTATTAAAGAAAACTTTTGGTTAAACCTTTTCTCACCAAATAGATTCATCTACCACCGAAACTATAACAACTGCATAAACATCGATTGTTTATTTTTTACTTAAAAATGGTTACTAAAATTGAAACGTTTAAATTCGACCTCTGAGATATTTCCACGCCTCTTTAATATTCTAATTTAACTCAAAAGTTAGATTTTTTAGAGTGCTCCCCATTTAACAGAGGTGCCAACTCTCCGAACTAGCTTTAAAAATCAGAACACAAAACAATATAAAGTTGGTGTTGACAGAATCAAATTAGTTTCTTACGCAATTTCACAATTGTACAATTTTAAAGCGTATATACAACTCAAGTTTCATATAGGTATGTAATACTAATAAAATCACGCACGTGTTTACTATTAAACAAAATAGTAACAAATTTTTAAATAGAAAATACGTTATACTTCATTCCTACTATTTCACTATTTTATACTTCATTATTCAGGGTGCGTAGCCAGATTTTTCCATAAAAACTAACCAATTTCTAAGCACTCAAATAGTATTTTTAATCACTTTTCAAAAAAAAAACATTCATAATCAGGATATGTGCAGTAAGGAAAATTATTTCTTTCTATTGTTCGCCATTTACATACATAAGTTCTTCATTTATAAGTTTAATTACGCATATAAGTTCTTCATTTATCTACTTACAATCAACAAAATGCAAAAATATTTTCAATGACTTTACGTAATCATAGTAAAATAACTAGTTTCTGATAAATATTGCAGAGGAAAATTTTGAAAATCATTTCTTTTTTATAATTTATGACGACGATCTGCACAGCAAAGAAAAAATCTCATTTTAAAAGAGTGAAAATTAAACACTTACAAAATTAAACACTTACTGAAAAAAAGCACCTTTAAAGACTTTTAAGAAACGTAAATCAAAAAGAAGCACTTTTAAGCATTTTTTATAAACGCCACGCACCCTATTATTAGATGATCAATTTAAAATTATTAATTGTAATTAATTTTCAAGCTTTTGGTTAAACAAGAACTAGCCTTTATTGCATTTTTATCATTTTGCATTTGACCCACTAAACATTTTCTCTCGTTGCATTTCAGATTTGAGTTAAAATTTTTATGCTTTTTTTTTACAAAGAGAGAATATTAGGTTTTCAAAATAGCTTGTTGTAAGGTCCAAATATGAGATTTCTTTCCTTTTTTTCTAAATTTCTTGCTTCTACCAGAATGCTTTCTTTTTTTTAGTGCTTTCAGAATTGTTTGAGCAGTAGAAAATAATTATAGTAGTTGCAAACAATAAAATTTTATAGCTCTTGGTAGTTAAGGGTTAAAGTAAATTTATACTAAACGAAAATTCTCCAAACTGGTAATTTAAATTACAGTAAAAACGGTAATAATAACGAACAAATCGTAATAGTTGGCACCTCTGCTTTAATGAAAGTAGACTCTCGATACAAAACTACGAAGACTACTAACTACTTTTTTCAAGAATTTTTACGAAAGTCAAAATTCTTGATGGTCACCATCCACAATTTTCCATCATGCGTTCATGGGTTTTGATATGCCAGCAAACTTCCATCATACCATGTTGAAGATCCTACTCTTTTACTATGATGGTTAACCATCAAGAGAAGTTTGATTCTCATGGACCAACAATCCATAATGATCCGTGACGGTCCATGATGGATCCAACTATAAATTTCCATGATTGTTTAATGGGAACTTTTGTTGGTTCTCAGGAAAATGCCATCAAAACAATTTGTTTTTATTTTATGTTCGCCCATCACAAATCATTCCGAATTCCTACATTAGAATGATGAGTGTTCATGATCGTTTGATTTCTAGGAAACTATGATGGAAATTTTCTGATGGTTTAACATGAACAAACCATCAAAACAAGTAGCTAATCGTATCTTGGACAGTCATAAATCAGTCCGAACTCCTACATTGGGGTGATGGTCACTTAAGTTGGATACTATCAAAAATATAATGGCTTGTGATGGAATTATAGATGATTACCATCAAGATTATGTTGTTCCAGTAATGGAAAACCGTACTATCAAAAATTTTAACTTGGGCACTGACATCAGAACAGAGCTTGTTTCGACAAAACTAGAAAAAATAAAGCATCGCACTCCTAGTGTCACCATAATCTCAACATGTGCGCAACTTTTGCACAACAAAAAGATTTTGACTGTTTAATGATAAAAGTGTGCTTAACCTTTAAAGAAATTTCTAACCTCAATATCTTCATTTGATCATTTAAAACTTAAGGAAAAATACGATTTTGAGCTGTGGCAGAATTCCACGAGTTGAGCGATGCCATGTAGGAGCTTATTGTGAAATTTTGTCAAGTCTTGGGAAAAAAATTGCACGGGATTAGCATTTTCGCTCCATATTTCTGTTTGATGTAATCAAATGAATCAAAATTATCAGTAAAATAGTTATATAAATAAAGATAAATGTGACCATTATAGAAGTTTTTTCTTTTAGTGCTTAACCCTTAACGGTTTAGAAGTACATAAAATTTAATTCAATAAATGTGATAAAATAATAAAATGATTTTATCCATCGTGTATGCGAACTCATGTATGTGATTGCTCGTTAAGTGTTAAAAAATTCCTCTTTTTCTTCGTGTTTGTTTCACAATAAGCTCCACAGGGTTTATAACACGTGGTTCGTAACCCCTTTCTTCTTAACTCTTCCTCCCTCCCTTACCAGTTTTAACATCAAAAACTACAGAACATATCCCCAAAGTACTCTAGTTTGATATTTTAAGATCCTACATAGTAGTACACAAACATTTAAAAATCCTTATAACATTATTAAATGTCCAGTTGAAGATCAAGGCAAATGAAATTACAAAATAAATGTAAAGCTGAAAATATAAGAATCAATTGCGAATGTTTAAGCACCAATGCGCCATGTCTTTATTTACTTCCAATTTATTCATTTGAATATTTTACTGTTAGAAAACCATCTCTCAAAACGGAATAAAAATTTGTTTTTTTATGATGAAATATAATTGTATACATAAAGCGATGCGTATTGAAGTAGGTTCATCATCATCCATGCACGATAAAAAAAATAATTATAATATTAATTTCCCAATATTTTTTTTATGTTAAATGTCGTGAAATCGGCTGGAAAGTTACTAAATCTGAGCTGAAAACTGAGCTGATTTATTTAAAAAGCAGTCGAAAATTCCATAGCATTAAGACACTTAGAAGAATTTCCGAAATGTATTTAAATTGAAAATTATAGGAAATACAGAGGAAATTTCCCTTCCGAATGAAAAATCTTTCTGCAAAATCTCTAACGTTCAGCGACAATGTCGCCTCTATTCTGCCACGGAGGTTTTTTTGATAGAAAATTCGTTGCTTAGAGTTTACTTGATATTTTTTTCCGATTTCAATGTATTAATATTAGTGAAGCACCACTGAAAATAATAGTTTCAAGTTATTTTCCTGCCATGGAATGTTCATAAAGATCCGAATTTTGGAAATCAAGTTCTAATCTCAGACGAAAAATTCAATAAAATAATTTTACTTTTGATGCAATACGCATCGCTTTATTTCAACACTGAATTTAGTTTTAACCCTTTGGTTGCGGCTGGTACAGCATATGTACCGTAAGAAAAAACTTCTTTTATTGCGGCGCTGGATCAACAGTTGTACCGGTGGTTCTCTTCCCCCTTTTCTACTAGACCGTCATCGCTCCTGTCATTTCTTCAAGAACCCCCTGTAATTTGCTCCTATTGTTGAAAAAAGACTTCACGTGTGCTCACTTTCGATTCGAATTGGCTGAAATATTTTTCTCTGTTATTATCAGTTGGCGAGGTTCGAGCTATGAGAATTTCTTTCATTCCCTTTGAAAGTTTAGTATCATTTTATTCGTGATCTTTTCAGCGACATTTAGCGAATCCTTGTTTATTGTTTTTCGATTAATTTCTTTGTTAGTTACGTTTATTTTTTGTTTGCGTTTTTGTTAATTTTTTTAAGCTTTTGCTTTAATGTTCTAATTAAATTTTTATTTACGTTTTATTTTTTAATTTGTTACTTTCGTTTTGCATTTTTTTATTCTTTTTACATTAAAAGAATTTTTCGCATCTTTAAGATGCCACGTAGAGGGAGACCACTCACTCAAGATGAAATCCATAAGATAATGAATGATTTTGATGATGAAACATACGCTGATTCAGAATCTGAGTGTGAGGAGGAAGAAGAAAAAAATGAAGTGGATGAAATTGATAGTGAGGATGAATCTATGGATAATTGTCAATCAAATTCTGCAACTTCCAATTTAAAAGCAGTAGAAAGAGTATTTCAATGGAAGGAACCATCTTTTGATGATAAAGTAAATGTTTTGCCGTTTACTGGAAACGTTGGATTAAATGAAAAACATAAAGATTTGAAAAGAGAAGTCGAATTCTTTGAACTTTTCTTTAGTGATAAATTGTTCAATAATTATCTTCTAAGCATTTAAATTATGCTTGTACTAAAATAGCACAAAATTATTATGGAAACAAAGTACTGTATATTTTTTTACATGAGTAATATGCTGTTTCATAGGGTTAAAGGGAAAATCTAATCAACCGTTTGAAACTCTGAATCTAACGTGCACAAAAAGATGAAAGTAATAATTATTAAAAAGATAAAAGAAAGATAATTAATTATTAAACGAAATATTGAATTTTGCCTAGTATGATTGAGTAAATGAAGTTCAATTATTTTTTGTATTCCAGTCTATAGCACAAGATTAGTATGAAAACAAAGTATTGTATATTTTTTACATGAGTAATATGCTGTTTCATAGGGTTAAAGGGAAGTCTAATCAACCGTTTGAAACTCTGAATTTAACGTGCACAAAAAATTAATGCATGTGTAAATTTTTTCATTGGTAATTTTATGGAATCTAACTTTTGAAACCGCTTAGAAAATGTTTCAGATTTCTTTCTTTTTTAAAACAAAGGAAGAAAAAAAACACATTTATAATATTAATTTATTGTGAAAAAATACTGTTAAAAACCGAAAAGAAAAAAAATTAAATATTTGTGGAAAGATGATGGAGCATCTATGGAAAGGTTTTCAATGCGTGACCTTGAACAGGAAGTTTAGTCACAATGAAACTATCTCTGCTTTTCAAACATTTATATGTGATTAACTACTGAACCATTTTAAAAAGGTATCTTTCTCGCCTCTTGCTGAAGTTCTCAAGGACAAATTATTCTTTCAAGTTCCGACGAAGTTTTTCTATTGAGAGTTTTACAGTTTGTCATAATTTAACTTGCTGGGTACAAAATAAATTGTTACTCCTTCTCTAAAAGATAAAGGAAAACGAAATCATTCCTGCCTCTTCCACAGGCGAGGTGGCATTTCCTGCTTATTGTTGCGTTATCGGTCAGAATGCGTTTTGGGAGGGCTCTTGTTATTTATTTTGGTTACTGTCATTTTTAAAATTCTTGACAACAGTTATTTCAAACACCTGCAGAAAGACCACACCATGACTAAAGGAAATGCATGTCTTACCATCATTGTGTCAATAGAACTTGTATAGAACTTGTCTTATAACAATTGATGACTTAAAAATTTCATATGGACCTGGAAATCGTGAAATACTTCTCAGAGTAATGACGAAGTGAAATAACTCAGGGGATACTTTTTTTGAACAAAACCTTTCCTACTAAAGATAAAAATAAATAAGAAATTAAGAGGAATATTCCTTTTTGTATTAGAAAAAGAAGGGAATAAGGAAAGTATAAAGAAAACCAATCAATCTATAATTGCAAAATTTCAAAATTGAATAATATCTTTACTCTTTCAATATGTGGGTCAAATGTAAGGTAAATGGAAACGTGGCAATTTTTTTATTCCTCAATATTTGTGCTGTAAAAAGATTTAACAATGGAGTTTTTTTATTCTTTGAACTTACTTCAAACATATTCTTTATTTTCAGTGTCTTTATAATTATCTTTTATATTTCTAATAAGGTTTCTATAAAATATTCTTGCAAGATCTTAATGAATTTCTATTTAATATACGCGTGTAACATTTCTGTTTTCAAAACAGAAATGAAGGCGAAACGTTCTCGGAAAATTTTTAATCAAAGAATATTTATATTTTAATTTTGTTTGAATGTTATAGACGCTACTCTAAGGGGAAACTAACAAGTTAAATGAGTAAAAAATGTTTCACAAAACAAAATCTGCATTTGCTATTCTTTTTCACAGATAAAAGTACTTTCGGAAATGTATAAGAGATACAACGTTCATCGTTTAAAATTCTAATAATTTGCTTTACAAAATTATAAAAGCTAATTAGTGTGTTTAAGATTTTAGGATAAGAATAGACTTCAAATAATGCTTTATATATTCGAAAAAATTAAAAGAGATTTGTTTATAACAGATTAATAACAATCTTTCAGATGCAATAAAACGCACGTTTTATAAGAGCACATGCACATTTTATTAAAATATTTTTTTTTTATTCTCTTTTAAAAAATTAAAAGAGATTTGTTCATAATAGATTATTAACAATCTTTCAGGTGCAAAAAAAATTCATATTTTATATTAAATTAGCAACATATTTAAATCATTTTTAAATGAATGCTTTCTTTGCATTAGAAAAAACATCACTTTATTAAGTAAAATTAATTTAAAGCTATATTTCAATTTATTCTCATAATGTGTTAAACGTCACAAATAAAAAAATGCCAAAGTTTGCATAACTATGCCAAAACGTCTACGATAACGATATACATAACAACCCTACTACTTTTGCCTCCTCGAAAAGTAACACACAAATTACAACAAAACGTTTCCTATTCATAGCTGGTTAAAGTAGTTACCACCCACTGACTGAGTGGGGGAAGAATTTTTGCAAAAAGGCGCCGTAACGAGAGGAGAATTTTTTCACCTGACTAGCCGCAACTAAAAGGTTAAGCAAAGTTCAAGGGGTTACAAACCTTTTTTTTTCCTTCTCACACCCTGAAAAATTACATTTCCCCTTAAATGATGATATGGAGTTACTCGATCGAAACAATTGCAATCACCAAAAAAAAAATATTTAGACGTTAAATACGATGTAAATTTCCCTAAGCGCGCGTAAATGCTAATTTAAAATTCATGGCTAGAGTAAATAAAACGCAAGAATAAATAAGATAAAAAGATCGTGAGAGGTATTATGGAAGAGAAGAATGCTTGAAATTTTGAAATGCATAATCGATTAGAGAGTCATTTAACCTTCAATTTAAAAAAATCCAACTGTCTTTTTACTAAAAATGCAAAAGGTCTCTACTACACTGTCTACTTATTACTTTAAAAACTGTCACGCAGATACAATTTCACTACCTCGTATTCATTTCAATACATCCCTTATTTTCCTTTCGAAGTAATACACGCATACGTTATTCAAAGAATGAAATATTTTATTCAAAAATGATGCTATTGCATAATACAATATGCTCAATTCCCACCGGTTGTATGGTGGTCACGGAGCTGAACTGACTTCAAGTCAGAAAGTCCCGGGTTCGAATCCCGATTCTTCACTTCTCTGCATTATCTGTCCATCCTACTGTGAGAGCAATGCCAGCCTACACAATATGATAATCCTGCGTGAGTGGGCCACTAATCTGCCCTTCTGATGCCCCGAAAGACGAAAGTCAATATTCGGGTGCGTATTAGGAAAAAAATATGTTGACTGGAATTTTCTCTTGTATCTTCCTTTCCACAAAGCAGACACTTCTGTCATTGATCACTATCGTATTCCATGAGTTTTTTCCAAAACGCTGTGTTATTCCAAATGCATTGAATAGATAACCACGCAATTCCAGCTTAAAATTTGATAACTCATGTAAATATCCAAACTTTTCTTAAGTCGTCCAACATAGCAGAAGTCTGAATTTAGGAATGGGCCAAACTTTACTTCGAGGCACTCGATAGTGTTCTTTATATTGAGTTCATTAATTCGTGGGTTTTTTTTTCACACTTCTGACTTTCCTCACACATTTGCAATCATTGTATTTGTAGTATTGTTCGTTCACCAGGAGTTGGCACTTAACTCCGCCTTCATCACGTGGTATCCGAAGATACTATTTCGCTATTTTTGGGAGAAGGATGTGAATAATCCTGAACAAGGTTGCTATTTGGAGATTGACTGAAAGAAATATTTTTTCGCAATCTTCGTGTGCATTTTTATAACATTAATTGATGATTTATCTCTCTTTTGAGTGAATAGTCTGTACTTTGAGACATTTTGCTGGGAAAACGGCAATTTTCAAATTTAAAATATATTTAATCAGCTAGAGTAACGAAAAGTATAATAGCAGATGATAAAGCTAAGTTAGTGATGGAAAACGAATGAACTGTTTTCGTTTGGCACGCATGGCTGATCTACAGAACGACGAGGTAACAGCATTCAGAACCAGATTTTATTAAGTCTCTCAATTCATCGATGTTGTTGTTGCTTATGCCCACTTGACCAACAGAAGCATTAAATAAAGTCCATGAACTCATCCAAAAAGCTCCCAAAGCTGCTCAGCAGGGTTGGAGACCAGGTGGCTCTTCTGCAGCCAATACACGATAGGATGTGGGCAGGAGTAGACTGGTTCACATTGCACTTAGGGCAGGGTGGATAGACTTTAAGGTCCGCAAGGTGACGTTGGGATCGAGTGTGCCCGCTAAGTTTCTCAAGCGCCGTTTGGACACGCCTATTGCTTGCCCTGATCATAGCAAGACCAGGCTGGCCTCCCCCATGCCAATCATGCACAGGAGCATTTTTCCAACAGGAATCAATATCTTGCCTAGTCCGGGTTGCTATTTCTGAGAAAGTAAGAAGGTCATCGCCAGCAGTATCTCTATGGCTGCTCTCACGGGTGAGACCGTCAGCAATTTCATTCCCGTAGACATTCACGTGCGACGGTACCCACTGAAAGAAAATCCTAATGTCGTGACTCAAGCAATTTAGAAGCTGGACAATGTTTAGAGTCGCTTTGTCACCATGCCTCCACCATTCAAACATGTGCTGTATAGAGCTACGGCTGTCACTCAGAATCCATACATCTGAATCGACATTGTCAGCAATGCAAAATTTCACAGCTTCCTCTATAGCTATTAGCTCTGGCCTAAAAACAGAGCAAAAAATCAAGATTTTGATACATATCTTGATGCCCGTCCCCTTTAAGATGAAAATTCCACTACCCGATATAGCACCAGCACTCATGCTACCGTCAGTGTAGATCTGTGAGGCATCATTTGGAATTTTATGAATAGTTTCCAGAGCAAGGAGCCTCAGATACTCTGGGTGCTGTAAGCCCTTGTTGGTATAAGAGCATAAATCCGTTCTAAAAAAGACGCGTTCGTGGAACGACGTAGCAACATTCATGCAACCTGCCAAAGAGACATTCTACTTTATTGTGCAGCCAACCCTCGCTTTCAGCGCGACTAAGCGAGCTCTCTCTCTCTCTTAAGGCGACGATTGTTTTTCCAGCTACGCACATAACTAGAGGTTCTGTGCTCGTCACCATAACTGATGAGTTTGGCAAAGTATTTGATCAAAAGGTATCTGCTTCGTAAACTGAGAGGTTGCAGGTCAACTTCATACAATACAATATCCCTAGGACAGCTGTTGCGGAGATCGGTGATGACTCTGGCAGCAGAGAGTTGGACCATGACTGACTGATAACTACTCTGACTCTACTCATGACTCTGACTCTAAATAAAAATCACGGGTGCAATCCTCATGTTCTCCAGTTCAGTTAAGACTTCCTTTCATTTGTCTGATCTAAAAGTGATTTCTCTGTTGACACATAGTTCTGTGAGATAGTGGCGAAGTTCGATTATAGATATCGATAAGTTACAGTTTCCTTTCGTTTCCATAAATTCAGCATGAATTTGAAGGGATGTTTTGAACTTAATTCTTTTGGATATCACTTTTGTAAATTTTTTTCCTGATTTCAGTTTTTCGAAAGATTTAAATGTTCAGACAAACTCTCTTGATAGTTCTTTAAAAATTATATTGGAAAATTTATTTCCGTAAGCAATCATTCTCAAGCTTTAATCATAGAAAGTTTTGCTAAATAAGGACTTGGAGTAATATTTGTGTACTTTTTTTCTTAAACTTGTTTCTTTTTTCAGATATATTTCCAAGTTTTCCTATTTTCCACTATATGACAGCGCAGAGATAGCCGATAGCCTCACTCGTTTCTACCAAACGTGCCCTCTCGATCAATGTAAATATCTTATTAAGTAGGCAAGTAAGTCAAATGATCAAGTAGGAGATATTTTAAATTAATTCAACTCTTACTTGAAATAGAAGCAGAGTCTATCTCTTGGAAATTCTCCAACGCAGTCTTCATAATCGTTTTCAATAGCTCTTTGTGCAGCGGTAGTGCGATATAAATAAAGGTTCCTTAATAAGCAGTTCTGATTGAAACCTAAATAGCAAAGTTTGTCTAAAGTAAGAACTCTCCTCGTCTGGGCCAATGGCGGTGATTATGGTAACGAGCTGTAACAATTTTAAGTAGGGGTGAGGGGTCACTGTTCAGGAAAGGTTTTAGGTCGGGTTAGCGAGAGAATGGGAATCTTTTTCTTCAGTTTATCGTGTTAGCCCTAGAGTTAAGAGATGCTACCCTCCCTAAGATGCGTTATTCTTGTTTCCATAGCTGCCGACGGCCTCAAACTTTGAGGTGGGAGAGGGTGGAGGTGTTCTTACCGTAGACAAACTATACGAATTTTCTCCAAACATCACCGCCGAACAACTTGCGACAACACACTCCTGTATATGATATAGCTATCAAGTATGCATACTTCTCCTCAATTTTCATTTTGAGGAAACACTCAAAAACGGTTTGCCTATTTTCACGACCTATGTTCAATGCCCGAAATAAAAAAATATATCAGTAGGAATAATTTTTGTTCTATTGATCGAATTTTCAAGAACTAATTTCCAACCATAATCGCTTAAAGGGGTGATTTTAAATCAGGGTTAGCAATTAAGTTACAGAATTGGTCATCGACAATTTGCTATTAATGAGCTTCTCCAGGTTTTGAATTCAGTTAGAAATGAAAGGGTGAATAGAATGAATTTCATTTTGCCAATTTTCTTACGAATATTAACATGGTAGAGTTGAAAATATTATGCATCTGTAGTTGTATTATGTTTTATACATTTTAAAGAGTTATTAATTCCTTTTTTCTTAACACAGCTGAGCAATGCGACGGATTAGCTGAGCTAAGCCAAATAATCTGCAATAATATTTACCAATAAATTAAGCTTACTTTTATTTTAATCACGTGCCTAATTAAACTAATACTTGTAATTACTGTCCATTTTAATTGTCTTTTCTAACATTTACAAATAACTATAAGTAATTCTTGAATATTTCAATAAGCACCATTTCAATATGTGAAACTCAATCCAAACAATATTTATTTTTGTTACATATGTTTATTCAGAGAAAATGAGTTTAGGTGTCTGATTCTATAATTTAATAGTTAGCAAAAATTTGATATTTTAGGCAGTCATTTAAACCAATATGATCGGCATTTAATTCGTGAAAATTCGATCATTAGACCAAAAGTTATGCCGGGCGTAGTATCTTTGTGCACTGTTCAACACAGAAGGAGGCAAACTTAACGAACAGCTACGGGACGTAATAAAATATTGCAGGTACCGCATCTTGCATTTTAACGATTAGAAAAATAAACGGAGATGTATTGAAAATGAGAGGTAGTTCACACATAATGAAACAGCAAAAATAAATCACTTTTTGATATTTCGGGAACAACTTTTTCGTATCAAATTTCTGTGACATAGAGTGATGAGAGAGTGCGCACCCAAGGGAATGGGGAAAAATACAGTTAAAATATATACAACAAAATTTTAACAAAAATAATCTAACAGTTCATGTGGTAATCAGCACAACTATAAGGAATCGCTAATGACAGAATACTGATTCCTTAAACCGATTGCGCATTAGCCACACACGAAAAACTCATAAAAACACCTTTTTCTAAATGAACCAGAACCAGAATGCACCCATTGTAAAGAACATTAAACTGCAGTACATATTTTAACAGAGGGTAGCAACTTTAAAAACCAGAAACTGCGCCATTTTGGTAGCTTCCATCCGTCTTTATTTTCCCTCATAGGAGATAATCTCATATCTTAAGGACACTGGAATTTATACATCTATCTAATTTTTAAACCAAAGCAGTTTGGTGAACCTAGTTGTAAAATATCTACAAAGTTGGAGGCGCGATATAGCCAAAACTGGCTCTTGCACCAGAAACTCAAATCAAACCAACCATAGTGAAGATTGGTTACAGTATAAGAACTCCAAAGTTTCTGTCTTAGCTAGTTTCCCCGGTGACCCGCACTTTTCTTTCCCGGGTCCGACCTTCACACATGCGCCCATCATGATAATATTTTAAGGCGCCTGAAACATAAAAGACGCATAGAGAGAATTTGGGAAGGTAAAGGATGGTTGCAGGACCTCTCATCGAAATTTCACAACCATCTCTAGTATTCTGGGCTACATGAGGCGTAGCAATGTTCTTGAGGAAGCACTATCTCGTTCGAAAGATTATGTCTGCGATCAGTCATAGAAAAGGAGACTTGCATGGATAATCGAGGCGAGTCACTCCATGACATTACCACCTGTGCATGTGCATGCATCCTTTGAATGGTATTTTGATGTCTGTGTATATGTTAGTCAGTTAAAATAAAATATTTTAATCGAAATAGGCCTTAATGTTTTGTATTCCAAAGCGCTTCATATCAGTGGCTTTACTTCATCACGCTGCACTCGAGTTCGTAGCAAGTGAGGGGGAGATTTTTTGTATCGTTGGTATACCTGCCGAAATTATCACCACGCTTTGGTGACTTCCGGGGAGTAGTTCACAAAAAACACAAAAAATGAAACCAACTCAAAGAGCCATATATCATAGCACCGTCGGGCAGATATCTACATATATTTTTTCAACTTTTAAATACCTTTGGCTCCTTTGCAATCGTAATTGGCGTGAAATATTCCATGATAAATGACGGAAGCTATGGTGTCAATCATTTTCGATCAATCATCAATCATTTTCGAAAATGTAAAAATGTGTAAAAATGTACTTATCTATTTCCGGCTCAATCCTCTGCGGCGTGAAGTCAGTCTTGCCAGTCCTTCATAAGGTTTGGCCTAGGTGCCTTAGGCCATGGTGGCCCCTAATTCAACTTGGTTTGACGGAACAAGAGGCGATATCCTTGTGGCTCTTTTTTCCTAGAAATAAAAATAGAAAATTAATAACTGAGCACATTACTCAAAAAAACATCATGGTTCAAACTGCACATAGAACTTAAAATTAGAGTAAAGGGGGAAAAACTAATTCTCAACGTCATAAATAAAAAAATTGTATTCGCAAAGCTAAGTCAACGAATAAATTGCTCGAACTTTTATTAAACGAACTTCAATTTTACGAATTTATCTATTTTGCTTTTTGTTTAGAGGAAGCACGAACATTTTAGAAATTTCTTCGCAAAATAACTTCCAAATAGCGAAGTGAATTTTCTATTTAACGAACTTTTCTTTAAGCTCCACTTGTCCTATTTCCCAAAATATTGTAGAACATTTCAAACTCGTTAACGCATTTTATGGGGATCTTGAATTGATTTTCGCAGTTACTTTCTTTTCAGAGAAATCAGTAAAATCCCTTTCCCCTTTTATTTGCATTTCATACAGGAATCCGTGCCAAAAATCAATTTAAAGAGAAAGCATAACAGCAATTTCCAGAGCATGGAACTATGATGTTACAAATCATACTATTCCTAACAGTTTTGCTAAAGCTGGATTCTTAGTCTGCGTGAAAAATTAAGAAAGTGCGGAGGACTAAGATGATATTCCTATGGAAGAACGTATAAAAAATGTGGGTACAGCTAAGAAAGAATCACAAAATCAACGATGATGTACTGATTAAGGATGTTCTTTTTATAGATTCTTTCTACCACAGAAACATTAATTAAATCGGATATTTTATACAGTTTAAAAAATGAAAACAATACAGCAGTAAATTGCGAGGAATACGAAGAAGATGAAGACGGAAATGATGAAGAAATCACAAAACCTTCATATGATAAAAAGTTAAAATCATGCGAAACAATTAGAGGGTAGATAATAATTTACAAGATAAAGGTATATCAATTGCTATTTTAACTATGTCTACTGTTATCAGGGTTCGCCAAGTGGGCCCACTTTGAAAAAACCCGCCCGGGTTTTATTGGGTGGGCCCACCTTGAAAAAACCCACTTGGAACAATAAGTGGGTTTTTTCAAAAAAAAATTTTTTTTTTTTACTAAAACTTATTGTTTCACATTTATTTTTATATAATTTATTGTGCAGCATAAATTTGTCAAATAGAGTTGCATGATTTATATGATTAAGTTTTTAATATTAGTAAAGTAAAAGAAACTCAAATATTCATGTAATTTTTATAGTAGGTGCTATTGAAAATTTCAAGTGGGTTTTTTCAAAAAAGTAATATTTTAATGATATTAAATCAAATAAAAATTTAAATAATATAGTCTGAAAAGATCAATTTTTCAACTATAGTTGCATGCTTTATATATTAATAAACAGGTAATATAATACATACAGGTAATATAATATATTAAAAAAAATTGAAAAGAAACAATTTTTTTTTTTTTTTTACCAAGTGATACATTAACAAATTTAAACAGTTTTATTTTCTAGCTTAAAAAAAAAAAGCTAAAACTTTTTATAGGAGAACTTTTTAAAATTATTTATCTAAAAATGAAATCCTTTTCCTAGGGTTAATTATTTGAAAACAAATGGGACAAGTAACTGATACTCTTTATAATTAAACGTAGTTTTAATTTCACTTTCTATTAATCTTATTATAGAAACATGTAAGACCATTAAATATTTATTTCAGTCTTTTATTTAACTCAAGTCAGATGAAATTTTAGTTTTTACTGATTATAAATATTTACAGATTATAATTTTATAATGAGTAATATCCATATGTTTAATAAATATAGTAAATAAATGTGTGTGAAAACAAAAAGATTAATAAACTTGTTCCTTTTATATTACTGCATTTATATTTTATAATTCTTGAGTTAAAAAATTATGAAACGTAATGTACTTAAAAATAAAGAAGATTCAAATATGTATTAGTGATAATGCATTATTTAAACTTAATATAAAATACATATAACCAGGGTTCCCCAAGTGGGCCCACTTTGAAAAAACCCACTTGGTGGTTTTTTTCACAAATTGTTTTTTTTTTTAAAATTTGGTTCAAAAAGAAGTATCTCCTAATACTATCATTGGACATATCGTTGAAGTTAACAAATATTTTAGAAATGTGCATCAAGCACATGGATGGGCAAATGAAAAAAACTGCTTGATGACCAAATGATACTAGGTGATGATGATGAATTCATATTGTGAGCACGTAAAAACTTTTGCCAATAATTACCATAAATATGAAGTGATTGTTCTTGAACAATTTTATATGTCAATAAAATTAAATAATGTTGGGCTTTACCAATAAACTATCAATTGGGAAAAACAGATATCAATTGTTTCTGAAGCTTTAAAAAAGCTTCAACCAGAAAACATTTCAATTTCAGAACCTGTTGAAATATGAGTTAACTTACTATCGTGTGATGAATTAGAATCCCATAAACATTTTGTTAAAAGATCAGGCTGTTCAGCCACATCATTTATCAGCATATGCATTCTGGATCCCGAAACAAGGGGAAAATTTTTAAATGATGAACAAGACCAATTAACAGAAAGCTGTCTTTCTAAGCATCATCCAGAATTTTTGCCACGTGTTATGGCATCCAAAATTTCCGATCCTGAATACTTTCCAAAATCAATGATGCTTGACACTGTTATTGAACAGTTTTCATCAAAAAATAGTGGAAAATTATGGCAAAAAAAAATAAATAAATAAGTAAATAAATAAAATTCCTAGCTTCCACAAAATTTCTGTCAATTCTTTTTTTTCTTTGCACTCAGCACCAGCATCCTCTGTCTCTATCGAAAGACACTTTTCAACTTTCGGTTTGGTGCAGAGTAAACTTCGAAATAGATTAGGAATAGATAAAGCTACAAAACTCGTAAAAGTGTATTGCCATCTAAGAGAGAAATGTAGACACTTTGAATCTGTTATATGATAATAATAATAAAGGAAAAAATTGACCTTTTTTTTTAAGTTAACTCTTAACATCTGCTGACAATTTTTAACTATTTGGAGAAAGTTTATCACAATTAAAAAACAGTTAAAAATTAAAATATTACTTTTAAGATTTTTTAAATATTTTTAAGATTTCATTTGAATACAATTTATTTTGTTTCTTTTAATCATGTTTAAAAATATTGAAAGCAAAAAAAAAAAAAAAAAAAATTATTAAGTGATACATTAAACAACAATAAACAAATTTAAAGTTTTATTATCTGATTTTAAAAAAATTAGCTATAACTTTTTATATATGCTTTTTTATAATTTTAAGATTAATTTGTTTTTTGAAACTATAAAGTTAAAATGCATATATTTATCTAAATATTTGAAAAAAGGGACAAGTAACTGATACTCTTTATAATTATACATAATTTTAATTTCACTTTCTATTAATCGTATTATAAAAACATTGACGACCATTAAATATTTATTCCAGTTTAATTTTATTACAGGTAAAAGTCAGATGAAATTTTAGTGTTTACTTATACAATACTATTTAATAAATAAAAATATTTTCACAGTAAAATTTATGAGCACTAAATGAAAAAACCCAATTTCCCCCGGGTTTTTTCAAATAAAACCCAATTTTCCCCGGGTTTTTTCAATAAAACCCAGGCGGGTTGGGTTTTTTCAAAAATCCCCGGGTTTTTTCAAACCCTGACTGTTATGGATTTAAAGCATGTTTTCAAATGATGATTTTTTTATTTAACGAATTTTCCATACAACGAATTTTTATCGGGAATTAGCGACTTAGTTAAAAAGATGTCCGACTGTAATGATTTTCATTTCGTATTTAATGTGAATTGAGTCCTCTATAAAATGCATCGCTTATTCAAATATTTGCTTGCCAACAAATAATATTGTCAGTTTAACTTTATATTCCATGTAAATATTCGCTTGTTTATTTTGCGATTAACAGTTTCACCATTTACGCACCATTGAGTTTCACTCAAATGGTCATTATTGAATCATTTTTAAAAAAGATTGACCTCAGGGAGACGTCTTTCGTGAGATTATTCTTGTTTGCACAAAAACACAAAATATATAACAAAAAATCAATTTACAGAACTAAAAAGGCAAACTACTTTTTTTTCGGTTTAAATAGGGTTTATATTCGGTTTATTTAAAACTACGGATTGAATAATATTTTACGTCCCAAACTTAAACAGCCCCTCTTGAGTACTTTTTCAGAACAAAATTTTTTTTAATCACTTTCTGAAAAAAAAAATTCATAATTAGGATCTGTGCTGTAATAAAAATTATTTTTCTCTATCGTTTAAAGTTCTTAATTTATGAACATTAAATCAATTAAATTCAAAAGCATTTCGCATAAGATTTTTCAAAAAGATTTCAAACTTTACATACTCAGCTAACTAACTAGTTCCTATTATAAATAATAATTTATTTTAAATTAGTTTTCATAATAAATAATAATTCATTAAACTAGTTTCTATAATAAATAACAATTTATTTTAAATTAGTTTCCGTAATAAATAATAGTTCATTTTAAACTAATCACGATAATAAATAATAATTTATCTTAAATTAGTTTCTATAATAAATAACAACTAGTTTCTGATAAATATTTCAGTGAAAATTGCGAAAATCATGCATTTTTTGTAGTTTAGAACGACAATGAAAACAATCTTTTTTTAAAAGATAGAAAATTGAGCACTCTTTACAAACCCCGAATAAAAAAGAACCTTTAAGAGCTTTTAAAAAAATGTAAATCAAAAATAAGCACCTTCAAGCACTTTTTCAAAACGTTACTCATCCTGATAAATAAATAAACCGTTGGAAAGTTTAATGATTATTAACGACCATTTCCCCAAAACAATTCAAAACATTCATTTCCTGTCAGATCACTTTCTATTTTAACAAAATTTGGTAGATGCGACCACACAGGATGTAATTCCAACAATTTTTAGATTTCCTTTTTACTTTAAAATCATTTAAGTAATGAACTCAAGTACAAAGTTCTCAAGCTGTAAAATGACAAACTTTCATAGATCTTTCATAGATAGTAACTTTTTTTTCAAGAAATGTACCGAGTACTGAAATATCGTTGGGTCCCGGAAAAAATCGAATCTTCTACCGAACCGGTTCTAGGTACCCGGTAAAAATTTTATTTGTCATCGGACCGATTCCGCGTACCTAGTCAAATTTTAATTTATAACTCGATCGGTTCAGGGTATCCGGCTTCACATTAAAGCATTTATGCATACAATACATCAATAAAGGGTCGTGGAGGCTCAGGGGACAAAGCACTCGCCTTCCAACGAGGTGAAAAGGGTTGAAATTCCCAGAGGTGGCAGAGCGATACGAATTCCGCACCTGGCTCGCACCGACCACAGTGCTAACGTAAAATATCTTGAGTGGTTGATGATCATGAGTCTCCTTGACGTCAGGCTAACCGTAAGAGACTTTAGTGGTTTTATTCTCCATGAAACGCAAATGAGAGCTAGTTCCATCAAAAAAGTCATCCGTTAAAATCAAATTTCTTCCAATACTTGATCCAAAAGTTCCATTGCTTAGGTTCAAAAGTACAGAGCGACGGAGTTGAGCATTAGTAGTCGAGAACTGTTCAACGACGGTTAAAAAATAAAACAAAAATCGTGGAATTATCCGACGAATTAATATTTTTCAAGATAGAGTTCTAATCAAAGTTTATCATGCACGTATATAAAAAGGAAGCAAAAAATTTTAATTTTTATAAAAAAAATTAATTTAAAGAAAAAGTTTCTAAAAAATTTGAGATGGCTGGATGATCAATCTAAATATTTGCTTTGAAATACAGACATTTGCTAATTGTCGACTTAAGAATTAATTAATTTTTTATTAAATTTATTTGAATTTTCAATATCATTTTTTAATGTAGTTTCTGTTAAAGTAGGATATTTTAAAAAGTATTTTAATACTAGGATGATATATAAAAGGAAACACGTTTTATTTGTCAGCGTTTAATTTTTAATCAAACTATAACTTCTTACATAACATGACTTAAGTGCCATGATATCTAACTTAATACAATCTCTAACTTTTCGTTAATCTGTGAGAAATTATACGTGACCTGATGTTGAACAGAAAATTCCTATTTTGATTTCATAATTCCTAATGTTATGCGACATAATTATGTGCCCTATAATTTGAACCCCGTAACTCGACCCCCCATAATTTGAATTTAAATCCCCGAAAAGATAAATCCTTGATTAAGCAACAAGCAAAGGGGCAAGTTTACTTGATTAAAAACTTCATTCGCTTTAAAAATTTACAAATTAGAAATAATAGCTCTCAATAGATAGAAATAATTCAAGCTCTCGAAAATTGGCACCCATTTTCAAGACTTGGCGGACGTAAATGAGAAGAAACAAAACTAATTTGAAGTGAGAGCGCGTGGAAATTCATTTTACCCTGATTTGCCCCACTCGGCCACTGTGGTTCTTATTTTGTTTTTCTCTTATTTTCCTCTTTCTCTTGGCTACTGTTGTTTTTTAGTTTTGTTTTTGAGATTTATTTCTCAATTTTTCTTTAGCAACTTTAGGTTATATTTTTCGAATCACTTGTTTCTTCTCTTTCCTGTCTAGCAATTCTTAAAACCTAGTGCAAATATTTGTGCTCACCGAGCATGCGACTGTTACTTCCGATTTGCATATTTTTGAAGCAAATGAAGTTTTTAAGCAAGTAACGTTTCAGGATTGTTAGTACCGTTAACGTGATAGTGCTTCCGTTTCAGGATTATAACTTCTCGGGATTATTTATTCAATAAGGAGCAAGTCTGTTTTATTTAAAAACTTTTTCTACGAAACTAACGTAAATTTATGGAGATTTCAATATAAATGTAAGCAACAAACTGTCTTGAGCGCTTGATCTGCTCTACTTCCGGTTAGAAAGCACACAGCTGCTTACTACAATTTATTCTGCTTGGCGATATTTTCAAACAAACAATTTTTTCTAATAAACAAAATATATATAATTTTTGAGCCCAAATCAGCAGTATTTCATAAGATATTAAGCAATTCTAGTGAGTTTTAAGTAAAAATTTGTTTTAGTTATTTCGAGATGTATTGTTAAAAAAAGTGAAATGGCTTCTGGATTAAAAAAGAACTCGCTTTTTGGCAGTTCTCATTTGGCTTCTTTTCACTCGCTTATTACAGTTGGTTCTTAGAGCAAGTCGTGCATCATCATACGTTAGTATCAGCACATAGTTCCAACAGCAAGATAAAGTTCGTATTACAAATTATCAATTAGGTTTAAATTTCAAACTTGGTATATTGTTAACAAATGTTTACAACTCTGGTGGTGAGGTTTCTAAAATTTTGGCAAAAATCAACAAAAAATTGCGAAAGTGTTAATTTAATTGCATACACTAAAATATTTTGCAAAATGCATATTAGTTGACAGCGAAGATAAAATAGTTCTCATCATTCGATTTCAGATTTTGCATTATAGCGAGCATCTCTCCATAGCGAACACATTTCGCTTTACCAAGATCTTACATAAATATCAGCACAAGAGCAAAATCTGTCGTGCCTAAACCAGTTATTTCAGTTTCTTTATTTTATTTTGAAAAACCGTCATTGAGCAGCGGAACCAATTTTTTTGATTTAAGACTGCTAATAGTTCAAACTGCTAATGTTCAATTTTGAACAAAATCCAGAAGACAAAGGAACTCTTGGATCAAGTGTTGGGAGAAATTTACCTACGTGAAGAACTTTTTGATGAAACTAACCCTCATTTGCGCTACATATAGAGGAAAACCTCCCTCGGTTAGTCAGACGGTAAGGGGGCCACTGGGAATATTTTATGCCAGCACTGTGGTTGGTGCGAGTTGCGTGTGGAATTCGTACCGACCAGCCATGGCAGGATTTCGAATCCTGTTCACCTTATTGGAAAACGAGCACCCTGTCCCCTGAGCCACCATGACTCATTTTATTTTATCTTATAACCGTCGTTGAACAGCCTACCTGATTTTGGGTTTACGACTACTAATAACTAACACGAGTACTTGGGATAATCCGTAGCTTTGTTATTTTGTACCCAATCCAGAACACAAGGTAACTCCTGGAACAGTACCTCCAGAGGTCTAATTTGTCATGTGAACATGGAGGAGTTTGTGATCCGACAGATTTAACGTGTGTCAGTCACCATTTACTACAAGGGGAGTCTTCGGCCAGAGGGGATCGAACCCACGACCTCTTGGACATGGGCCTAATGATAACAGTTTCATTGTAATTTGGTACGGGTGCGCTAAACACTGTACTGACCGGTTTTTTTTCCCACTTCATCTTCCAGTAAAGAAACAAAATCTGCCGACTTTTTGATAAGTTTCTTCTCGTCATTAATTAATTCTACTTTAAAAGCCTCATTAAAAAAAAAGTTGGGTGAATCTGAAAAGATGTTGAAACAAATTGTCAGTAAAAAAAAGGACAGAAAAAGTCAACAAATATCACATCAAATGATAATGAAGACATAAAATCCTTCCATTTAAAAAGATTGAAAAATAAGTTAGAACTTGATTGTGCTCCTATTTAAAGACTCTTTGAAATAAATTATTCTTTACAATTATTATTCAACTTGTCAAACATTCAAATTGAAAAAAAAAATAAACAAAGGTTATTAAAATTAAACGCATTATGTGCTGCATTACTAGGAAGGAACTAAAGAGTGGAGAGATTGGGGTACAAAATTAAAAAAAGAGGCAGAGGCGAGTGAATGGCTAATGATTGTAATTTTTTTGGTTGAAACTTAATTTTATTTAGTCACCATGTAGCTAGTGGTGACCACTAAACTTGTCTTTGACCGACCGATATTTTGTGTATTTTATTTTGTAATTTTCTAACCGTCGTTGAACAGTCGACACAAATTTGGGTTTCTGACTACTAATGTCCAACTCCGTAGCCTTGTTATTTTGAACCCGATCCAGAAGACAAGGTAACTCCTGCATGAAGTATTGGGAAAATTTTTCATTCGCGGAGGGCTTATTGATGAAACTAACCCACATTTGCGTTACATGGAGAGGAAGACCACAAGAACCTCCCACAATTATCCTGACGGCAAGGGGACTAACCCATGATCCGCCTGCCACTGAGGAGATTATACGTCAGCACTGTGGTCGGTGCAAGCCGGATGCGGAAGTCGTATCGACCGGCCATCACTTGGATTCGAACCCGGTTCACCTCATTGGAACGCGGACGATCTGTCACTTGAGCCATCATGGCTCCAATACTTTGTATAGAAAAAAATCTAAATAATAAAAAAAAAATTTATTGTAATTATGTAATTTAGAAAAATTATCATGCGTATATTGTAATACTGAAGCATATTGTAATACTGAAATTTCATAACATAATTCCTTTCATATAAAAGCTAAAGTATCTTATTTAATCCTTTTCTCAGTAAATAAAAATCATTAATATAATCAATAATCTCTTAATACCACAAACCTTGAGTTCAGTGTGCACAAAAATGATTCATTTTTTTAATACCTATAAATAAGTAAATTTATAAAATAAATGACCTGGAAGGTGTAGCTGCCGGACTAAGCTCCACAAGATACCCCCGTTTATCAAAAAATTAAAAGTCTCATGTGCACGGTAAAATACTTTTCGCCGAGGAAAGTTAAAGAATCCATGTATTGGCTATTAATTGGTAAAATTGAACGCCAAGGCTTTATTTTTTTTTTCTTTGAACTTGTAGTGGATGCACTTCATGTTCATACAATTTTTTTTCGAATAGTAATTTATTAATTAAATAGGGATGAGCGAAAAACGAAAGGGAATTTTCTGATTGCTTTGTCATTGTTTTAAATTTTACTATAAGCGAATCAGTTTTTTCACATATTTAAAAAATAACATCGGTGATGAATTTATAGCTCTTTCTGAACAAAAAAAATAGTTTATTGCACGCATTTGAATATTCAATTTTATATTCGCTGCGTGCGCCAGATAAATTCAATAAAGAACATTGCATAGTAGCACGTGTGGTCCACATCACCAAATTAATACTTTTATAGCTATTTGAAACTAAGTGCTTTTTTTCCAATTCCTACTATTAGTTCACGCTCTTCCTATACCTTGTTCAAATTTTCAAGTTCAAATACATTTTTTTAAAAATTGTAGTGGATCACACTTGATGATAATACAGTTTTTTCAAATATTAATTCATTCATTAAATTTATTTAATTAATTTTAGTTTTATATGGAAGAAAAACATTTAATTGCTTTATGAAAAGTAACTAAAATAAAATTTTTCTTTATTGACCTAAGTAGGAATTGAATTTAAAAAAGTTTATTTTTTTATATTACTTCTTTTAACTAAAGGTGATTCTAAAAAAAAACACCATCACCTTCCTTCCCCCCCATTATCATTGTGCTTGTTTCATATGAACTGCAGATTCTATTGAACAATTAAAACAGACAATTATCTTTTAGCTCTGTGTTTTCTCCGGAATGGAACAAATCGTCTTGAAAAATATAGACCTATTAATTTTTAAAAAAATATATTTTCTACAAAACAAGTGTGGTCAACATAATGCAACCAGTTCAATTATTTTGCATAAAACCAGATGTAAACATTTTATTGATAGCAGAAGAAAGTAATATTAAAAAAAATTAAATTGCTACTTAGGTTAATAAAGAAAATTTTTATTTAGTTGCTTTTAATTAAATAATTAAAAAATTTTCTCCCATATAAAACTAAAATTAATGAATTAAATTTAATGAATGAATTAATAATTGAAAAAACTGTATTAACATCAAGTGACATTCACTACAAGTTTAAAAAACCGTATTTGAACATAAATGGATGAATAAAAAAGTATTTTATTAACGATTGAAAATTTGAACAAGATAATAGGGAGAGCGTGAACTAATAGTACGAATTAAATAAAATATACCTCAAAAGCAAAATGTCTGCTTTATTCTGCCTTGTAAATGCAAAAAGTGATAAATTATTTTTGTAAGAAATGACCTTCAAAGACAAAAAAATAATAGGATTCAATACAATTTATAAAATTTTAGGTTTTGTCTCACTTTTCAATAGGCGTTGTGTCTAGTGCCTTAGCAGTAAAAGTGTTTAGCTACATTTCATATAGTTTTTCTTACATCTCAAAAGTCTTTCGAAAAAGCTACAACTTTATACAGGAGTAGAAGAACGTTGTGAAAAAAAATATCCATATATTCTTTCGTAATTTTTTGAGGACACATGTTTCGAGATGTTTAAGATCAAAGGAAAACTACATTCATAGTTTGACTTAGAAGAAGATATTTTTTATCGATTCCTTAGCTTTGCAATAATGTCTGAAATTTTCTTGATTACCTCGAATGCGAATTAGTGCAATTGTATACAAATTAGTGATATTTTTATGAAAAATTTAGCTTTCCAGCTATCTATAGCTAGGGCAGTTTTCAAACTAAAATTTTACAAGTTGACACAATTACTAACTTTAACATGATCTTACGTCACATTAAATCTCATGGCTGGTTCAAATGTGTCTGACGTGACGCAGAATGACTCAACATTTACTTTCGTACCATGAATCAGCGCTCTAAAACCACGGTATTGCATGATCAACGTTTGATAATTTTACCGTTACCCGTTGAAATGGGGGAGCTTTATTTAATTGTTTACATTTAATATGGTTTTAATTTCATTATTTTAATGTCCCGCAGTGGACTGATCGTTAAGACACGGTTCCCAACAGATCACCGAAGTCAAACATCACTGGCTACGGTCAGTGTGCGGGTGGGTGACCACTTGGATCAGTCTGCGTAGGGACCGAGAGTGTGCGGTATGGGTCCTCGTTAAACTGTGCTACCGTAAAGTGCTCGACTTCGCGCGCAGGTCGTCGGGATACCGAAGCGGGGGTGCCATCCCTTCCGCAGAGGATCAAAATTATGATGGCGTGTCTTCGGATCATCCTCCGGGATGTTTCCCAGACCGTCGCCAATAGCCCATTGTGCAGCTCTAGTGCGACGTAAAGTAACAACAACAACAACATAATTTTAATTTATAATATCATTTAAACATGCCTTCAAAACAAAATATAGTTATTTGCGCGTTTCAGTTAAGTGACGGATTTAATTTGACTCAGGGGATAGAGCGTTCGTTTTCCAATGAGCTCAACATGGTTCGAATCCCAGTGATAGCTGCTTGATTCGAGCATTCGTCTTGCACCGACAACAGTGCTGACGTAAAATAATCTCAGTGGTTGACGAATCATGGGTTAGAGTCCCCTTGCCGTCATGCAAACCATGGGATGTTTTCGTGGTTTCCCTGTCCTTGTAACACAAATACGAGTTTGTTCCATCAAAAAGTCATCCACTAAGGCAAATTTCTCCAAATATATCAAAATGATCCAAATGATCAGGGATATCCTTTGTCTTCTGGGTTTGGATCCAAAATAACAAGGCTACGGAGTTACATTTGTAGTGGTTTACCCAAAAAATTTGGTCTGATGTTGTAAACTGATCTAAAATAAAATATACATTACTCTGGAACCATGGTGGCTCAGGGGATAGTGCGTTCGCCTTCAAATGAGGTGAACCGGGTTCAAATCCCAGGGATGGCTGATCAAAAGGAATTCGGTTCCGGTATGCACCGACCACAGTGCTGACGTAAAAATATCCACAGTGGTAGATGGATCATGGGTTAAAGTCCTCTTGCCGTCAGGCTAACCATGGGAGGATCTCGTGGTCTTCCTCTCCTTGTAACGCAAATGCGGGTTAGTTCCATCAAAAAGTCCTCCAGGAAGGCAAATTTCTCCTCATACTTGAACCAGCGGTCCCCTTGTCTTCTGGATAGGGTACCAAATTACTAGGCTACGGTGTTGAACATTAGCAGTCGTAAACCCAAAAAATGGGGTCGGCTGTTTAACGACGGTTATAAAATACGCATTACTCGGGGTCTGGGATAACCTGATTAGTAGGGCGTTGGACTTGTGCTCGTGAGAACGGGAGTTCGAACTCAGATAGTAGAAGAATCCACCCGTGTAATAAATGGTGATGGGTGCACTTTAAATCTGCTAGGGTCACAAAGCTCTCCAAGTTGCCGTAACAAATCAATTCCTCTGGGGGTCTCAGGAGTTCCCTTGTCTTCTGGATTGAGTTAAAAATTATAAGGCTTCAGAGTTGAACATTGGTAGCCGTAAACTCAAAATTTTGGTCGGTTGTTTAACGATTGTTACATATATTTCTATAGACATTACTCTACAACTGCACTTGACACGAAAATTAAAATTTAATTTCTAAATGTAAAATGTAAATAAAGGAGTGCTTTATGTACTACATCAGAACTACTGACATGTCCTACTACGAGTAAGCCCTACTTTAGCATTTTGCCTCATAAATGTCAATGTTAAATAATAAATTAATTGCATTGCCATCAATTTTTTTGTTATATAAAATTGATATTTCTGCTTTTTTTTTAACCAGTACAAACTTTCGTGTAACAGGACAGCATAATTTTGAAATTCATGAAATTTAAGATTAAGCGAGTTTGTAATTGGACGTATGATTAAGAGGAAGAAAAAGATGTACAACGCTTGAACATTTTGAAAACGTTTGTCACTTTTCATTATTTAACATTATTTTTGAAGTGGTACTTTAAAAGGAAAAAAAAAAGATTTAAAAAATTAATCTAATAAAAAGGATGATAAAATCACAATACAAGATAAGAATATGAGTAACACACTGAAAAAATCAGTTACACTTAGATTAAAAATTTAATTTCGAATATTTTCAATTAAAAATATATTCGACCATTATAACAATAAATAAAGCAATACAGAGAGTACTAACCACAGGCGCTGTAGCAAACACCGTCTGGCGTCGTAGCGTAAACGATGGAGCAAAATTACTAGTCGAGTTGCCTTGGCAAGATCGGCAAGGTCATTTAATTCCTAAAAAATAATAATAATTTACTATTGAAAGATAAAATAAGTGATTATTTAATGTTCTATTAAGCCAAACTCGAAATATATAAGGGAAAACACAACTTATTTGAGGGGATATCAATATTAAAAGAGAAAAAAAACATGCCTAATAACATTTATAGTTACAACAAGCCGAAAATACAAAGATGAAATAAAACGTGTTAAAGAACTGATAGGTGAAACTTTCTCCGAAATAACACAACCTTATGTTGTCCAATAACGTTACTTTAGAGTGACAGGGATGAAAGTATGCTGTCCAGGTCGAAGAATAAGTTGTCCTGGCGGAATCTGGATCTGAAGGCTCGGGCCCACCTTTGGCCATCGCGCCAAATAATTTGAGTAAAAACGCAAATAGACATACTTTGCTGCTTTCCTGTTACCTGGCAGCAGCTTTAAAAAAACCCGCAAGTATTTCGCAAAAAAATCTTTTCTGATAACTATGTTCACACTGACACATTTCGAACACTACTAGAAAAACCACGTTTTTCCTCGTGAAGTGAACTTGACTCCTAAAATTACAACATCAAGTTGTATGTTTTTGTTTAGATTGACTGTACGGTAAAGACCTGAGGTATTCAGAATTCAGACGTAAAAAAAAAAAAAGATGAAGTTGTAATACAGCAATCTTTTTTTTCATAGTTATCGATCTTGATATTTTTCAAACTTTGAATAATTCTTAACAATTTCAATTTTTTTTTTTTTTTTTTGAAAGAGTAAATGGTCAAAATGAAGATTTTGTTTTATAAGCAATTTTAGGTGCGACAACGAAATATGGTTAAGTGCCAATTTATTTTTGTAACAATTACAGATGAAAAATACTTATATTATATACACAACAATCTAAAGTTAGATTTAAATTTATGGAGAAAGATTTATTATGTAAAATTTATATCATATCTATCATTAATGAGTTAATAGTTTATTTTAAATTAATAAAGCTCAGATTGAATTTTTAAGCTTGCGTTAAAAAAAATAACTTCAGTCTTAAATTAAAGAGGCAGCAAATAAAATTTAGGAACTATCTTGCTGAAAAAAATAACAAGTTTAACCTGTAATATTATTTTTACTGAAGTATATAAATCTAAAAGTTCATTTACTCTCGATATCTCAAAGGTAAAGAGACGCTAAAAAAAATTCTAACTAGCGAGTTTTCGAGATAAGTTCAAAAACATATGCTCTAAAAAATAAAAAAAATCTTAAATAGCTATTCTAAAACGTAGAGTAATGGTACATCAGAATAAATACTAAAAAAGATATTTGTATAATAGTTGACCATAAGTCTAAATACAGCAATTATAAAATTTATTTTTAAAATCAACAAAAATGTAAATGGATTCGTTTACAATAAAATTGCATTAATAAAGTTTATTAAAATTGATAATTCCTTTGATAACTGTTATAATTCGCATTTATAAATCATTTTTTACTTCGAAAGGAATTCGACATAGCAAGGTTTTGACAAGAAACTCCTCGACATAGAATTCAAATTTATATTAGGTTAAAATGTAAAGGAAATGAATTTTTTGACAAAGCAAGGTTTTAGAGATTACGAGAGTATACCGTAACACATATGTAACAAGCAAATTCATGTACTAATAATTTCTAAAAAATTAACAGATTGTTAAACTGAACTAAAAAGTTTTAGTTTATTTTCCTAGAATTAAATTACTTGTAAATAGAATATAAAAAATAAGAAAATATTCATTGAATTCATGATTTCTTTCTCTATTGAGTTAACAAACATTCAATAAATATAGAACGTAAAAACGAAATGAATTAAATGAAAATATTGAACCGTAATTAAATGATATCTGACGTTAATAAAAAAAAATCTATGTTTATGAAGAAAGAAAAACAAAACAATTTCACAATCACAAACGCTGATTTCAGTTTTCCAATGTGACTATGAAAAAAAAAATTTACCTGGAACGACTAGTCGATGTTCAACTTAATATTTTAAATGAAAAATAAAACAAATGTTTCTCCATCGCTTCAAATTGTAGGGTTGCCATACGTGACTTTCCCCTCAAGAAAATAGAAACTGTATAACTCGCCAATTTAACTTAATTTCAAAATTTGTGACTTTATTATAAAGATTAATATGAAGATTTTATTATAAAGACTTTATGAAAAAGATTTTATTACAAAGATTATTATAAAGATTTTAATGTTTTTATTATAAAGATTATTATAAAGATTCTATTAAAAAGATTATTATAAAGATTCTATTAAAAAGATTATTATAAAGATTCTATTAAAAAGATTATTATAATGATTCTTAAATAATGTTAAAAAATTTGAATTTTACATTAGTAACCTAAAGTAAAGTTAGTTTAATAAGTTAGTTTAAGTAACCTAAAACATACCTTCTTCATATATTTCGAAGTTAACAAATATAACAGTAAATTACATGCCAAAAAAGGTATTTTATGTAAATAAAAAGTTCAATTAGTTTTTAAATCTAACTAATTTATAAAACTACTGTTATGTTTTCTGCATGCAACATCATTAAATTACCTTTTGTTTCTTAATCAAATCACATTTTAATATTATAAAATTTGCCGAGTACTAATTGTATTTTTAGTGTAATTATATAACAAAATCGATTTCTAACTTAATAAACACTTTCCTCTTAACACAAAGATAATTTTTATAACATCATTAAATTACCTTTTTAGTTGTATCAAATCACAGTTTAATATTATAATATTTGTTGAGTAATAATTGCATTTTTACTGCAATTACATAACAAAATCGATTTCTAACTTATTAAACACTTTCCTCTTAACAAAAAGATAATTTTCATCAACAAAAAAAAGTTCAATTTGCTTATTTCATAAATAGTGATCGAAATATTGCTAAGAATGTTAGCCTAAAATGAACAATTTTAAATGAAAAATTTCCAATATCGCATACTTGTCTAAATATATATATATTTCCTTTAGATTCCCTGGTTAAAATAAATAAAAAATGTTGGATTTTGTGCATTAAATTAAATTTAGATGTAAATAAAAAATTTAACTGTTGCATTTTTTAAAAAATTCGTTCCATTTTCTTATTAGTTTTAACAGTCAACTTAAAGTTCTAAACTCAAAATTGGGTCGGCTGTTCTTCAACGACGGCTATAAAATAAAATACACACTTCCAAAATATATCCTTATTCAACTTAAGTAAATGTTCAACTATATCCCAATTACTCACGTAATTAAAACCCCAAATAAAAATAAATCTTCAAATGAAAAATTATTTAAGTATTTAAATTCATTCAAGTCAGAGAAATATGATAAAATCGTTACAAATGAAAATAAATAAATAAAAGATTGCTTACATTCAAATGAACGATTAAAAACTACAGATTTAACTCCTACATATTAGTCTAGTAGAACTTCAGGAAAAAAAACCCGGAGAAAAAAAAATATTTTTTCTGAACACGGAACGTCCTAAAGATTTAAGATAGAGAGAAAATGCAAATTAAGCTCTTTGCTGGTTTTCGATTCGCTGAGAGTTAGTGACGCAATAGAGACGTCACTCATTAGAAAATGAGACCACCTCCTTCCCCCCTACCTACTACCTTGTTTACAATCGTAGTTGCAAAGATGATTAAAATGTGAATTTTGAAAAATTCGAACTTTAATACATCTCGAAAAATCTAACTTTAAAGGGAAGATATCATACCCTTTTTAAAACAAAATTTTCTTTCAAAATTACATTCAACTTTTACAAACTATTGTTAAGAGCTTTTACTCAACGTGTGCTTTGCTAAAGTTATTTTAAAACAAAAATCGAGTTTATTTATTAAATGTTTAACTTATTTGCTTTTTTTCGTTCTATGAAATAGATTACAACTTTTAAAAACAGACGCGTGCTTTATGTGCATAAAGTGTAATATTTTAGACCTATGTTTTAATAAATTTTATAAAGGAAACTATCTATCAACAGTTGTACATACAACTTTTTTTTCAAGTAAAAAAAAAAAATTTTTTTTTTTATTCGTCAAATGTAATTAAAAGTGTAAATCACATTTGAAGCAAATTGTTTCTTTGCTTCACAGACATGTTAAGTTGCTTTTTTCTTTTCTAAACATAGTTATATTAAATTTAGTTTTTTTTCCATCAGGTTTCAAAATACAATGGTTACAAAACAAAAAGTCTTGCGAGATAGATTAAATATTTTCAAATGAAACTTTATAGTGTTAAATATTATAGTATCATTTTTATTTTACAACTGACGTTGAACAGCCGATTCAATTTTTGTGTTTATTAATGCTCAACTACGTAGCTTTGTAATTTTGCACCCAATCCAAAAGAAAACGAGGGAACTCCTGAATCAGGTATTAGGAGAAATTTGCCTTCGTGGAGGACTTTTGATGGAACTAACCCGCATTTGCGTTGCATGGAGAGGATGACCACGAGAACCTCCCACGGTTAGCCTGAATAACCGTTAGTCTGGATATTTCCCGTTAGCACTGTGGTTGGTGCAAGCCGGATGCGGAATTCGTAAACACCAACCACCGCCGGGATTCGAACCCAGTTCACCTCATTGGAAGGCGAACGCTATAATCCCTGAGCCATCGCGATTCACGATCGGATAAATAAGACGATATATTATATAAATATAGAATATTTATTATATCAGGTATTATATTGGTATATTTAAATAATTTCACGATATTATTAGACGCACTGTAGTGTTTTAATAACTACATGTTTTACACGAGTTTATAGACAATACTTTTATACTTAAACATACATGTAATGGGTTTTTATTCAGAAGATTTTTTATATATTTCCTATTTATATTTATTTTTAACGTATTGCATTACAATGTTAATCCACTGATACACGAACGTAAACAAGTGCAAACCGGTTTCAGTCACATAAAAACAATAAAGCTGTAGTATAGTATCTACCTGATAATTAAGATTTTACATAAAATCTTACAGTGCGTCGAATAATTTGGAGCGGAACTGTATGAGCAGTTAACTGTACACATTGATTAGCTAAATAAAATTGAAAACTGATATGAAAAGAAAGTACGGAGGACAAAAAAGTGAACATCCAGAATAACTTTTGATCTAATAATCGAATTTTTGTGCACTATTAGTCACTTATGATTTCAGATCTTAATCTTAAATATGCAAATTTATTCGTGCAGACGATATTTTGTGTTTACGAGACCAAACATAATAACATACTTTCTCTAAATAAACATTTGATGGATAAAATTAAAAAAGTTGAGCGAAATCGGTCGAATAGTTCCTGAGAAAACTAATTTCAAAAAACGACTTTTTTAACATTTGGTTATTCAGGATCTACTCGACCGATATCGCTAAAATTTTTGTATTTTGCCATGTAAAATTATATTCTTAAAAATGATGTAAAAGTTGTTTATCTTACTCTTTAAAATATTTTTTCACTATTAATAAGTAAAATAATAAAAAATATTATATATTTACTAAAATTTATTTTTTACATCTCAAGATAAACGAATATGATATTTTAATATACTGGACATCTTAGGACAAACAAATTAGGTTAAATATATTTTTCAACAAATTCACTTATTTGAATCCGAATATATATATATATATATATATATATATATATATATATATATATATATATATATATATATATATATATATATATATAACCGTCGTTGAACAGTCGTCCCAATTTAGGGTTTACGGCTACTCATGCTCAATTCCGTAGCCTTGTCATTTTGAACCCAATCCAGAAGACAAGGGAACTCCTGGATCAAGTATTTGAAGGCATTTGTCTTCATGGAGAACTTTTTGATGGAACTAACCCGCATTTGCGTTATATGGAAAGGAAAACCTCGAAAACCTTCCACGTATAGCCTGATGGCAAAGGGACTCTAACCCATGACCTCTTACTCTATCTAGTACTCAGGATATTTTATGTCAGCACAGTGGTTGGTGCGAGCCGGGTGCGGAATTCGAATCGACCAGCTGTACCTGGGATCGGACCAGGGTCACCTCATTGGGAAGCGAGCGCTTTATCTCTTAAGCCAACACGGCTTAAATGTAGGGGATAGTCGCTATCTGGGAAATGTGATTCCCATAGTTTGGTCAAGAGAGCAATCCTCAGTTCGAACCCCATCAGTTCGAACCCGTACATTTATTTTTCCAGGTTTTTCGTCACATCTCGAGGAGGTTTTAAGCGAATTGAAAAATTTAAGCACGCAATTTTAAAATTCTTTTCCATGCTGAAAATAACTTTTTGTCAATATTTATTATTTTTTAAAATTTTATTTAATAATAGGCATTATAATTTAAAATTGGGTCGAATAGTTACATTCTTTAAAATAGTGTAAATTACATTCGTTAAAATAGTGTGAGAAAAAATTTATATCTTACAATTCTTAATTTTTTTTAAATATTATTAAATAAAATAATTAAAAATAAAAACATTTACTCAAATTAAACGAGGTCATTCTTTGTTTATTTTTAAAAGGCTATTTTTAAGATGGTATACTTCATAAATATTTTTTACAAGTTCTCTTCACGAGAATTTCTATTATGAGCAATGAACAATTTTAGATATAGCGAGTGAATAAAGTAATATGAGGAATGAAAAAAATAAACCAATCACTGGATCAGTGAATAGGTGGGTATCTTTCCATATCGTGATCTATTGTGATGTTTTTCTGTATGCTCTTTTTAGTTTCTTGCTGACCACTGCCCGGAAGTTGCTATGACTTGGCGGTTATTCTGCCACAGATCATGATACGAAAATCTCTCCGAATAGGTGAATGAACAACAAGTTAGCTATAAATAACATTTGTTTATAATACAGTGGTTGAAGGGTATTTTAGTGATAAGTCGAATCAGTGAATGAGTTTGTAAATGCAAAAAATTTTTAACTTCTAAATTGAGTTACGGCAGTCAACAATTATTTTTAACAAAATAGTGACATTGAATGCAAAGTACCTTCAAAATTTTATATAAGCATGCAGAATTATAAATGTGATTTAAAACATCTCACGCGCTACTAAAAAATGCTATGACATTTAACCGAAATCAAATGATACTTGATTAAGTCATCGAGTTTATAAAACGTTGTTTAAAAACAACATTTAAAATTAGCAAAAGCTTATTAAATACACACTTTGCATTGAAAACTATTATTTTTTAATAATTTGTGCTGAACATAAGCACCATGTTTTCAAATAAATTTTGAACTATGCAAACGCAAAATTTACTCAATTGCGGGAACATGAATCACCCTATTTGCTGTTGAGATCACGTGATTACGAATCGTAATGTTTAATTTTTATACAGCAATCAAAGTTAGGTTTTAAAATCATAGGAATATAAATCGTGATGCGTTATTTTAAAACGCCTGAATATAAATTATGATGTGTGATTTTAAAATACTTTGGTACAAATCACAATGTGTCATTTTTAAATCTCGTGAATTCAAATCAAGATGTGCGGATTTTAAATTTCGTAATTACAAGTCAGGATATTTGATTTTAATAGTACGTGAATACGCGATGCGTTGTTTGCATATGAAACGAAATTGCCGGTTAATTTTCTTAAGTGATTAAAAACCTGAAAAGATTGCTCATGAAGATATTTAATTCTTTGTCAGAACAATCAATTATACAATCTTTAACCGGATTGATACAGAAAGATCATAAAACCGTGAATCAATTTAAATCTGTCAGATACAAGTCGATGATTATATAAATTTATACAAATTTAAACACATATTTTTGAGTTTAACGTTTCTGAAATAACTAAATAAAAATTTAATAACTTTACATTATATTATACTTGATAACCATTCAATACACAACGCTTTTAAAAGCATAACAAATGTCTATTAAAACTTAACGTCCGCAATATAATATAAATAAAAAAAATCCGTTGTTGTTGAAAACAATTTAATTTCTTTCAATCAATACTATTGATATAGACATTTACAATTATTAACTTAAACAGTTATAAAATAATAAAAAAATGCTAGATATATATAAACAATTATAAAAATCTATGGAAACTTACTTGGTACATCGCCAGTTTCATCAAAACTGTTACGCAAACGTAGCATATGGAATTTTTTAAAAAAACCTAAATTATTTCTGAGATTTAGCATATTTATAAAATTAATGATTATTATAATGTTTTTATAAAATTTTATTATCATATATCACTTAATTATCACTCGAAATAACTGAGATTTAATATCTTTAAACTATGAACTATCGAAGCTTTTACAATTTACCTCTACTACTTGCGACTGTACTAGACGAGAGAGAATAATAATTTGTTTTTCTAGGGTTGTTATAATCTAATATCATTTCTGCCTAATTAAAGTCATTTCGAATTTTCCGGACAAAAGTCGCCAATTCAAAAAGTTTGAACTAGATGTTACAAAGAACTTTTCAATCTACATTTTCTTGAAATATATTAAAATAAGTTGTGAAATGCTTTACCATTTTAAAAAATACTGACATAAGTCAGAACTAGATAAAAAGATATATTTCAGTACGCATTTATATCGTATAGTTGAAAAAGTAACTCATTTTTTTGAAAACAGATGATTTTACATAGGTCACGATTTTTCTAAATACTGTTCTTTATTTCTAAATTTTAAAACCTTCTTATTGAATGAAATATAATGTGTTCAAATTTCTTTTGACGTTTTTCTTTTAGTCCTAGTTCTTTTAATTTACTCCCTGCTTCATCAGAATTACAAAAACTCTTTTTCGTTATTCGATTTTTTAAATTTTTTTAATAAATTTTGATATTTTAGAGGGGGTTATATCGGCTAGACAGAGTTACATCGGTTAGAGGGCATTATATCGGCTAAACTTGAGTATGAACCCGAGAGAACTTATTTAAATAAGATTTCCATTTAAGAGACTTAAGATATACAATACATCAATAAAGAGTAGTGGTGGCTCAGGGGATAGAGAGCTCACCTCCCAATGAAGTGAACCGGGTTCGAATATCAGTGGTGGCTGAAATGAATTCTGCATCCGACTCGTACCGATCACAGTGCTGACGGAAAAAATTCTCAGTGGTAGACGAATCACAGGTTAGAGTCCCCTTGCCATCGGGCTAACCGTGGGATGTTTTCGTGGTTTTCTTCTCCGTGTAACTAAAAGCGGGTTAGAAATTTCTCCTAATGCTTATTCCAGGAGTTCTTCTGTCATCAGGATTTGGTTCAAACTTACGAGTCTACGGAGTTGAACATTAGTAGTCGTAAACTCAAAAATGGGGTACGCAGTTCAACGACAGTTATAAATAAAATACATCAACAAAGAGACGTTTTGGATCAGGGAATATAGCGCTCGCCTCCCAATGAGGTAACCCGGGTTCCAATCCGCACCTGGCTTGCACCTATCACAATTCTGACGTAAAATAGTCTCACTGTCGTGTTAAACACGGGAAGTTTTTACTCTGCGCGTAACGCAAATGCTGGTTTATTCCATCAAACAGTCCTCCACGAAGGTTAGTTTGCCCCAGTGCTTGGTCCCGGAGTTCCCCCGGCTTCTGGGTTGAATTCAAAATTACGAGGCAACCGGTTAGATCGCTCTCCTGACCAATGTATCAGGACCCTATTTCCAAGATGGCGGTTATCCCCTATACTTTGGAGGTCCGAAATTTGAATCCGTTGAAAGAAAAAATTATGTTTATTCAGAGAAAGTAAGCTATTATGTCTGATTTCGTAACTTAAAATTTCGTCTGCACTGATTAATTAGCATATTTGAGGTCATCCCCTAGAACCATTGAAACCTAGAACGTGAAGTTATTCAGGTTCCATTTTTTTTTTTCGGCACACTGTACAATATGTAATTAGCATTGTGTGAAAACCTATGAATTTAGGTGATTTAGTGCAACATTGATTTCCTAAATATTGAACCATTTCAAGGGGTCGCAAAAAAGGAATATTACCGCACATTTAAGTACCTATATTAATACATCAGATACCTATAAACACAAAACCAGTAGTACCGATGACTTTAGCTAATAAAACATCACTGGCGCTAATAGGCAACTTAAATAGAGACAACTTGAAATATGTCATTTAATTTTTGGTCGCAGTGTTACTTGCTTAAAAAATGTGTATTTTGACGACAGATAAAAAATCTTTTTTGAAGATACTTCAATGTAAGATAAATAAACACATGAAATAATTTTTAAAATATTTTTTTCTAATTAAAATACGTTGGAATTAAAACATTTCTTAATAAAAAGAACAACACTTTAAATGCTAAATGATTCCTTTTATAATAACGTGGATGTTTCAATAAGGAATTTAATTTTAGCGTATATTTAATCATGTATAGATGCTTTAATTTGGAAACTTTTTTCAAGATAAGTGAAATTTACTAAAGAAACGTTGCAAAGTGCAAGGCGAGAGAAAAAAGAAAAATGCTTCATGGGGTTAAGTTTAAACAAACTCTTTCTTATCCTGTGGAACATTTAAACGAGAAACAGAAAACATTAAATGATTTATACTAAATGATAATCTGAATTCCCAAAGAAGTAAATAATTTTGATTTCCCAAAAAATGCAATTCTATAAGGATGAATGAACGGTACCTCTGCATTTCATCGGTAAAGGTCATAAAAAGGTCAATTAGAAAAGAAAAAAAAGTTCAACTGCTCTTTTTAAATTTTTTTTAAGGTTTTTATTCAAATAAATTAAAATTAAAGAAAATTCAGTAAATAAATAAAATAGCTGAATTTGATTGTACTGACGAAATGGATATGTATTGGTTTCCATTGGTATTCTTTGCTTCCTTTGCATTCAATAATGTCACCTTCGGTTCACCACAACTTTTGTTTACCCTCAGGTGTTTGGCTGTTTGTTTATTTTGATAAAAATGGGTTAATTTTCCAAGCACCAGGCACAAGAGGGGTCCACCGATTGTAAATAATTATCAATAAATAAAGTGCTAAATTTCAAAAGTATTAAATTTATCTCAAATATTTGAAGCATCGATATTTGAAACTAAATCAAAGGCATATTTAGCATTACTGTCAAAGTTGCTCTTTTGTCGATTGAAGATTATTAAACGTTTGAGAAACTATTTTTGTTGCGAAGTCGAACTTTGAATTTTATACTAATATTGAACTACGACTCACAAGAAGAAGATACAGGTTGTTTTAGACAAGAGCACATTTATTTACATGACGAGGACATTTTACATAGGAAGAAACATAGAAAGAATAACTATTTTAGACATCGTTTTCTTGTTAACTTATCGATTGTTTGTTCTATAATATTTTATATTTTGTTGCCATTCCATTACAACTAAACTATTTCCCGCTTTCCAATATTACCTATGCGAACCCGCAACATCCTCCCCACCAACAAATAAATTTTAAACTTTTAATTATTTTTTTTTGTTTTGTTTTAAGACAACAATTTCTGATTATAAAAATATTTTTAACTCTTAGGGCGCTTTTTCATTACACGACACGATAACGACAAAATCGAACGACAAATGTGTGAACGACAATGTCGTTGCCGGATCGTTCAAGCAATTGTTTTTTCACTTGTCCGATATCGTTAGTCCGAGAAGTAGAAATTCTTGTTCATTCAATGTATTGAGCTTGAGTGTGTAGAGACATAAAATTTAAATAATTTATTTGAACGTGGTTTGAAAAATTATAAGTTTTAGTTTTGAATTCGTTTTGGCAACGGAGTTAGATATATAATAAATGTTGTTGTGTTCTAAAATGTTTAAGAAATGAAATATGTTATTTTTTTGATAAAATTATTTGTAGTATCGTAAATTGGAGTTCATTTAATTTAGTTGGCACAAAAACCCAACAAGTGAGCTGTTGCTTGTGTTCTGCTGTGATTTTTTTCTGCAAACTTTAAATATGCCGGATGATAATCGTCGTCTCAAACTTCTTACTTTATTTTAGAAGAAAAAAGCTAGCAGTGCAGAAACGTTTTTGGGTGCACGAAATGGTACTTACGTATTAACGCCACCGCAGCCACAGATTTAGCAATTTTTAAGTGCCGCTAATCTACAGCCTTTATTGGCGCAACTTCTGCAACAACGTAAGTACGCACGAAATAAATGAGGCAAGATATGTTGATGAAGATTTTTATGTGCTTTTCCATAAGCTACAAAAAGTCCCAAATAAATTTTTTAATTACATCCGAATGAGAGAAACCAAGAACAAGAATGATGTTAATGAGGAATAATTTTTATACGGCTTCTGAGTTGGCGTCTGCTCGCCAACTTACGTCTGTAATCACTTAATATTGCTTAAATTCTTTAAATGTTTTAAAGTATTAACGTTTTTTTTAAAAATCGAATTAAAATATTAGTTTCATTTAGAATAATCTTTTTAGATGATTTTTTAAATGAGTTTGATCAAATTTATCTTATGAAGCCGCTCTACCATGTTTCAAAAAAATGTTTCAGTTGAATCAGGGAGCAGACTTTTTATTATTCAATCAAGCAGAAACCAGTAGTTAGATCGAGTTCTGTTTGAAATACATAATGGTCTTTATTTGCCTTCTTATCAAACCATTACTATTATACAAAATACCATCTCTTCATTAAAGCATATAATGAATTTATAAAAATTTTCAATGAAACTTTTATGATTGTTTAAGTCTTTCAACCTCACTATAATGTAAAAAATTCAACTTCATAAAATTAAAAATTTATAACCAGACATGAGAATAAATTATATAAAACTTTTATTTTCAAATTTTACATTTGATATGATCTAATAAAAGATTAAAATTGATTAAAAGAATAAAATAATGATATCAAAACAGGAGATAAAACAGGAAAAATACACATCAACTAATAAAATCGCCACGATTTGAGGAGAAATTTGCTTGCCTAACCGACATTCGATTCCAACAAACGATATCGCCTTGTCGGATACGACATAATCGTTATCGTATCGGTGAGTGAAAAAGCGCTCCGTTGCTGACCATGTATTTTACTTGACCCTATGTCGTTCGCCGACAGTCGGATCCGTTTTGTCGTTATCGTGTCGTGTAATGAAAAAGCGCCCTTAATGTCCTAATGTAAAAATGTTTTATAGTTCACAAGTCCAGTTTATTTGGTATTTTTATCTTTCTTCCATAACGAGTAATATTCTCCCGTATTCCTTCTGAAACAGGGATTGCTGATTTTGGTTTGTAAAAATCTGTTTCTTCAGGCGAAATTTCCAAGGGAAACAGCTTTGGTAAGGGTCTTATTTTCTCTCCATGGATTGTTTTCAATTTCGCAGCTCTTGATATGCCATCTTTGCCGGGATATAACTCTAAGACAACTGCTAAAGGCCAATTTATTCTTTTGACATTATCATCGCCAATAAGCACCACGTCTCCTTCTTTTAAATTGTTATTTGATTCTTTACCACGCTGTACAAGTTGAGCCTTCTTTCTCTTTCTCTTCTTCTTCACCTTCATTTTTGTTGCTTTAGCTTCGGCTGGATCTCGTATTCCAATAGTCTCCAAGCTCCAAAGGTCTTCAATGCTGGGTTGGCAGAATAAGCTCAAAGTAGTGTTTGTTTTTTCTTCTCTATTTTGTTGACCCATTATTGTCCACCCAAGCCGAGTTTCAATAGCCATAATATTTTCAGCCAATTTTTCAATTTTCCCCGTGAGAATTTGAGGCAATACATCCGCACCTAATAACACTTTAATTTCTAAAGGATTGTCCCCAACGTCTGATAAGTTTATTGATTTTTGCTGTAGAATGGGATAAATGTTTTGATTCTTTAATCTCGGTACGAAATTGCATATCATTGTCTGGGCTAACATTGGACATGTAATTTTGAATTGACCATCTAGAGATTTGATATTAACATCATAGACACTGTGTTTTTCCTGACCAGTTTCTATTCCGCCAAACAATGCATGGTTTAAAATTTCTTCTCCAACTATTGGCAAATTTAGCTTTTTTACCCCCTCTGCTTTTATATAGAACCTTTGGGAACCGGAATCAATCAAAACTCTTGCGAGTCTATCTGTTTTATCTATGCCCTCAACTTTTACTATCAGTGTTTGCATCAACGTTTCACCCTTTTGTTGATTAACAAGAGTTTTAGAACTACTGCTATTTTCATCATTTTTTCCTTTAGTACTTGACTTTGTTTGACCTTGGTTTTCACCATTTTTTATGTTCCAACACATTACTGTCAAATGTCTTCTATCACGAATTAAACATTTAACAGAACTTTTGCACTGTTGTCCTGGATGGCCGATTTTCAAACAACGAAAACATGCTCTTTTTTCTTTTAAAACTGTCTTTTTATCGTTATAATTTAAATTGTGCAACTTGAAACATTCCACTGAGCTATGTGAATCCTTGTCACACCATATACATTTAAACTTTTTGAAATCATTCGTGTTATTCCTTGAATCACCTGAATATATACAAGCGGCAGTTGGTGGAACTACATCAAAACTTCCTTGGCTACCGAATCCACTACGAGCTATTTGCAGGCGTTCCTCACTTTCAACTTCAATTCTGAGAAATTTCATTAATTTTGTAAGATTTTCTGTGCTAGCATTTGTTTCTCCGGATGATCGAGATCTCTCCCACGCCTTCAAAAGATCCTCTGGAAGAGCTGATTCTACTAATGGGTAAAGCATGGCGGCATAAATATCACTTTTAACGCCAAGCGATTCCAGAGCTCGTAACTGTGTTTCCAATTTATCATACAATGTCGCCAATGGCATGTGACCTTTTTTTGTAGCCTGTGCCAACACTAATCTTAACAATTCTCTAATATAGATTTCGACCATCAGATCATCTCTTGCGAATCTCGATTTTAGTTGAGTAATTGCTTTTTGATAATTTTGGCCTGACGGTGGAAAACTATCTACCAGTTCTTTTGCTGGTGACCCGGGAACCATTGCTTGAACCAAATATTGAAATTTATCATCATCAACGATGGTGTTGTCCTCATGTATTTTACGGAACTGCCCCCAAAATCCGAGCCAATTTTTTATTTCTCCATTAAATTTCTGTAGTTCTAACATTGGAAGCTTGTATTTTCTCTTCATTTCCGCACTATTTTGTGTACTTGGTTCATTGTTCGCCAAACGAAGATTAACAGTTTCTTTTAAGCACACATATCTGTCAATATATTCTTCATTGGCTTCAAAATCTTTTTCATAATCATCATTATTTCCTAGTTTTAATAAATTTTCAGAAATCTGATTTTGCACATCGTTTAATCTTTCGAATTTATTCGTCAATTGTGATAATAAAATCTTTACGCGATCCACTTTAACCTCCGTATTCGATAACTCTGCTTCTAAATTATTGGCATTTAAAGTAAATCCTTGGCGCAATGGCTTTCTTTTATTTTTTAATTCTTCCATTTATTAAGTGAAATATTAATTAAATTCTGATAGTTTCACTTACTTTCGTTTCTTTTGTCCTTTCTTTTTTATGCTTGGCTTTTGAATATCACACGGACGCCACTTAATGTTGCGAAGTCGAACTTTGAATTTTATACTAATATTGAACTACGACTCACAAGAAGAAGATACAGGTTGTTTTAGACAAGAGCACATTTATTTACATGACGAGGACATTTTACATAGGAAGAAACATAGAAAGAATAACTATTTTAGATATCGTTTTCTTGTTAACTTATCGATTGTTTGTTCTATAATATTTTATATTTTGTTGCCATTCCATTACAACTAAACTATTTCCCGCTTTCCAATATTACCTATGCGAACCCGCAACAATTTTATTTCCCACTGTTTTGCTCTTTTAAATGTTTCTAAGCTTTAAGTATTGGATCTGTTGGATAAATGTTTGTTCTTTAACAAAATGTTAACCGGGGTCTAAACAACTTTTTAAGTAACCAAATTTAAATTTTTCTCTACTTTCTATTCTGACGATGATTTCGTATTAAAAATACAAAGCGCTTACAAAGCAGCAAAATTAAATTAAAATAATGGCTACCTTAATTTAGATAAGATAATATGATTGATAATGCTTTTAACATGTAAAGTTATAAAAAATTATTTAAATTAGTAAAAAAACAACTTTGAGTGTAGTGCTGAACGAACTGGCACTTGGCATGCGAACCAACAAATTTGAATTTGAAAAATTAAAATCCTTATTTCACGTGGGGATAGATGTATTTATAGTTAAATCATTCCTTAACCTAAGCAGATTATATAAAACGAAGAAATTTTGATGAATAGCACGAGCCCTCTTTATCTATATTATATAAAACGCTAATACGTACGTATGTATGTATGTATCAATAAAACCGATGATATTTCTTTTCTCGCGCTGGCAACAGTTTTCATTTTTAATTGATTGGATTCGGCGCGCAAGAGCACGTAGTGAGCAACCAGATAACAATAACCAGAGTGAGCATTATCAGGTTGTTCAATTCAGATTCTTGCACTAAAAACATGACAATATTTAATTTAAATTCAATTGGGTATACTATAGCCTACGTCACAGGTCGTGTTATTCCTACTAAATTTAACTAGGAAACAGCATTTTCTGCGAACCTGATTTCTAACAACAAGTACACATTAAATGAAGTGTGTTGTTATAAGTCGCTACTCGGCAGGTTGGAATTGTATTAGTCTAGTTCCTTTTGAAATAATTTATTTTGTTGTTTTATCTAAGTTTATGAATTTAGTAAACGTATTTAAAACTCAGCTTATTAATTAAACTAAAAGGTAAATGTTATTCCTAGTAAAATTTTCGAAGTGAAAGTAGTTGTGTTTTTTTCATATTATACCCAATTAGAAATTAATTAATTGAAGTGAGAATGCTTTAAAAGGCCGCTGTTGAATTGATATTTTTCTACTGGGAGCTACGTCTAAAAAACGTTTAAGTGTTTTTATTGAATGCATTAAATTTTTTTATATTTCGCGTTTATTTATGCATTGAATTTTCACGCTTTAAAATGCAGAATATTAGTGAAGCAATATTTAATAATTTATTTTACTAATATGTTTCTTATTTAGCTAATGTTTTGATTTTTTCACCATGTACAATCTAAATAGCTAATATACTTTTTTAAAAGCCAATAAGAACATTGGTAGAATTCTTCTACATAAGTACAATACTATGTCTTTGATGATAAAATACTATGTCTTTGATGATAATATATTATGTTTTTGTGCTAGAACATTGTGTTCATTGGCGAGCAAGCGCAGCGAGCCATGGTTCACGGCGTGAACCACATAGGATTGCGTAGCAATCCTCGGGGGTTGGCTAGCGTTAGCGAGCAGGGGGCTGAGCCTCCTAGTATTATATAAAACGCTAATACGTACGTATGTATCAATAAAACCGATGACATTTCTTTTCTCGCGTAGGCAACAGTTTTTATTTTTAATTGGTAGGCTTCGGCGTGGAAGATCACGTAGTGAGCATTATATGGCTAATCTATATTATATAAAACGCTAATACGCTTTAATTGATAGGCTTCGGCGGGCAAGAGCACGTAGTGAGCATCATATGGTTAGTTGGGTGAATTCTCACCGAATTATCAAAAAAATTCTCACAAAATTATCTTCATCGAAGCCGATGCTTTACATCCGGCGTTCAGTACTATTTCATATTGTTTTACAACACATGGTCTTAGCCCTCTGGTGGGAAAGACTTTAAAACAAAATTTACAACAGTTACTTTTCTCAACAACTGAAATTTAGAATAGTGTGATTAAGAAAAATATGTGAACTGTTTGCAATTTCAAATTAATATTGAAATGCACAGGTTTAGAATTTTCTACAGTGAAAAGTTTTCGGAACTTCAGTGTTCAAAAAAGTATACAAAAGCTAAGCGTTAAGAACGTATCCAATGAGCGAGCAAAGCGAGCATCGGATTGCGAAGCAATCCGAAATGAACTGCGAAAGCAGTTCCAGGGGTTGGCAAGCGCCAGCGAGCAGGGGGCGAAGCTTCCTAGTTAATTAATAATTAACCAAAAAGCAACATAGTTAATGCTGAAATAAAAAAAATAATAGAAATTGCATCAATACAATTAATTAATAATTAACCAGAAAGAAACAAAGTTAATGTTGAATTAAAAAAATAATAAAAACTGCATCGAGACAGTTAATTAATAATTAACCAGAACGCAATGAAGTTAATGTTGAAATAACGATGTAGCTAAAAGTTTTAAACATTATCAGGAGCCTAAATGAAGTGATTTCATTATGAACCCAGTTTAAACACTTATTAGGTGCATTATTAACAAATAAATAATTAATAAAAGCAAATTAACAAATAAAATGTTAATTAATGTAAATATTATTGAATGTAAATATTTTTATTAATTTTTCGTCTTCGATTTAAGAAATATATAATTTTTTTGCAGACTTATTTTATAGTTTCTATATATTTGCAGCTTATATGCGCAATGAATAAAACTTATTATATTTTTATATTTCTTCATTTTCTCAATTATTTTCGCTAACCTCTCTTTTCTTTTATTCCCTTTTATTATGTTATATATATGTTACGATGAAACACCGAAATCTGGAGAATGTCGACATTCACCGGTGAATGTCAACAATCACATAGTCGCTTTGGTGAATGTCCGAAATATTTGTTATATCCAATTTTATATTAATTTATTCGTTAATATTATTATATTTATTTGATATATTTATATTTATTCAATATTTTAATACTTGCTGACGATAGATTAGAAGAAACATCAGTGTTTGGAGTATTGGGCAAATATATACCGGGCAATGGCACTTGACCTTAAAAAAACATCAGTGTGGGGTTAAAATGTGGAATAAAATTAATTATATCCACGAATAAATTCATATCAAATCGAATGTAATAAATATTTCCGACATTCACCAAAGCATATCTGTGATTGTCGATATACACCGGTGAGGGTCCGAATGTACAAGAATGTAATGAAATATTTGATCTTTCACCGTCGTATTTGGTGTTTGTCGACATTCACCGGTTGTAAGAATCGTCGACAATAGATGGCGCTGCGAGATACGAAAAAAAACTTAAGAAAAAAAACTTAAGAAAAAAAAAGAAGCGGGAGGCTGTTCTCTAGCTTGGTGTGAAAAGACTGGAATGTATTATGATGGAGCGCGAAGTTTCATTGATTATGTGATTAATTACTATTATTTTCTATATACTTCATGTTTGTGCCGTGGCATAAGTATGCATCTAAATAAAATCGTTTATGCCAAGAAAGGTTTATGGTGAAATCATTTCACATTGAAAAATCTGAAAAAGAACCTGCGAAATATTACTGGCGCAGCCGGCAGGATGATGCAGAACCAAAAACCAGGTGAGAGCTCACTTTATATTTGTAAATGTATGCTCCCATAAATAAGTAATTATAATTATTTGGGCGAAAATTATACAAAATGGAAATTAAATGTTTGTGTTCCGACATGGAACATTAATTTAGTTTACTCGTCAGAGTACGAACACGCCAGTGTTCTAAAGTGAATTCTTTTACTCGCCAGAGTACACAGATAGCATATTTCTAAAAAGAATTTGGTTGTTCTTGTTGTTTTGATTTTCGTCCCAGATAATTGAAAATTTTATTTCATTATATTGAATTTATTGTGGTTTTTAAGTTCTGTTTTGGAAATTGTTGGAAGCACGCCAGTGCATCACATATAGCGTGGTATCGTAATTGAAAATTTTATTTGATAAAATTGAATTTATTGTGGTTTTTAAATTCTGTTTGGGAAATTATTGGAAGCAGCATAAAATATAATGTTGCAATCGTAAAGTCAACAATCACCGATTTCGGTCTTTCACCGTGACGTATACATATATGTCGCGTTTTTATGATCAGTAACATATAGTTTTCCCAAACTGATCTCGGGAAATAACTAATCAACATGAGTATGTCTTGAAATCTCTTGAGTTCTTTTGTTTATAAAATCATAAATTTTTCTCTTTCTGTTAATGAAAATGAATCTCTTCTAAGAAATAACTCATAATTTGATGTCGGTATCGGAAAAATGAAAAAAGTCTCTTTTAAAACGGAAACAATTAACTTTTATAATTAAAGTATAACTTCTTGTTTCTAGATTATTTTACACAATGGAGTATAAAAATTGCGTTAAAATGTAGCCTTTTTAACTATCTTTTTATAAAGAACAATAACTTTATTTTTTTATAAAAAAAAAAACTGTAAAACTATTTCAAAAACATTAAATTAAAACAAAAAACTGTCTCAGTTAAAGTTTAACCTATGGCGGTACTCTTTTTACCGGAATATTATTACCGCCGATATATTTTTTACCCGAGCATCTTTTATTATATGAAATAGTATAATAATTAGACACGCTGTATTTTTTTTTAATAATGACATGTTTTGTACGAGTTTATAGGCAACACTTTTATATTTAAATACGCATGTAATGGGTTTTTATTCAAGAGATTTTTTTATCTACTTCCTATTTGTATTTATTCTTAACTTATTGCATTACTATGTTAATCAATTGCTGCACGAACAATTACGCAATTAATTGTCGCACGAACATAAACAAACGTAAAACAGTTTCAATCGCGTAAAAACATTAAAGCTGCATAGTATCGTCTGATAATTAAGATTTAACATAGATCCTTATAGTGCATCAACTAATTTCGCCAGGAACTGTAAATTCATAGAGATGGAGCTATTTTAAGAGTTTTGAGAACAACATGCAAGTAAATATTCATGTTCGTAGCTCAGGTGTTCACAATGAATCAAATAATGGCTCTACATATAAACATTGCAATTTCAAGTGCAATAATAAACAAGCATAGAAAAGGGCGAAAATGGAGTCCTGTTCATAAAGAGCAAGACAACATGAATTATGATTAGGGCTGCAAGCTTGTCGCGGGAAAAAAAAACCCAAATTCGCGGAAAAATCGAGGGGGAAATTTTGAAAATTACACAAATTCTAAACATAAAAAAAATTCTTATATAAATGATGCAAAAGACAGAAATTGCGCATATAATAAAAAAAGCTTAAAAATACACAACAAAAGTATTTCTTTGAATTTCAAGCAATATTAATATTTTTATTTAAATGAACAGAATTTTGGTACAAAGTATTGTACATTGTCAGATTATTCTTATTTATGCTCACTTAATGCATTTTTATACTTAGAAAGCGATCTTTCTGCGTCAACGCTGTTTTTAGGCACCGACAAACATCGAATTGCCAATTTTGGAGCGTTCGGCCTTTGATTTCCAAAACTCGATCAATTTTCCTTCACCAACGCGCAATTCCTTGAAAGTTGCTTTGTAAGAAGTAATTGCTGTGAAAACTCAAGCATTCTACATTCAAACTACTATACAAGTCCCTACTAACTACTAGTCCCCCCCCCCTCTCTCATCTAAGAAACTGATCCATATTTCAGAAATCACAAGAAGCCGCCTAGGAAAAATTAACTGGATTTGTAGAAAGGCAATAGAAATTTCATTGCCCAGTGCAATAGCATGTATAACAATTTTTCTGTCAAGATTTTCCTTCTTTTGTGATTCAAATTTCTTTTGTACTCTTACTGACTTCAGGAAGGTAATTACCCTCCCTAAGTGTAGAAAGACCACCTTACTTGACAAAATAGTGATTATCTCTTATCTCTGAACTATTTTCATGTCATTTTGCTATCGATTCACTCCCCTAAATATCTAATCAATTTTACATGTTCAATTTAAGGTTCAGGGGGAAAAAAATTCTGTTTAATAAAAATAATAAATAAAAAATGAAAAAAAAAATTTCAAATTTTAAGCAATTTTCGCGCAAGTCAAGACATATTGAGAAATTCGCGGATTTTAGGAAAAAAGATGACAATTTCGCGGAAATCATCGCGGAAATTCGCGCCGCGACAGACCTGCAGCCCTAAATTATGATTCACAGCTGTCGAACAACAAATGCAGAAACCATCAAAACAGTTTCTTCTCCTGAATCGTATTGTTATTATTCTAAGCAATGATATTTGATTGCAAGTAAAGAAAAAACTGTCCTGTGACTTCATATGATTTGGGAGAAGAAACTGCTTTGATGGTTGTCGAATCGAAGGGCTAAAGAGAGAATAGAACAGCCACTCCTTTGAGGAGACTCATTCTCTTTTAAGCTTATTTCAATACATTCATTGTTTTCTATATTTTTGCTATTTATTTAAAGGTGATTTTATTGTCATCTGATTGCAAAAATTTGACTGAAGTAGTCAAATATGAGCTTGCGCGATAGCGACCGGCAAAGAATTATTGTACGACACAAAATGAGAAAACGCAATTTTGCATGTTTTATTTCAGAATATACAAAGATGACATCAAATAAATTATAAAACGTACTGGACGAATTTATCCTGCTGTGAATAAAAACATTATGTTTCATGTTTTTTGTATAGACTTTTAACACATACCATAGCCAGTAAAATGATCGTTTAGGAACTTTTGCATCGAAAATGTGCTTATCGTTTTTGCACATTTGACTTCATGACTTTTTCTAACAATTATATACAGTTAATATCCTATATTATTAGTTTGTGTGTATTTTGTTTGTTTCAAATAATACGCGTCGTATACCTATTCCTACCTCAACCGGTCATGTGATCGAAAGTATAATTTATTGCTTTATAAGGTTATCGGATCAGAAATGACCATGTAATGCGAGTTCAACGTATAGCATTCGATGAGTTGCACATATCTGCAAAGACCGTTGCGTAGTTATTTCAATCAGAATAACTTTAAACTCAATTTTAGTACCAAATATTTTAAATAGGCATATTTGTGTAAGAAAAAGTGACAAAAACTAAATGCTTTGGGAAGTAGCTTATATATTTTTTTGATAGCTTCGCTTCATTTCTAACTAACTGTTAGCTTTTACCCAGAAAAATGTCGAAACCATCAAGACAGCCGAATTTCTCAGATGGAATAATTATAACAATTATAATTCTTATATATTATTATAATTATAAGAATAATTAATTATTATAATTACAGAAATAATAATTAAAAGAAATATGTTTGTGGAAAATGTACAATATAAACACCCTGTATATGTAGAAAAAGTGTTGAGCAATCTATATTATATAAAACGCTAATACGTATGTATCAATAAAACCGATGATATTTCTTTTCTCGCGTTGGCAACAGTTTCATTCTTCATTGATAGGCTTCGGCGCGCAAGAGCACGTAGTGAGCATCTTATGGCTAATCTATATTATATAAAACGCTAATACGTTTTAATTGATAGGCTTTGGAACGCAAGAGCACGTAGTGAGTATCATATGTCTAATCGGGTGAATTCTCACCGAATTATAAAAAAAGATTCTCACAAAATTATCTTCATCGAAGCCGATGCTTTACATCCAGCGTTCAGTACTATTTCATATTGTTTTACAACACATGGTCTTAGCCCTCTGATGGGAAAGACTTTAAAACAAAACGTACAAAAGTTACTTTTCTCAACAACTGAAATTTAGAATAGTGTGATTAAGAAAAATATGCGAACGGTTTGCAATTTCAAATTAATATTGAAATGCACAGGTTTAGAATTTTCTACAGTGAAAAGTTTTCGGAACTTCAGTGTTCAAAAAAGTATACAAAAGCTAGACGTTAAGAACGTATCCAATGAGCGAGCATCGGATTGCGAAGCAATCCGAAAAGAACTGCGAAAGCAGTTCCAAGGGTTGGCGAGCGCCAGCGAGCAGGTGGCGAATCCTCCTAGTGAATTAAAAATTCTTATTCTGTGTGTTTATAATACATGAAAATTGACAATATACAATTTTGTTTAGTAATAATAAAGTTTTATTTTAGTTTATTTCCTTCCCAACATCCACATTTCATACATTCAATCAAGAAACATATCCGTCCGGTCATTTGACCGGCTGTGGTAGAAATAGGTATAGATTAAATGTTGGTATATTAAGTGTTAAGAACTTTTAATTTCGTCATTGAAATCGATACTATCTCGTTACTTTATACAGAAAAGAAGAAAAAAAATGTACAAAAAATTTATAAAAATGTACAAAATGTATAAAAAAGAAGAAAAAATATATATTTCCATTATTATATGGTCAAAGATCAATATTTTTAGTAATTAGCACAAAAAAAATTGCCATTGCATACAAAAAAAAAATTGCCATTGCAATTATAAATAAGAAAATATATTAAAATTAATAAAATATGAGGACACTTCTATAGTTACATATTATTATCACACAAAATTTTACCATAAAAATATTCTTATATGCTTTCATTTATTTAACAGTGAAAGTTAAAAACTAAAATAACAACAAAATAATGAGAAAACGATGACGACAACCATTGAGACATTTTTCGAACTTTAAAATGTCTTCTTTTTTTTTAATATTATAAGGAATACCAAGAAAATGTATGAATATCACATTTTAGAACAGATAAAATTTGTTAGCAGTGTCAAGTTTGACAGTTATTGTTCGAAAAGTGTCGAACATTCAACTCATTTCTTACAGAAAATATGAAAAGCAAAGTTTTCATATCCTTCAAGTGTGATTTTTGAGATGTGTGCGCGGCGTGACGTTATGAGGTGGAGAATCGTAGCTTCAGCTTGTAGTAGGGAATGAACCAGCCTTTCTGTATTCGAAAAAAGAACGAATCACCCTGAATAACCTTCGATTTAATGTTCGGAACTTAACGTTCTAGGACTCAATGGTGCAAGGGGGTGACCTCAAATATGATAATTAATCAGTACAGACGATAATTTGAATTACGAAATCAGACACAAATTACTTATTTTTTCTGAATAAACATTTTTTTTCGACTGATTCAAATTTCGAACCTCGAAAGTATAGGGGTTAGCCGCAAACTCGGAAATAGGATCCCGATAGTTTGGTCAGGAGAGCGATCTGACCTCTTAATGTTAATTTTATTTTTTATTTTTCCACACATAAATTTTGAAGTAAATTGAAAATTTTTTGCACACTTAATTTGCTTAATTTTGCATGGCAAAATACAAAATTTCAGAGAAAAGGATTGAATAGTTTCTGGGAAATCGAATTTTAAAGAATTTGTATATTTAATATTTAACAGATTGGACGATATTTAAATTTCATCTGTTTAGCCTAAGACATCAACTTCAATGACTAATTAGTATATTTCATGTCTCTTTCACGAATCATTAAGATGGAGACCTAGAACGTGAAGATCCGATCATTAAATCAAAAATTATTCAGTGTGGTCCGTCTTTTTTTTTTTTTCTTCTTTTTTCTTACTCATTGTACATATTGGGAAGAAACCTCACTAATGTTGTGTTTGTAATAAGTCTTTTACAAAAAAAAAAGTCGGATTAAAAAAGACACTATCTTGTACATACTAGGGAGAAATTGCATTATTCGCACACAGGGCTGATCTAAAAGCAGATTATTTTCTTCTCTCTGGATAGAATTTATGTGGAGTGTGTGATAAAATATTTTGATACAGAAATCTGAAATAAATAAACGTTTTCTATCTTCTCCCTGAAAAGTTGTTTTAATAAACCATCTTGTGCTTATCTTGGGGAAAACCTCATTAATGTATTTTTATATTCCCAATTCCGACCCAACAATCAGATTTGTAATTTTTTTAATTTGTTTTGTAACTTCGTAGCCTTTTATTGTTGAATCCAACCCAAAAGCCAAGGGAACTCCGGGATCAAGCATTGAAGTAAACTAACCTTCGTGGAGGATTATTTGGTGGAATAAGCCCGCATTTGCGTTACACGCCGAATGAAAACCTCCCATGGTTAGCACGACGGCGAGGGGATACTAATCCATATTCCGTGAACCACTGAGAATATTTTCCTTCAGAATTGTAATCGGTGCAAGCCGGGTACGGAATTCGTATCGATCAGCTATCGCTGGGATTGGAACACGGGTTACCTCATTGGGAGGCAAGCGCCCTGATCCAAAACGACTGTTTTTTCATGTATTTTATTTTATAACCGTCGTTGAACTCATGACCCCACTTTTGAGTTTACGTCTACTAATGTTAAATTTCGTAGCCTCGTAAGTTTGAACTTAATCCAGAACGCAGAAAAACTCCTGGAATAAACATTAGAAGAAATTTAAATTCGTGGAATTCTTTTTAATGGAACTAACTTGAATTTAGTTACATGGAGAAGAAAACCATGGAAACTGCCTACGGTTAGCCTGATGGCAAGGGACTCTAACTCATGATTCGTCAACTACTGAGAATTTTTTACGTCAACACTTTAATTGGTTCGAGTCGGATGTAGAAATCGTTTCAGCCACCACTGGGATTGTATTTAGTTGCATAGAATAAAAGGCTTATCTTAGATTTTCTTTTTTAATGAACTTTTTTTCAAACAAAATATCAGTGCAGTGCAAAATCCGCCAGTTTTATGTTAGCTTTTTCATTGATCCATTCTCTGAACACAAAAAATCCATATTTCGTAAATCCATGGATTTCTAGTGTGGAATTCAGCCAAAATTTTCGCAATTACGATGGACAAATTCCTTCAATCAAACGTCTTTTTTTTTCCTGTCGTAAAATGTTATACGTTTACAAAATTACAGGTTTCTGATTAATCTAATTGAGCTATTGTCATTTCGAAAATTTAACTGAATTCCACCCCAATGTCAGCAAGGATAAGAATTTTTCGCAGCTATATGACAAAAGTTAACAATCGGAAAACTGCACTCGGCATGATGGACGTAGAAATGTCAGAAAATCAATAAAATGGACAGAACAATATGACCATTGAAGTGAGGGGGACATTTATAGCTATTTTAGGCTCTTAGTCAATTTCTTGTTATATATCTATAATGAAGTAAAAAATTGAAATACTTCCTGAAAGTTCGGTTCTTCATTACTGAAATGGTTAAGCAGAGAGCAGAGAGCACAAGCAAGTTTTTGCCCCGGGCCCTATGAGGTTAAGTCGGGCCCTGCTCGTAAGAGTTTTGCTTTATTATCATAACATCGATTAATTGTTTTAGAGAGAAGTGTAAGTTCTCAGTCTTTCATCCCAATTGCTTGAAAACTACTTTCTTTCTTTAACGTAAATTGTTAAATGTAAAAATTGCTAAGATTCTCTTATTTGACTCAATATCTTGTCACGTATAAAGTCTTTGCTGAATCAGAAATAAATAAACAGGTGGCCTTTAAATTGTTATATGGTTATGATATGAGAATGTCAAAGTTATGATATGAGAAGCTTACTTTTTAAATTATACAAGCATTATATTTTTTGTTTTACAAATCATAAAAAGCACTCTTCAATAAAAATTATGTTCATCTCATAAATTAACTTTAACTTCTACTCAATTTCAACCCTTGGCGATCAAAGCTGTTTAACTGGATAATGAGCATAAATGAATTTATCGTTTGGGACATAACATTTACAAAAAAGTGTCAAAGCTAAGTACGATTGTTTGGACATAAATATTGTTGGCACAAAAACTGCAAATGGGTATCATTACATCATATTTAATCATAGATATCTGTGTCAAAAGAGTAAAAAAGAATAAATTCAGGAATGGTGTAAAGCTGACAAAAGCAATCTCCACATCATTACACACATACGAAAAGAAAGTGATTAAAATTCATAAATTGTGCAGTTACTTAAATTAAAGGATTTAATAACTAAACAATAAAGTACAAAAGCCTGATGCATCATTAAATATTGCGTCCACATACTTGGTAAAGGCACCATAAATTATTTGAAATAAATTTATAAAAATAATTAAAAAACTATATCCTACTCACTGAATTATTTACATAAAGCAAATTAAATCTTTTCAGAAACATGATAAGAATTATAAAACAAGTTTATAACTAAAAAGAAAACAAAAAACTAAGAAATAAAAAAAAACAGTGCGTGGAGTCCCTCCGCGTGGAAGAAGTGAAACTTCGTAATGTGGAAATGAAAATAGGACGGGGAAGAAATTGATTTTTAGTGAAATCATATTGTTTCCTTAAGACAAACTTTATTAACTTTGCTTACAATTCACAATTGATCGCATCTTTTAAGTATCATTTTCGAGTGGAGAATTATCCAAATCTATAACATTTACAATGGGATTATGATAACCAAAGTAAAATACGAAATGTTGGTGTGCGTGTTCGATCCCCGGCGGAGGTCAATTTTAAAAATTTCATATTTTTTTTCTTTTGTTTTTTGCACTATATTACTTATTTAATGCTTTTTTCGATATATTAACGGATCCTATTTACAAAAAATATTTTTTTTTTCGGGAAATTTCAAATAATGCTTAAAAATTGGAAAAATCCCCGATATTTAGATTATTTATATTATATTATTTTTTAAACTCCTATTACAATATTTTGACGACAGTTTAACATGACAAAGGTGTTCTATGATTGATATCAAGTGTCTTTCTTTCTCAAAGAACGCATAACGGAATATAAAATAAAATGGCGGGAAATAGGTTCAGATATCAAGGCCTTCTAACTCCCTTTCATATTGAGCTATAATTTTCAAACTAGGACCGAAAATTATCCTCTATGAGCCGAACCACCTTACAGAGGTAAATTTTTATAGGTCAATTAGGGGGGTCGCCAAGGCCCCTTAAGTCTTTTTCTTAGATGACCGGAAGAGGTTACTTGAAGCAATGTAGTAGCACGAATCCCGTATGAACGTGGTCCTACGGCTAAAACCGTGTGCGAGTGAGTTAAGCCTTAAGCAAGGGGGTGCGGGTTCGAACCCCGCCTGAGGTCAACTTTAATGCGGGTTCGAACCCCGGCTGAGGTCAACTTTAAAAATTTTATATATTTTTTCTTTTGTTTTTTTACACTATATTATTTATTTAATGCTTTTTTCGATACATTAACGAATCCTATATACAAAAAATATTTTTTTTTCGGGAAATTTCAAATAATGCTTAAAAATTGGAAAAATCCCCGATATTTAGATTATTTATATTATATTATTTTTTAAACTCCTATTACAATATTTTGACGATAGTTTAACATGATAAAAGTGTTCTATGATTTATATCAAGTGTCTTTCTTTCTCAAAGAACGCATAACGGAATAAAAAATAAAATAAAATAAAATGGCGGGAAAAAGGTTCAGATTTCAAGGCCTTCTAACTCCCTTTCATATTAAGCTATAATTTTCAAACTAGGACCGAAAATTATCCTCTATGAGCCGAACCACCTTACTGAGGCAAATTTTTATAGGTCAATTAGGGGGGTCACCAAGGCCCCTTAAGTCTTTTACTTAGATGAACGGAAGAGGTTACTTGAAGCAATGTAGCAGCACGAATCCCGTATGAACGTGGTCCAACAGCTAAGACCGTGTGCGAGGGAATTACGCCTTAAGCAAGGGGGTGCGGGTTCGAACCCCGGCTGAGGGCAACTTTAAAAATTTTATATATATATTTTTTTTTACACTATATTATTTATTTAATGCTTTTTTCGATACATTAACGAATCCTATATACAAAAAAAATTTTTTTTTCGGGAAATTTCAAATAATGCTTAAAAATTGGAAAAATCCCCGATATTTAGATTATTTATATTATATTATTTTTTAAACTCCTATTACAATATTTTGACGATAGTTTAACATGACAAAGGTGTCCTATGCTGATATCAAGTGTCTTTCTTTCTCAAAGAACGCATAACGGAATAAAAAATAAAATAAAATAAAATGGCGGGAAAAAGGTTCAGATTTCAAGGCCTTCTAACTCCCTTTCATATTGAGCTATAATTTTCAAACTAGGACCGAAAATTATCCTCTATGAGCCGAACCACCTTACAGAGGTAAATTTTTATAGGACAAATAGAGGAGTCACCAAGGCCCCTTAAGTCTTTTTCTTAGATGAACGGAAGAGGTTACTTGAAGCAATGTAGCAGCACGAATCCCGTATGAACGTGGTCCAACAGCTAAGACCGTGTGCGAGTGACTTATGCCTTAAGCAAGGGGGTGCGGGTTCGAACCCCGGCTGAGGGCAACTTTAAAAAATTTATATATATATTTTTTTTTACACTATATTATTTATTTAATGCTTTTTTCGATATATTAACGGATCCTATATACAAAAAATATTTTTTTTTCGGGAAATTTCAAATAATGCTTAAAAATTGGAAAAATCCCCTATATTTAGATTATTTATATTATAATATTCTTTAAACTCCTATTACAATATTTTGACGACAGTTTAACATGACAAAGGTGTTCTATGATTGATATCAAGTGTCTTTCTTTCTCAAAGAACGCATAACGGAATAAAAAATAAAATAAAATAAAATGGCGGGAAAAAGGTTCAGAATTCAAGGCCTTCTAACTCCCTTTCATATTAAGCTATAATTTTCAAACTAGGACCGAAAATTATCCTCTAGAAGCCAAAACACCTTACTGAGGTAAATTTTTATAGGTCAATTAGGGGGGTCGCCAAGGCCCCTTAAGTCTTTTTCTTAGATGACCGGAAGAGGTTACTTGAAGCAATGTAGTAGCACGAATCCCGTATGAACGTGGTCCAACGGCTAAGACCGTGTGCGAGTGAATTACGCCTTAAGCAAGGGGGTGCGTGTTCGAAACCCGGTAGAGGTCAACTTCAAAAATTTTATATATTTTTTCTTTTGTTTTTTTACTCTATATTATTTATTTAATGCTTTTTTCGATACATTAACGGATTCTATATACAAAAAAATATTTTTTTTTTTCGGGAAATTTCAAATAATGCTTAAAAATTGGAAAAATCCCCGATATTTAGATTATTTATATTATATTATTTTTTAAACTCCTATTACAATATTTTGACGACAGTTTAATATGACAAAGGTGTTCTATGATTGATATCAAATGTCTTTTTTTCTCAAAGAACGCATAACGGAATAAAAAAATAAAATAAAATAAAATGGTGGGAAAAAGGTTCAGATTTCAAGGCCTTCTAACTCTCTTTCATATTAAGCTATAATTTTCAAACTAGGACCGACAATTATCCTCTATGAGCCGAACCACCTTACTGAGGTAAATTTTTATAGGTCAAATAGGAGGGTCACCAAGACCCCTTAAGTCTTTTTCTTAGATGACCGGAAGAGGTTACTTGAAGCAATGTAGTTGCACGAATCCCGTATGAACGTGGTCCAACGGCTAAGACCGTGTGCGAGTGAATTAAGCCTTAAGCAAGGGGGTGCGGGTTCGAACCCCGGCTGAGGTCAACTTTAAAAATTTTTTCTTTTGCTTTTTTACACTATATTATTTATTTAATGCTTTTTTCGATATATTAACGGATCCTATATACAAAAAATATTTTTTTTTCGGGAAATTTCAAATAATGCTTAAAAATTGGAAAAATCCCCGATATTTAGATTATTTATATTATATTATTTTTTAAACTCCTATTACAATATTTTGACGATAGTTTAACATGACAAAGGTGTTCTATGATTGATATCAAGTGTCTTTCTTTCTCAAAGAACGCATAACGGAATAAAAAATAAAATAAAATAAAATGGCGGGAAAAAGGTTCAGATTTCAAGGCCTTCTAACTCCCTTTCATATTAAGCTATAATTTTCAAACTAGGACCGAAAATTATCGTCTATGAGCCAAAACACTTTACTGAGGTAAATTTTTATAGGTCAATTAGGGGGGTCACCAAGGCCCCTTAAGTCTTTTTCTTAGATGACCGGAAGAGGTTACTTGAAGCAATGTAGCAGCACGAATCCCGTATGAACGTGGTCCAACGGCTAAAACCGTGAACGAGGGAATTACGCCTTAAGCAAGGGGGAGCGGGTTCGAACCCCGGCTGAGGTCAACTTTAAAAATTTTATATATTTTTTCTTTTGTTTTTTTACACTATATTATTTATTTAATGCTTTTTTCGATATATTAACGAATCCTATATACAAAAAATATTTTTTTTTTCGGGAAATTTCAAATAATGCTTAAAAATTGGAAAAATCCCCGATATTTAGATTATTTATATCATATTATTTTTTAAACTCCTATTACAATATTTTGACGATAGTTTAACATGACAAAGATGTTCTATGATTGATATCAAGTGTCTTTCTTTCTCAAAGAACGCATAACGGAATAAAAAATAAAATGAAATTAAATGGCGGGGAAAAGGTTCAGATTTCAAGGCCTTCTAACTCCCTTTCATATTAAGCTATAATTTTCAAACTAGGATCGAAAATTATCGTCTATGAGCCAAAACACCTTACTGAGGTAAATTTTTATAGGTCAATTAGGGGGGTCACCAAGGCCCCTTAAGTCTTTTTCTTAGATGACCGGAAGAGGTTACTTGAAGCAATGTAGTTGCACGAATCCCGTATGAACGCGGTCCAACGGCTAAGACCGTGCGCGAGTGAATTAAGCCTTAGGCAAGGGGGTGCGGGTTTGAACCCCGGCTGAGGTCATCTTTAAAAATTTTTTCTTTTGCTTTTTTACACTATATTATTTATTTAATGCTTTTTTCGATATATTAACGGATCCTATATACAAAAAATATTTTTTTTTCGGGAAATTTCAAATAATGCTTAAAAATTGGAAAAATCCCCGATATTTAGATTATTTATATTATATTATTTTTTAAACTCCTATTACAATATTTTGACGATAGTTTAACATGACAAAGGTGTTCTATGATTGATATCAAGTGTCTTTCTTTCTCAACGAACGCATAACGGAATAAAAAATAAAATAAAATAAAATGGCGGGAAAAAGGTTCAGATTTCAAGGCCTTCTAACTCCCTTTCATATTAAGCTATAATTTTCAAACTAGGACCGAAAATTATCCTCTATGAGCCGAAACACCTTACTGAGGTAAATTTTTATAGGTCAATTAGGGGGGTCACCAAGGCCCCTTAAATCTTTTTCTTAGATGACCGGAAGAGGTTACTTGAAGCAATGTAGTAGCACGAATCCCGTATGAACGTGGTCCAACGGCTAAGACCGTGTGCGAGTGAATTACGCCTTAAGCAAGGGGGTGCGTGTTCGAACCCCGGCAGAAGTCAACTTTAAAAATTTTATATATTTTTTCTTTTGTTTTTTTACACTATATTACTTATTTAATGCTTTTTTCGATATATTAACGGATCCTATATACAAAAAATATTTTTTTTTTTCGGGAAATTTCAAATAATGCTTAAAAATTGGAAAAATCCCCGATATTTAGATTATTTATATTATATTATTTTTTAAACTCCTATTACAATATTTTGACGATAGTTTAACATGACAAAGGTGTTCTATGATTGATATCAAGTGTCTTTCTTTCTCAACGAACGCATAACGGAATAAAAAATAAAATAAAATAAAATGGCGGGAAAAAGGTTCAGATTTCAAGGCCTTCTAACTCCCTTTCATATTAAGCTATAATTTTCAAACTAGGACCGAAAATTATCCTCTATGAGCCGAAACACCTTACTGAGGTAAATATTTATAGGTCAATTAGGGGGGTCACCAAGGCCCCTTAAATCTTTTTCTTAGATGACCGGAAGAGGTTACTTGAAGCAATGTAGTAGCACGAATCCCGTATGAACGTGGTCCAACGGCAAAGACCGTGTGCGAGTGAATTACGCCTTAAGCAAGGGGGTGCGTGTTCGAACCCCGGCAGAAGTCAACTTTAAAAATTTTATATATTTTTTCTTTTGTTTTTTTACACTATATTACTTATTTAATGCTTTTTTCGATATATTAACGGATCCTATATACAAAAAATATTTTTTTTTCGGGAAATTTCAAATAATGCTTAAAAATTGGAAAAATCCCAGATATTTAGATTATTTATATTATATTATTTTTTAAACTCCTATTACAATATTTTGACGATAGTTTAACATGACAAAGATGTTCTATGATTGATATCAAGTGTCTTTCTTTCTCAAAGAACGCATAACGGAATAAAAAATAAAATGAAATTAAATGGCGGGGAAAAGGTTCAGATTTCAAGGCCTTCTAACTCCCTTTCATATTAAGCTATAATTTTCAAACTAGGACCGAAAATTATAGTCTATGAGCCGAAACACCTTACTGAGGTAAATTTTTATAGGTCAATTAGGGGGGTCACCAAGGCCCCTTAAATCTTTTTCTTAGATGACCGGAAGAGGTTACTTGAAGCAATGTAGTAGCACGAATCCCGTATGAACGTGGTCCAACGGCTAAGACCGTGTGCGAGTGAATTACGCCTTAAGCAAGGGGGTGCGTGTTCGAACCCCGGCTGAGGTCAACTTTAAAAATTTTATATATTTTTTCTTTTGTTTTTTTACACTATATTATTTATTTAATGCTTTTTTCGATATTTTAACGAATCCTATATACAAAAAATATTTTTTTTTCGGGAAATTTCAAATAATGCTTAAAAATTGGAAAAATCCCCGATATTTAGATTATTTATATCATATTATTTTTTAAACTCCTATTACAATATTTTGACGATAATTTAACATGACAAAGATGTTCTATGATTGATATCAAGTGTCTTTCTTTCTCAAAGAACGCATAACGGAATAAAAAATAAAATGAAATTAAATGGCGGGGAAAAGGTTCAGATTTCAAGGCCTTCTAACTCCCTTTCATATTAAGCTATAATTTTCAAACTAGGACCGAAAATTATCGTCTATGAGCCGAAACACCTTACTGAGGTAAATTTTTATAGGTCAAATAGGAGGGTCACCAAGACCCCTTAAGTCTTTTTCTTAGATGACCGGAAGAGGTTACTTGAAGCAATGTAGTTGCACGAATCCCGTATGAACGTGGTCCAACGGCTAAGACCGTGTGCGAGTGAATTAAGCCTTAAGCAAGGGGGTGCGGGTTCGAACCCCGGCTGAGGTCAACTTTAAAAATTTTTTTCTTTTGCTTTTTTACACTATATTATTTATTTAATGCTTTTTTCGATATATTAACGGATCCTATATACAAAAAATATTTTTTTTTTCGGGAAATTTCAAATAATGCTTAAAAATTGGAAAAATCCCCGATATTTAGATTATTTATATTATATTATTTTTTAAACTCCTATTACAATATTTTGACGATAGTTTAACATGACAAAGGTGTTCTATGATTGATATCAAGTGTCTTTCTTTCTCAACGAACGCATATCGGAATAAAAAATAAAATAAAATAAAATGGCGGGAAAAAGGTTCAGATTTCAAGGCCTTCTAACTCCCTTTCATATTAAGCTATAATTTTCAAACTAGGACCGAAAATTATCCTCTATGAGCCGAAACACCTTACTGAGGTAAATATTTATAGGTCAATTAGGGGGGTCACCAAGGCCCCTTAAATCTTTTTCTTAGATGACCGGAAGAGGTTACTTGAAGCAATGTAGTAGCACGAATCCCGTATGAACGTGGTCCAACGGCAAAGACCGTGTGCGAGTGAATTACGCCTTAAGCAAGGGGGTGCGTGTTCGAACCCCGGCAGAAGTCAACTTTAAAAATTTTATATATTTTTTCTTTTGTTTTTTTACACTATATTACTTATTTAATGCTTTTTTCGATATATTAACGGATCCTATATACAAAAAATATTTTTTTTTTCGGGAAATTTCAAATAATGCTTAAAAATTGGAAAAATCCCAGATATTTAGATTATTTATATTATATTATTTTTTAAACTCCTATTACAATATTTTGACGACAGTTTAACATGACAAAGGTGTTCTATGATTGATATCAAGTGTCTTTCTTTCTCAAAGAACGCATAACGGAATAAAAAATAAAATAAAATAAAATGGCGGGAAAAAGGTTCAGATTTCAAGGCCTTCTAACTCTCTTTCATATTAAGCTATAATTTTCAAACTAGGACCGAAAATTATCCTCTATGAGCCGAAACACCTTACTGAGGGAAATTTTTATAGGTCAATTAGGGGGGTCACCAAGGCCCCTTAAGTCTTTTTCTTAGATGACCGGAAGAGGTTACTTGAAGCAATGTAGTAGCACGAATCCCGTATGAACGTGGTCCAACGGTTAAGACCGTGTGCGAGTGAGTTACGCCTTAAGCAAGGGGGTGCGGGTTCGAACCCCGGCTGAGGTCAACTTTAAAAATTTTATATATTTTTTCTTTTGTTTTTTTACACTATATTATTTATTTAATGCTTTTTTCGATATATTAACGGATCCTATATACAAAAAATATTTTTTTTTCGGGAAATTTCAAATAATGCTTAAAAATTGGAAAAATCCCCGATATTTAGATTATTTATATTATATTATTTTTTAAACTCCTATTACAATATTTTGACGATAGTTTAACATGACAAAGGTGTTCTATGATTGATATCAAGTGTCTTTCTTTCTCAAAGAACGCATAACGGAATAAAAAATAAAATAAAATAAAATGGCTGGAAAAAGGTTCAGATTTCAAGGCCTTCTAACTCCCTTTCATATTAAGCTATACAAACTAGGACCGAAAATTATCCTCAATGAGCCGAACCACCTTACTGAGGTAAATTTTTATAGGTCAATTAGGGGGGTCACCAAGGCCCCTTAAGTCTTTCTCTTAGATGTCCGGAAGAGGTTACTTGAAGCAAGGTAGTAGCACGAATCCCGTATGAACGTGGTCCAACGGCTAAAACCGTGAACGAGGGAATTACGCCTTAAGCAAGGGGATGCGGGTTCGAACCCCGGCTGAGGTCAACTTTAAAAATTTTATATATTTTTTCTTTTGTTTTTTTACACTATATTATTTATTTAATGCTTTTTTCGATATATTAACGAATCCTATATACAAAAAATATTTCTTTTATCATAAAATTTCAAATAATGCTTAAAAATTGGAAAAATCCCCGATATTTAGATTATTTATATTATATTATTTTTTAAACTCCTATTACAATATTTTGACGATAGTTTAACATGACAAAGGTGTTCTATGATTGATATCAAGTGTCTTTCTTTCTCAAAGAACGCATAACGGAATAAAAAATAAAATAAAATAAAATGGCGGGAAAACGGTTCAGATTTCAAGGCCTTCTAACTCCCTTTCATATTAAGCTATAATTTTCAAACTAGGACCGAAAATTATCCTCAATAAGCCGAACCACCTTACTGAGGTAAATTTTTATAGGTCAATTAGGGGGGTCACCAAGGCCCCTTAAGTCTTTTTCTTAGATGACCGGAAGAGGTTACTTGAAGCAATGTAGTAGCACGAATCCCGTATGAACGTGGTCCAACGGCTAAGACCGTGTGCGAGTGAATTAAGTCTTAAGCATGGGGGTGCGGGTTCGAACCCAGACTGAGGTCAACTTTAAAAAATTTTTCTTTTGCTTTTTTACACTATATTATTTATTTAATGCTTTTTTCGATATATTAACGGATCCTATATACAAAAAATATTTTTTTTTCGGGAAATTTCAAATAATGCTTAAAAATTGGTAAAATCCCCGATATTTAGATTATTTATATTATATTATTTTTTTAACTTCTATTACAATATTTTGACGATAGTTTAACATGACAAAGGTGTTCTATGATTGATATCAAGTGTCTTTCTTTCTCAAAGAACGCATAACGGAATAAAAAATAAAATAAAATAAAATGGCGGGAAAAAGGTTCAGATTTCAAGGCCTTCTAACTCCATTTCATATTGAGCTATAATTTTCAAACTAGGACCGAAAATTATCCTCTATGAGCCGAACCTCCTTACTGAGGTAAATTTTTATAGGTCAAATAGGGGGGTCACCAAGGCCCCTTAAGTCTTTTTCTAAGATGACCGGAAGAGGTTACTTGAAGCAATGTAGTAGCACGAATCCCGTATGAACGTGGTCCAACGGTTAAGACCGTGTGCGAGTGAATTACGCCTTAAGCAAGGGGGTGCGGGTTCGAACCCCGGCTGAGGTCAACTTTAAAAATTTTATATATTTTTTCTTTTGTTTTTTTACACTATATTATTTATTTAAAGCTTTTTTCGATATATTAACGGATCCTATATACAAAAAATATTTTTTTTTCGGGAAATTTCAAATAATGCTTAAAAATTGGAAAAATCCCCGATATTTAGATTATTTATATTATATTATTTTTTAAACTCCTATTACAATATTTTGACGATAGTTTAACATGACAAAGGTGTTCTATGATTGATATCAAGTGTCTTTCTTTCTCAAAGAACGCATAACGGAATAAAAAATAAAATAAAATAAAATGGCTGGAAAAAGGTTCAGATTTCAAGGCCTTCTAACTCCCTTTCATATTAAGCTATAATTTTCAAACTAGGACCGAAAATTATCCTCAATGAGCCGAACCACCTTACTGAGGTAAATTTTTATAGGTCAATTAGGGGGGTCACCAAGGCCCCTTAAGTCTTTCTCTTAGATGTCCGGAAGAGGTTACTTGAAGCAAGGTAGTAGCACGAATCCCGTATGAACGTGGTCCAACGGCTAAAACCGTGAACGAGGGAATTACGCCTTAAGCAAGGGGATGCGGGTTCGAACCCCGGCTGAGGTCAACTTTAAAAATTTTATATATTTTTTCTTTTGTTTTTTTACACTATATTATTTATTTAATGCTTTTTTCGATATATTAACGAATCCTATATACAAAAAATATTTTTTTTTCGGGAAATTTCAAATAATGCTTAAAAATTGGAAAAATCCCCGATATTTAGATTATTTATATTATATTATTTTTTAAACTCCTATTACAATATTTTGACGACAGTTTAACATGACAAAGGTGTTCTATGATTGATATCAAGTGTCTTTCTTTCTCAAAGAACGCATAACGGAATAAAAAATAAAATAAAATAAAATGGCTGGAAAAAGGTTCAGATTTCAAGGCCTTCTAACTCCCTTTCATATTAAGCTATAATTTTCAAACTAGGACCGAAAATTATCCTCAATGAGCCGAACCACCTTACTGAGGTAAATTTTTATAGGTCAATTAGGGGGGTCACCAAGGCCCCTTAAGTCTTTCTCTTAGATGTCCGGAAGAGGTTACTTGAAGCAAGTTAGTAGCACGAATCCCGTATGAACGTGGTCCAACGGCTAAAACCGTGAACGAGGGAATTACGCCTTAAGCAAGGGGATGCGGGTTCGAACCCCGGCTGAGGTCAACTTTAAAAATTTTATATATTTTTTCTTTTGTTTTTTTACACTATATTATTTATTTAATGCTTTTTTCGATATATTAACGAATCCTATATACAAAAAATATTTCTTTTATCATAAAATTTCAAATAATGCTTAAAAATTGGAAAAATCCCCGATATTTAGATTATTTATATTATATTATTTTTTAAACTCCTATTACAATATTTTGACGATAGTTTAACATGACAAAGGTGTTCTATGCTGATATCAAGTGTCTTTCTTTCTCAAAGAACGCATAACGGAATAAAAAATAAAATAAAATAAAATGGCGGGAAAAAGGTTCAGATTTCAAGGCCTTCTAACTCCCTTTCATATTAAGCTATAATTTTCAAACTAGGACCGAAAATTATCCTCTATGAGCCGAAACACCTTACTGAGGTAAATTTTTATAGGTCAATTAGGGGGGTCACCAAGGCCCCTTAAGTCTTTTTCTTAGATGACCGGAAGAGGTTACTTGAAGCAATGTAGTAGCACGAATCCCGTATGAACGTGGTCCAACGGTTAAGACCGTGTGCGAGTGAATTAAGCCTTAAGCAAGGGGGTGCGGGTTCGAACCCCGGCTGAGGTCAACTTTAAAAAATTTTTCTTTTGCTTTTTTACACTATATTATTTATTTAACGCTTTTTTCGATATATTAACGGATCCTATATACAAAAAATATTTTTTTTTTCGGGAAATTTCAAATAATGCTTAAAAATTGGAAAAATCCCAGATATTTAGATTATTTATATTATATTATTTTTTAAACTCCTATTACAATATTTTGACGATAGTTTAACATGACAAAGGTGTTCTATGATTGATATCAAGTGTCTTTCTTTCTCAAAGAACGCATAACGGAATAAAAAATAAAATAAAATAAAATGGCGGGAAAAAGGTTCAGATTTCAAGGCCTTCTAACTCCCTTTCATATTCAGCTATAATTTTCAAACTAGGACCGAAAATTATCCTCTATGAGCCGAAACACCTTACTGAGGTAAATTTTTATAGGTCAATTAGGGGGGTCACCAAGGCCCCTTAAGTCTTTCTCTTAGATGACCGGAAGAGGTTACTTGAAGCAATGTAGTAGCACGAATCCCGTATGATTGTGGTCCAACGGTTAAGACCGTGTGCGAGTGAATTACGCCTTAAGCAAGGGGGTGCGGGTTCGAACCCCGGCTGAGGTCAACTTTAAAAATTTTATATATTTTTTCTTTTGTTTTTTTACACTATATTATTTATTTAATGCTTTTTTCGATATATTAACGGATCCTATATACAAAAAATATTTTTTTTTCGGGAAATTTCAAATAATGCTTAAAAATTGGAAAAATCCCCGATATTTAGATTATTTATATTATATTATTTTTTAAACTCCTATTACAATATTTTGACGATAGTTTAACATGACAAAGGTGTTCTATGATTGATATCAAGTGTCTTTCTTTCTCAAAGAACGCATAACGGAATAAAAAATAAAATAAAATAAAATGGCTGGAAAAAGGTTCAGATTTCAAGGCCTTCTAACTCCCTTTCATATTAAGCTATAATTTTCAAACTAGGACCGAAAATTATCCTCAATGAGCCGAACCACCTTACTGAGGTAAATTTTTATAGGTCAATTAGGGGGGTCACCAAGGCCCCTTAAGTCTTTCTCTTAGATGACCGGAAGAGGTTACTTGAAGCAAGGTAGTAGCACGAATCCCGTATGAACGTGGTCCAACGGCTAAAACCGTGAACGAGGGAATTACGCCTTAAGCAAGGTGATGCGGGTTCGAACCCCGGCTGAGGTCAACTTTAAAAATTTTATATATTTTTTCTTCTGTTTTTTTACACTATATTATTTAATTAATGCTTTTTTCGATATATTAACGAATCCTATATACAAAAAATATTTCTTTTATCATAAAATTTCAAATAATGCTTAAAAATTGGAAAAATTCCCGATATTTAGATTATTTATATTATATTATTTTTTAAACTCCTATTACAATATTTTGACGATAGTTTAACATGACAAAGGTGTTCTATGATTGATATCAAGTGTCTTTCTTTCTCAAAGAACGCATAACGGAATAAAAAATAAAATAAAATAAAATGGCTGGAAAAAGGTTCAGATTTCAAGGCCTTCTAACTCCCTTTCATATTAAGCTATAATTTTCAAACTAGGACCGAAAATTATCCTCAATGAGCCGAACCACCTTACTGAGGTAAATTTTTATAGGTCAATTAGGGGGGTCACCAAGGCCCCTTAAGTCTTTCTCTTAGATGACCGGAAGAGGTTACTTGAAGCAATGTAGTAGCTCGAATCCCGTATGAACGTGGTCCAACGGCTAAGACCGTGTGCGAGTGAATTATGCCTTAAGCAAGGGGGTGCGGGTTCGAACCCCGGCTGAGGGCAACTTTAAAAAATTTATATATATATATATATTTTTTTTTACACTATATTATTTATTTAATGCTTTTTTCGATATATTAACGGATCCTATATACAAAAAATATTTTTTTTTTCGAGAAATTTCAAATAATGCTTAAAAATTGGAAAAATCCCAGATATTTAGATTATTTATATTATATTATTTTTTAAACTCCTATTACAATATTTTGACGACAGTTTAACATGACAAAGATGTTCTATGATTGATATCAAGTGTCTTTCTTTCTCAAAGAACGCATAACGGAATAAAAAATAAAATAAAATAAAATCTCGGAAAAAAGGTTCAGATTTCAAGGCCTTCTAACTCCCTTTCATATTAAGCTATAATTTTCAAACTAGGACCGAAAATTATCCTCTATGAGCCGAACCACCTTACTGAGGTAAATTTTTATAGGTCAAATAGGGGGGTCACCAAGGCCCCTTAAGTCTTTTTCTTAGATGACCGGAAGAGGTTACTTGAAGCAATGTAGTAGCACGAATACCGTATGAACGTGGTCCAACGGCTAAGACCGTGTGCGAGTGAATTAAGCCTTAAGCAAGGGGGTGCGGGTTCGAACCCCGGCTGAGGTCAACTTTAAAAATTTTTTCTTTAGCTTTTTTACACTATATTATTTATTTAATGCTTTTTTCGATATATTAACGGATCCTATATACAAAAAATATTTTTTTTTCGGGAAATTCCAAATAATGCTTAAAAATTGGAAAAATCCCAGATATTTAGATTATTTATATTATATTATTATTTAAACTGCTATTACAATATTTTGACGACAGTTTAACATGACAAAGGTGTTCTATGATTGATATCAAGTGTCTTTCTTTCTCAAAGAACGCATAACGGAATAAAAAATAAAATAAAATAAAATCTCGGGAAAAAGGTTCAGATTTCAAGGCCTTCTAACTCCCTTTCATATTAAGCTATAATTTTCAAACTAGGACCGAAAATTATCCTCTATGAGCCGAAACACCTTACTGAGGTAAATTTTTATAGGTCAATTAGGGGGGTCACCAAGGCCCCTTAAGTCTTTTTCTTAGATGACCGGAAGAGGTTACTTGAAGCAATGTAGTAGCACGAATCCCGTATGAACGTGGTCCAACGGTTAAGACCGTGTGCGAGTGAAATACGCCTTAAGCAAGGGGGTGCGGGTTCGAACCCCGGCTGAGGTCAACTTTAAAAATTTTATATATTTTTTATTTTGTTTTTTTTACACTATATTATTTATTTAATGCTTTTTTCGCTATATTAACGGATCCTATATACAAAAAATATTTTTATTTTCGGGAAATTTCAAATAATGCTTAAAAATTGGAAAAATCCCCGATATTTAGATTATTTATATTATATTATTTTTTAAACTCCTATTACAATATTTTGACGATAGTTTAACATGACAAAGGTGTTCTATGATTGATATCAAGTGTCTTTCTTTCTCAAAGAACGCATAACAGAATAAAAAAATAAAAATAAATAAAATGGCGGGAAAAAGATTCAGATTTCAAGGCCTTCTAACTCCCTTTCATATTAAGCTATAATTTTCAAACTAGGACCGAAAATTATCCTCAATAAGCCGAACCACCTTACTGAGGTAAATTTTTATAGGTCAATTAGGGGGGTCACCAAGGCCCCTTAAGTCTTTTTCTTAGATGACCGGAAGAGGTTACTTGAAGCAATGTAGTAGCACGAATCCCGTATGAACGTGGTCCAACGGCTAAGACCGTGTGCGAGTGAATTATGCCTTAAGCAAGGGGGTGCGGGTTCGAACCCCGGCTGAGGGCAACTTTAAAAAATTTATATATATATTTTTTTTTACACTATATTATTTATTTAATGCTTTTTTCGATATATTAACGGATCCTATATACAAAAAATATTTTTTTTTCGAGAAATTTCAAATAATGCTTACAAATTTTAAAAATCCCAGATATTTAGATTATTTATATTATATTATTTTTTAAACTCCTATTACAATATTTTGACGACAGTTTAACATGACAAAGATGTTCTATGATTGATATCAAGTGTCTTTCTTTCTCAAAGAACGCATAACGGAATAAAAAATAAAATAAAATAAAATCTCGGAAAAAAGGTTCAGATTTCAAGGCCTTCTAACTCCCTTTCATATTAAGCTATAATTTTCAAACTAGGACCGAAAATTATCCTCTATGAGCCGAACCACCTTACTGAGGTAAATTTTTATAGGTCAAATAGGGGGGTCACCAAGGCCCTTTAAGTCTTTTTCTTAGATGACCGGAAGAGGTTACTTGAAGCAATGTAGTAGCACGAATCCCGTATGAACGTGGTCCAACGGCTAAGACCGTGTGCGAGTGAATTAAGCCTTAAGCACGGGGGTGCGGGTTCGAACCCCGGCTGAGGTTAACTTTAAAAATTTTTTCTTTTGCTTTTTTAAACTATATTATTTATTTAATGCTTTTTTCGATATATTAACGGATCCTATATACAAAAAATATTTTTTTTTCGGGAATAATGCTTAAAAATTGGAAAAATCCCAGATATTCAGATTATTTATATTATATTATTATTTAAACTCCTATTACAATATTTTGACGACAGTTTAACATGACATAGGTGTTCTATGATTGATATCAAGTGTCTTTCTTTCTCAAAGAACGCATAACGGAATAAAAAATAAAATAAAATAAAATGGCGGGAAAAAGGTTCAGATTTCGAGGCCTTCTAACTCCCCTTCATATTAAGCTATAATTTTCAAACTAGGACCGAAAATTATCCTCTATGAGCCGAAACACCTTACTGAGGTAAATTTTTATAGGTCAAATAGGGGGTTCACCAAGGCCCCTTAAGTCTTTTCCTTAGATGACCAGAAGAGGTTACTTGAAGCAATGTAGTAGCACGAATCCCGTATGAACGTGGTCCAACGGCTAAGACTGTGTGCGAGTGAACTAAGCCTTAAGCAAGGGGGTGCGGGTTCGAACCCCGGCTGAGGTCAACTTTAAAAATTTTTTCTTTTGCTTTTTTACACAATATTATTTATTTAATGCTTTTTTCGATATATTAACGGATCCTATATACAAAAAATATTTTTTTTTCGGGAAATTTCAAATAATGCTTAAAAATCGGAAAAATCCCAGATATTTAGATTATTTATATTATATTATTTTTTAAACTCCTATTACAATATTTTGACGATAGTTTAACATGACAAAGGTGTTCTATGATTGATATCAAGTGTCTTTCTTTCTCAAAGAACGCATAACGGAATAAAAAATAAAATAAAATAAAATCTCGGGAAAAAGGTTCAGATTTCAAGGCCTTCTAACTCCCTTTCATATTAAGCTATAATTTTCAAACTAGGACCGAAAATTATCCTCTATGAGCCGAAACACCTTACTGAGGTAAATTTTTATAGGTCAATTAGGGGGGTCACCAAGGCCCCTTAAGTCTTTTTCTTAGATGACCGGAAGAGGTTACTTGAAGCAATGTAGTAGCACGAATCCCGTATGAACGTGGTCCAACGGTTAAGACCGTGTGCGAGTGAAATACGCCTTAAGCAAGGGGGTGCGGGTTCGAACCCCGGCTGAGGTCAACTTTAAAAATTTTATATATTTTTTATTTTGTTTTTTTTACACTATATTATTTATTTAATGCTTTTTTCGCTATATTAACGGATCCTATATACAAAAAATATTTTTATTTTCGGGAAATTTCAAATAATGCTTAAAAATTGGAAAAATCCCCGATATTTAGATTATTTATATTATATTATTTTTTAAACTCCTATTACAATATTTTGACGATAGTTTAACATGACAAAGGTGTTCTATGATTGATATCAAGTGTCTTTCTTTCTCAAAGAACGCATAACAGAATAAAAAAATAAAAATAAATAAAATGGCGGGAAAAAGATTCAGATTTCAAGGCCTTCTAACTCCCTTTCATATTAAGCTATAATTTTCAAACTAGATCCGAAAATTATCCTCAATAAGCCGAACCACCTTACTGAGGTAAATTTTTATAGGTCAATTAGGGGGGTCACCAAGGCCCCTTAAGTCTTTTTCTTAGATGACCGGAAGAGGTTACTTGAAGCAATGTAGTAGCACGAATCCCGTATGAACGTGGTCCAACGGCTAAGACCGTGTGCGAGTGAATTATGCCTTAAGCAAGGGGGTGCGGGTTCGAACCCCGGCTGAGGGCAACTTTAAAAAATTTATATATATATTTTTTTTTACACTATATTATTTATTTAATGCTTTTTTCGATATATTAACGGATCCTATATACAAAAAATATTTTTTTTTCGAGAAATTTCAAATAATGCTTACAAATTTTAAAAATCCCAGATATTTAGATTATTTATATTATATTATTTTTTAAACTCCTATTACAATATTTTGACGACAGTTTAACATGACAAAGATGTTCTATGATTGATATCAAGTGTCTTTCTTTCTCAAAGAACGCATAACGGAATAAAAAATAAAATAAAATAAAATCTCGGAAAAAAGGTTCAGATTTCAAGGCCTTCTAACTCCCTTTCATATTAAGCTATAATTTTCAAACTAGGACCGAAAATTATCCTCTATGAGCCGAACCACCTTACTGAGGTAAATTTTTATAGGTCAAATAGGGGGGTCACCAAGGCCCTTTAAGTCTTTTTCTTAGATGACCGGAAGAGGTTACTTGAAGCAATGTAGTAGCACGAATCCCGTATGAACGTGGTCCAACGGCTAAGACCGTGTGCGAGTGAATTAAGCCTTAAGCACGGGGGTGCGGGTTCGAACCCCGGCTGAGGTCAACTTTAAAAATTTTTTCTTTTGCTTTTTTAAACTATATTATTTATTTAATGCTTTTTTCGATATATTAACGGATCCTATATACAAAAAATATTTTTTTTTCGGGAATAATGCTTAAAAATTGGAAAAATCCCAGATATTCAGATTATTTATATTATATTATTATTTAAACTCCTATTACAATATTTTGACGACAGTTTAACATGACATAGGTGTTCTATGATTGATATCAAGTGTCTTTCTTTCTCAAAGAACGCATAACGGAATAAAAAATAAAATAAAATAAAATGGCGGGAAAAAGGTTCAGATTTCGAGGCCTTCTAACTCCCCTTCATATTAAGCTATAATTTTCAAACTAGGACCGAAAATTATCCTCTATGAGCCGAAACACCTTACTGAGGTAAATTTTTATAGGTCAAATAGGGGGTTCACCAAGGCCCCTTAAGTCTTTTCCTTAGATGACCAGAAGAGGTTACTTGAAGCAATGTAGTAGCACGAATCCCGTATGAACGTGGTCCAACGGCTAAGACTGTGTGCGAGTGAACTAAGCCTTAAGCAAGGGGGTGCGGGTTCGAACCCCGGCTGAGGTCAACTTTAAAAATTTTTTCTTTTGCTTTTTTACACAATATTATTTATTTAATGCTTTTTTCGATATATTAACGGATCCTATATACAAAAAATATTTTTTTTTCGGGAAATTTCAAATAATGCTTAAAAATCGGAAAAATCCCAGATATTTAGATTATTTATATTATATTATTTTTTAAACTCCTATTACAATATTTTGACGATAGTTTAACATGACAAAGGTGTTCTATGATTGATATCAAGTGTCTTTCTTTCTCAAAGAACGCATAACGGAATAAAAAATAAAATGGCGGGAAAAAGGTTCAGATTTCAAGGCCTTCTAACTCCCTTTCATATTAAGCTATAATTTTCAAACTAGGACCGAAAATTATCCTCAATGAGCCGAACCACCTTACTGAGGTAAATTTTTATAGGTCCATTAGGGGGGTCACCAAGGCCCCTTAAGTCTTTCTCTTAGATGTCCGGAAGAGGTTACTTGAAGCAAGGTAGTAGCACGAATCCCGTATGAACGTGGTCCAACGGCTAAAACCGTGAACGAGGGAATTACGCCTTAAGCAAGGGGATGCGGGTTAGAACCTCGGCTGAGGTCAACTTTAAAAATTTTATATATTTTTTCTTTTGTTTTTTTACACTATATTATTTATTTAATGCTTTTTTCGATATATTAACGAATCCTATATACAAAAAATATTTCTTTTATCATAAAATTTCAAATAATGCTTAAAAATTGGAAAAATCCCCGATATTTAGATTATTTATATTATATTATTTTTTAAACTCCTATTACAATATTTTGACGATAGTTTAACATGACAAAGGTGTTCTATGATTGATATCAAGTGTCTTTCTTTCTCAAAGAACGCATAACGGAATAAAAAATAAAATAAAATAAAATGGCGGGAAAACGGTTCAGATTTCAAGGCCTTCTAACTCCCTTTCATATTAAGCTATAATTTTCAAACTAGGACCGAAAATTATAATCAATAAGCCGAACCACCTTACTGAGGTAAATTTTTATAGGTCAATTAGGGGGGTCACCAAGGCCCCTTAAGTCTTTTTCTTAGATGACCGGAAGAGGTTACTTGAAGCAATGTAGTAGCACGAATCCCGTATGAACGTGGTCCAACGGCTAAGACCGTGTGCGAGTGAATTAAGTCTTAAGCATGGGGGTGCGGGTTCGAACCCAGACTGAGGTCAACTTTAAAAAATTTTTCTTTTGCTTTTTTACACTATATTATTTATTTAATGCTTTTTTCGATATATTAACGGATCCTATATACAAAAAATATTTTTTTTTCGGGAAATTTCAAATAATGCTTAAAAATTGGTAAAATCCCCGATATTTAGATTATTTATATTATATTATTTTTTTAACTTCTATTACAATATTTTGACGATAGTTTAACATGACAAAGGTGTTCTATGATTGATATCAAGTGTCTTTCTTTCTCAAAGAACGCATAGCGGAATAAAAAATAAAATAAAATAAAATGGCGGGAAAAAGGTTCAGATTTCAAGGCCTTCTAACTCCATTTCATATTGAGCTATAATTTTCAAACTAGGACCGAAAATTATCCTCTATGAGCCGAACCTCCTTACTGAGGTAAATTTTTATAGGTCAAATAGGGGGGTCACCAAGGCCCCTTAAGTCTTTTTCTAAGATGACCGGAAGAGGTTACTTGAAGCAATGTAGTAGCACGAATCCCGTATGAACGTGGTCCAACGGTTAAGACCGTGTGCGAGTGAATTACGCCTTAAGCAAGGGGGTGCGGGTTCGAACCCCGGCTGAGGTCAACTTTAAAAATTTTATATATTTTTTCTTTTGTTTTTTTACACTATATTATTTATTTAAAGCTTTTTTCGATATATTAACGGATCCTATATACAAAAAATATTTTTTTTTCGGGAAATTTCAAATAATGCTTAAAAATTGGAAAAATCCCCGATATTTAGATTATTTATATTATATTATTTTTTAAACTCCTATTACAATATTTTGACGATAGTTTAACATGACAAAGGTGTTCTATGATTGATATCAAGTGTCTTTCTTTCTCAAAGAACGCATAACGGAATAAAAAATAAAATAAAATAAAATGGCTGGAAAAAGGTTCAGATTTCAAGGCCTTCTAACTCCCTTTCATATTAAGCTATAATTTTCAAACTAGGACCGAAAATTATCCTCAATGAGCCGAACCACCTTACTGAGGTAAATTTTTATAGGTCAATTAGGGGGGTCACCAAGGCCCCTTAAGTCTTTCTCTTAGATGTCCGGAAGAGGTTACTTGAAGCAAGGTAGTAGCACGAATCCCGTATGAACGTGGTCCAACGGCTAAAACCGTGAACGAGGGAATTACGCCTTAAGCAAGGGGATGCGGGTTCGAACCCCGGCTGAGGTCAACTTTAAAAATTTTATATATTTTTTCTTTTGTTTTTTTACACTATATTATTTATTTAATGCTTTTTTCGATATATTAACGAATCCTATATACAAAAAATATTTCTTTTATCATAAAATTTCAAATAATGCTTAAAAATTGGAAAAATCCCCGATATTTAGATTATTTATATTATATTATTTTTTAAACTCCTATTACAATATTTTGACGATAGTTTAACATGACAAAGGTGTTCTATGCTGATATCAAGTGTCTTTCTTTCTCAAAGAACGCATAACGGAATAAAAAATAAAATAAAATAAAATGGCGGGAAAAAGGTTCAGATTTCAAGGCCTTCTAACTCCCTTTCATATTAAGCTATAATTTTCAAACTAGGACCGAAAATTATCCTCTATGAGCCGAAACACCTTACTGAGGTAAATTTTTATAGGTCAATTAGGGGGGTCACCAAGGCCCCTTAAGTCTTTTTCTTAGATGACCGGAAGAGGTTACTTGAAGCAATGTAGTAGCACGAATCCCGTATGAACGTGGTCCAACGGTTAAGACCGTGTGCGAGTGAATTAAGCCTTAAGCAAGGGGGTGCGGGTTCGAACCCCGGCTGAGGTCAACTTTAAAAAATTTTTCTTTTGCTTTTTTACACTATATTATTTATTTAACGCTTTTTTCGATATATTAACGGATCCTATATACAAAAAATATTTTTTTTTTCGGGAAATTTCAAATAATGCTTAAAAATTGGAAAAATCCCAGATATTTAGATTATTTATATTATATTATTTTTTAAACTCCTATTACAATATTTTGACGATAGTTTAACATGACAAAGGTGTTCTATGATTGATATCAAGTGTCTTTCTTTCTCAAAGAACGCATAACGGAATAAAAAATGAAATAAAATAAAATGGCGGGAAAAAGGTTCAGATTTCAAGGCCTTCTAACTCCCTTTCATATTAAGCTATAATTTTCAAACTAGGACCGAAAATTATCCTCTATGAGCCGAAACACCTTACTGAGGTAAATTTTTATAGGTCAATTAGGGGGGTCACCAAGGCCCCTTAAGTCTTTTTCTTAGATGACCGGAAGAGGTTACTTGAAGCAATGTAGTAGCACGAATCCCGTATGATTGTGGTCCAACGGTTAAGACCGTGTGCGAGTGAATTACGCCTTAAGCAAGGGGGTGCGGGTTCGAACCCCGGCTGAGGTCAACTTTAAAAATTTTATATATTTTTTCTTTTGTTTTTTTACACTATATTATTTATTTAATGCTTTTTTCGATATATTAACGGATCCTATATACAAAAAATATTTTTTTTTCGGGAAATTTCAAATAATGCTTAAAAATTGGAAAAATCCCCGATATTTAGATTATTTATATTATATTATTTTTTAAACTCCTATTACAATATTTTGACGATAGTTTAACATGACAAAGGTGTTCTATGATTGATATCAAGTGTCTTTCTTTCTCAAAGAACGCATAACGGAATAAAAAATAAAATAAAATAAAATGGCTGGAAAAAGGTTCAGATTTCAAGGCCTTCTAACTCCCTTTCATATTAAGCTATAATTTTCAAACTAGGACCGAAAATTATCCTCAATGAGCCGAACCACCTTACTGAGGTAAATTTTTATAGGTCAATTAGGGGGGTCACCAAGGCCCCTTAAGTCTTTCTCTTAGATGACCGGAAGAGGTTACTTGAAGCAAGGTAGTAGCACGAATCCCGTATGAACGTGGTCCAACGGCTAAAACCGTGAACGAGGGAATTACGCCTTAAGCAAGGTGATGCGGGTTCGAACCCCGGCTGAGGTCAACTTTAAAAATTTTATATATTTTTTCTTCTGTTTTTTTACACTATATTATTTAATTAATGCTTTTTTCGATATATTAACGAATCCTATATACAAAAAATATTTCTTTTATCATAAAATTTCAAATAATGCTTAAAAATTGGAAAAATTCCCGATATTTAGATTATTTATATTATATTATTTTTTAAACTCCTATTACAATATTTTGACGATAGTTTAACATGACAAACGTGTTCTATGATTGATATCAAGTGTCTTTCTTTCTCAAAGAACGCATAACGGAATAAAAAATAAAATAAGATAGAATGGCGGGAAAAAGGTTCAGATTTCAAGGCCTTCTAACTCCCTTTCATATTAAGCTATAATTTTCAAACTAGGACCGAAAATTATCCTCAATAAGCCGAACCACCTTACTGAGGTAAATTTTTATAGGTCAATTAGGGGGGTCACCAAGGCCCCTTAAGTCTTTTTCTTAGATGACCGGAAGAGGTTACTTGAAGCAATGTAGTAGCAAGATTCCCGTATGAACGTGGTCCAACGGCTAAGACCGTGTGCGAGTGAATTACGCCTTAAGCAAGGGGGTGCGGGTTCGAACCCCGGCTGAGGGCAACTTTAAAAATTTTATATATATTTTCTTTTTGTTTTTTTACACTATATTATTTATTTAATGCTTTTTCGATATATTAACGGATCCTATATACAAAAAATATTTTTTTTTTCGAGAAATTTCAAATAATGCTTAAAAATTGGAAAAATCCCAGATATTTAGATTATTTATATTATATTATTTTTTAAACTCCTATTACAATATTTTGACCACAGTTTAACATGACAAAGATGTTCTATGATTGATATCAAGTGTCTTACTTTCTCAAAGAACGCATAACGGAATAAAAAATAAAATAAAATAAAATCTCGGGAAAAAGGTTCAGATTTCAAGGCCTTCTAACTCCCTTTCATATTAAGCTATAATTTTCAAACTAATACCAAAAATTATCCTCTATGAGCCGAACCACCTTACTGAGGTAAATTTTTATAGGTCAAATAGGGGGGTCACCAAGGCCCCTTAAGTCTTTTTCTTAGATGACCGGAAGAGGTTACTTGAAGCAATGTAGTAGCACGAATCCCGTATGAACGTGGTCCAACGGCTAAGACCGTGTGCGAGTGAATTAAGCCTTAAGCAAGGGGGTGCGGGTTCGAACCCAGGCTGAGGTCAACTTTAAAAAATTTTTCTTTTGCTTTTTTACACTATATTATTTATTTAATGCTTTTTTCGATATATTAACGGATCCTATATACAAAAAATATTTTTTTTTTCGGGAAATTTCAAATAATGCTTAAAAATTGGAAAAATCCCAGATATTTAGATTATTTATATTATATTATTTTTTAAACTCCTATTACAATATTTTGACGACAGTTTAACATGACAAAGGTGTTCTATGATTGATATCAAGTATCTTTCTTTCTCAAAGAACGCATAACGGAATAAAAAATAAAATAAAATAAAATGGCAGGAAAAAGGTTCAGATTTCAAGGCCTTCTAAATCCCTTTCATATTAAGCTATAATTTTCAAACTAGGACCGAAAATTATCCTCTATGAGCCGAAACACCTTACTGAGGTAAATTTTTATAGGTCAATTAGGGGGGTCACCAAGGCCCCTTAAGTCTTTTTCTTAGATGACCGGAAGAGGTTACTTGAAGCAATGTAGTAGCACGAATCCCGTATGAACGTGGTCCAACGGTTAAGACCGTGTGCGAGTGAATTACGCCTTAAGCAAGGGGGTGCGGGTTCGAACCCCGGCTGAGGTCAACTTTAAAAATTTTATATATTTTTTATTTTGTTTTTTTACACTATATTATTTATTTAATGCTTTTTTCGCTATATTAACGGATCCTATATACAAAAAATATTTTTTTTTTCGGGAAATTTCAAATAATGCTTAAAAATTGGAAAAATCCCCGATATTTAGATTATTTATATTATATTATTTTTTAAACTCCTATTACAATATTTTGACGATAGTTTAACATGACAAAGGTGTTCTATGATTGATATCAAGTGTCTTTCTTTCTCAAAAAACGCATAACAGAATAAAAAAATAAAAAAAAATAAAATGGCGGGAAAAAGGTTCAGATTTCAAGGCCTTCTAACTCCCTTTCATATTAAGCTATAATTTTCAAACTAGGACCGAAAATTATCCTCAATAAGCCGAACCACCTTACTGAGGTAAATTTTTATAGGTCAATTAGGGGGGTCACCAAGGCCCCTTAAGTCTTTTTCTTAGATGACCGGAAGAGGTTACTTGAAGCAATGTAGTAGCTCGAATCCCGTATGAACGTGGTCCAACGGCTAAGACCGTGTGCGAGTGAATTATGCCTTAAGCAAGGGGGTGCGGGTTCGAACCCCGGCTGAGGGCAACTTTAAAAAATTTATATATATATTTTTTTTTACACTATATTATTTATTTAATGCTTTTTTCGATATATTAACGGATCCTATATACAAAAAATATTTTTTTTTCGAGAAATTTCAAATAATGCTTACAAATTTTAAAAATCCCAGATATTTAGATTATTTATATTATATTATTTTTTAAACTCCTATTACAATATTTTGACGACAGTTTAACATGACAAAGATGTTCTATGATTGATATCAAGTGTCTTTCTTTCTCAAAGAACGCATAACGGAATAAAAAATAAAATAAAATAAAATCTCGGAAAAAAGGTTCAGATTTCAAGGCCTTCTAACTCCCTTTCATATTAAGCTATAATTTTCAAACTAGGACCGAAAATTATCCTCTATGAGCCGAACCACCTTACTGAGGTAAATTTTTATAGGTCAAATAGGGGGGTCACCAAGGCCCTTTAAGTCTTTTTCTTAGATGACCGGAAGAGGTTACTTGAAGCAATGTAGTAGCACGAATCCCGTATGAACGTGGTCCAACGGCTAAGACCGTGTGCGAGTGAATTAAGCCTTAAGCACGGGGGTGCGGGTTCGAACCCCGGCTGAGGTCAACTTTAAAAATTTTTTCTTTTGCTTTTTTAAACTATATTATTTATTTAATGCTTTTTTCGATATATTAACGGATCCTATATACAAAAAATATTTTTTTTTCGGGAATAATGCTTAAAAATTGGAAAAATCCCAGATATTCAGATTATTTATATTATATTATTATTTAAACTCCTATTACAATATTTTGACGACAGTTTAACATGACATAGGTGTTCTATGATTGATATCAAGTGTCTTTCTTTCTCAAAGAACGCATAACGGAATAAAAAATAAAATAAAATAAAATGGCGGGAAAAAGGTTCAGATTTCGAGGCCTTCTAACTCCCTTTCATATTAAGCTATAATTTTCAAACTAGGACCGAAAATTATCCTCTATGAGCCGAAACACCTTACTGAGGTAAATTTTTATAGGTCAAATAGGGGGGTCACCAAGGCCCTTTAAGTCTTTTTCTTAGATGACCGGAAGAGGTTACTTGAAGCAATGTAGTAGCACGAATCCCGTATGAACGTGGTCCAACGGCTAAGACTGTGTGCGAGTGAACTAAGCCTTAAGCAAGGGGGTGCGGGTTCGAACCCCGGCTGAGGTCAACTTTAAAAATTTTTTCTTTTGCTTTTTTACACAATATTATTTATTTAATGCTTTTTTCGATATATTAACGGATCCTATATACAAAAAATATTTTTTTTTCGGGAAATTTCAAATAATGCTTAAAAATCGGAAAAATCCCAGATATTTAGATTATTTATATTATATTATTTTTTAAACTCCTGTTACAATATTTTGACGACAGTTTAACATGACAAAGGTGTTCTATGATTGATATCAAGTGTCTTTCTTTCTCAAAGAACGCATAACGGAATAAAAAATAAAATGGCGGGAAAAAGGTTCAGATTTCAAGGCCTTCTAACTCCCTTTTATATTAAGCTATAATTTTCAAACTAGGACCGAAAATTATCCTCTATGAGCCGAAACACCTTACTGAGGTAAATTTTTATAGGTCAATTTGGGGGGTCACCAAGGCCCCTTAAGTCTTTTTCTTAGATGACCGGAAGAGGTTACTTGAATCAATGTATTTGCACGAATCCCGTATGAACGTGGTCCAACGGTTAAGACCGTGTGCGAGTGAATTAAGCCTTAAGCAAGGGGGTGCGGGTTCGAACCCCGGCTGAGGTCAACTTTAAAAATTTTTTCTTTTGCTTTTTTACACTATATTATTTATTTAATGCTTTTTTCGATATATTAACGGATCCTATATACAAAAAATATTTTTTTTTCGGGAAATTTCAAATAATGCTTAAAAATTGGAAAAATCCCAGATATTTAGATTATTTATATTATATTATTTTTTAAACTCCTATTACAATATTTTGACGACAGTTTAACATGACAAAGATGTTCTATGATTGATATCAAGTGTCTTTTTTTCTCAAAGAACGCATAACGGAATAAAAAATAAAATAAAATAAAATGGCGGGAAAAAGGTTCAGATTTCAAGGCCTTCTAACTCCCTTTCATATTAAGCTATAATTTTCAAACTAGGACCGAAAATTATCCTCAATGAGCCGAACCACCTTACTGAGGTAAATTTTTATAGGTAAATTAGGGGGGTCACCAAGGCCCCTTAAGTCTTTTTCTTAGATGACCGGAAGAGGTTTCTTGAAGCAATGTAGTAGCACGAATCCCGTATGAACGTGGTCCAACGGCTAAAACCGTGAACGAGGGAATTACGCCTTAAGCAAGGGGGTGCGGGTTCGATCCCCGGCTGAAGTCAACCTTAAAAATTTTATATATTTTTTCTTTAGTTTTTTTACACTATATTATTTATTTAATGCTTTTTTCGATATATTAACGAATCCTATATACAAAAATTTTTTTTTTTTCGGGAAATTTCAAATAATGCTTAAAAATTGGAAAAATCCCCGATATTTAGATTATTTATATTATATTATTTTTTAAACTCCTATTACAATATTTTGACGATAGTTTAACATGACAAAGGTGTTCTATGATTGATATCAAGTGTCTTTCTTTCTCAAAGAACGCATAACGGAATAAAAAATAAAATAAAATAAAATGGCGGGAAAACGGTTCAGATTTCAAGGCCTTCTAACTCCCTTTCATATTAAGCTATAATTTTCAAACTAGGTCCGAAAATTATCCTCAATGAGCCGAACCACCTTACCGAGGTAAATTTTTATAGGTCAATTAGGGGGGTCACCAAGGCCCCTTAAGTCTTTTTCTTAGATGACCGGAAGAGGTTACTTGAAGCAATGTAGTAGCACGAATCCCGTATGAACGTGGTCCAACGGCTAAGACCGTGTGCGAGTGAATTTAGCCTTAATCAAGGGCGTGCGGGTTCGAACCCCGGCTGAGGTCAACTTTAAAAATTTTTTCTTTTGCTTCTTTACCCTATATTATTTATTTAATGCTTTTTTCGATATATTAACGGATCCTATATACAAAAAATATTTTTTTTTTCGGGAAATTTCAAATAATGCTTAAAAATTGGAAAAATCCCAGATATTTAGATTATTTATATTATATTATTTTTTAAACTCCTATTACAATATTTTGACGACAGTTTAACATGACAAAGGTGTTCTATGATTGATATCAAGTGTCTTTCTTTCTCAAAGAACGCATAACGGAATATAAAATAAAATAAAATAAAATGGCTGGAAAAAGGTTCAGATTTCAAGGCCTTCTAACTCCCTTTCATATTAAGCTATAATTTTCAAACTAGGACCGAAAATTATCCTCAATGAGCCGAACCACCTTACTGAGGTAAATTTTTATAGGTCAATTAAGGGGGTCACCAAGGCCCCTTAAGTCTTTTTCTTAGATGACCGGAAGAGGTTACTTGAAGCAAGGTAGTAGCACGAATCCCGTATGAACGTGGTCGAACGGCTAAAACCGTGAACGAGGGAATTACGCCTTAAGCAAGGGGATGCGGGTTCGAACCCCGGCTGAGGTCAACTTTAAAAATTTTATATATTTTTTCTTTTGTTTTTTTACACTATATTATTTATTTAATGCTTTTTTCGATATATTAACGAATCCTATATACAAAAAATATTTTTTTTTCGGGAAATTTCAAATAATGCTTAAAAATTGGAAAAATCCCCGATATTTACATTATTTATATTATATTATTTTTTAAACTCCTATTACAATATTTTGACGATAGTTTAACATGACAAAGGTGTTGTATGATTGATATCAAGTGTCTTTCTTTCTCAAAGAACGCATAACGGAATAAAAAATAAAATAAAATAAAATGGCGGGAAAACGGTTCAGATTTCAAGGCCTTCTACCTCCCTTTCATATTAAGCTATAATTTTCAAACTAGGACCGAAAATTATCCTCAATAAGCCGAACCACGTTACTGAGGTAAATTTTTATAGGTCAATTAGGGGGGTCACCAAGGCCCCTTAAGTCTTTTTCTTAGATGACCGGAAGAGGTTACTTGAAGCAATGTAGTAGCACGATTCCCGTATGAACGTGGTCCAACGACTAAGACCATGTGCGAATGAATTACGCCTTAAGCAAGGGGGTGCGGGTTCGATCCCCGGCTGAGGGCAAAATTAAAAATTTTATATATATTTTTTTTTGTTTTTTTACACTATATTATTTATTTAATGCTTTTTTCGATATATTAACGGATCCTATATACAAAAAATATTTTTTTTTTCGAGAAATTTCAAATAATGCTTAAAAATTGGAAAAATCCCAGATATTTAGATTATTTATATTATATTACTTTTTAAACTCCTATTACAATATTTTGACGACAGTTTAACATGACAAAGATGTTCTATGATTGATATCAAGTGTCTTTCTTTCTCAAAGAACGCATAACGGAATAAAAAATAAAATAAAATAAAATCTCGGGAAAAAGGTTCAGATTTAAAGGCCTTCTAACTCCCTTTCATATTAAGCTATAATTTTCAAACTAATACCGAAAATTATCCTCTATGAGCCGAACCACCTTACTGAGGTGAATTTTTATAGGTCAAATAGGGGGGTTACCAAGGCCCCTTAAGTCTTTTTCTTAGATGACCGGAAGAGGTTACTTGAAGCAATGTAGTAGCACGAATCCCGTATGAACGTGGTCCAACGGCTAAGACCGTGTGCGAGTGAATTAAGCCTTAAGCAAGGGGGTGCGGGTTCGAACCCCGGCTGAGGTCAACTTTAAAAAATTTTTCTTTTGCTTTTTTACACTATATTATTTATTTAATGCTTTTTTCGATATATTAACGGATCCTATATACAAAAAATATTTTTTTTTCGGGAAATTTCAAATAATGCTTAAAAATTGGAAAAATCCCAGATATTTAGATTATTTATATTATATTATTTTTTAAACTCCTATTACAATATTTTGACGACAGTTTAACATGACAAAGGTGTTCTATGATTATATCAAGTGTCTTTCTTTCTCAAAGAACGCATAACGTAATAAAAAATAAAATAAAATAAAATGGCGGGAAAAAGGTTCAGATTTCAAGGCCTTCTAACTCCCTTTCATATTAAGCTATAATTTTCAAACTAGGACCGAAAATTATCCTCAATGAGCCGAACCACCTTACGGAGGTAAATTTTTATAGGTAAATTAGGGGGGTCACCAAGGCCCCTTAAGTCTTTTTCTTAGATGACCGGAAGAGGTTACTTGAAGCAATGTAGTAGCACGAATCCCGTACGAACGTGGTCCAACGGTTAAGACCGTGTGCGAGTGAATTAAGCCTTAAGCAAGGGGGTGCGGGTTCGAACCCCGACTGAGGTCAACTTTAAAAATTTTTTCTTTTGCTTTTTTACACTATATTATTTATTTAATGCTTTTTTCGATATATTAACGGATCCTATATACAAAAAATATTTTTTTTTTCGGGAAATTTCAAATAATGCTTAAAAATTGGAAAAATCCCAGATATTTAGATTATTTATATTATATTATTTTTTAAACTCCTATTACAATATTTTGACGACAGTTTAACATGACAAAGGTGCTCTATGATTGATATCAAGTGTCTTTCTTTCTCAAAGAACGCATAACGGAATAAAAAATAAAATAAAATAAAATGGCGGGAAAAAGGTTCAGATTTCAAGACCTTCTAACTCCCTTTCATATTAAGCTATATATTTCAAACTAGGACCGAAAATTATCCTCTATGAGCCGAAACACCTTACTGAGGTAAATTTTTATAGGTCAATTAGAGGGGTCACCAAGGCCCCTTAAGTCTTTTTCTTAGATGACCGGAAGACGTTACTTGAAGCAATGTAGTAGCACGAATCCCGTATGAACGTGGTCCAACGGTTAAGACCGTGTGCGAGTGAGTTACGCCTTAAGCAAGGGGGTGCGGGTTCGAACCCCGGCTGAGGTCAACTTTAAAAATTTTATATATTTTTTCTTTTGTTTTTTTACACTATATTATTTATTTAATGCTTTTTTCGATATATTAACGGATCCTATATACAAAAAATATTTTTTTTTCGGGAAATTTCAAATAATGCTTAAAAATTGGAAAAATCCCCGATATTTAGATTATTTATATTATATTATTTTTTAAACTCCTATTACAATATTTTGACGATAGTTTAACATGACAAAGGTGTTCTATGATTGATATCAAGTGTCTTTCTTTCTCAAAGAACGCATAACGGAATAAAAAATAAAATAAAATAAAATGGCTGGAAAAAGGTTCAGATTTCAAGGCCTTCTAACTCCCTTTCATATTAAGCTATAATTTTCAAACTAGGACCGAAAATTATCCTCAATGAGCCGAACCACCTTACTGAGGTAAATTTTTATAGGTCAATTAGGGGGGTCACCAAGGCCCCTTAAGTCTTTCTCTTAGATGTCCGGAAGAGGTTACTTGAAGCAAGGTAGTAGCACGATTCCCGTATGAACGTGGTCCAACGGCTAAATCCGTGAACGAGGGAATTACGCCTTAAGCAAGGGGATGCGGGTTCGAACCCCGGCTGAGGTCAACTTTAAAAATTTTATATATTTTTTCTTTTGTTTTTTTACACTATATTATTTATTTAATGCTTTTTTCGATATATTAACGAATCCTATATACAAAAAATATTTCTTTTATCATAAAATTTCAAATAATGCTTAAAAATTGGAAAAATCCCCGATATTTAGATTATTTATATTATATTATTTTTTAAACTCCTATTACAATATTTTGACGATAGTTTAACATGACAAAGGTGTTCTATGATTGATATCAAGTGTCTTTCTTTCTCAAAGAACGCAAAACGGAATAAAAAAATAAAAAAAAATAAAATGGCGGGAAAAAGGTTCAGATTTCAAGGCCTTCTAACTCCCTTTCATATTAAGCTATAATTTTCAAACTAGGACCGAAAATTATCCTCAATAAGCCGAACCACCTTACTGAGGTAAATTTTTATAGGTCAATTAGGGGGGTCACCAAGGCCCCTTAAGTCTTTTTCTTAGATGACCGGAAGAGGTTACTTGAAGCAATGTAGTAGCACGAATCCCGTATGAACGTGGTCCAACGGCTAAGACCGTGTGCGAGTGAATTATGCCTTAAGCAAGGGGGTGCGGGTTCGAACCCCGGCTGAGATCAACTTTAAAAATTTTTTCTTTTGCTTTTTTACACAATATTATTTATTTAATGCTTTTTTCGATATATTAACGGATCCTATATACAAAAAATATTTTTTTTTTCGGGAAATTTCAAATAATGTTAAAAAATCGGAAAAATCCCAGATATTTAGATTATTTATATTATAATATTTTTTAAACTCCTATTACAATATTTTGACGACAGTTTAACATGACAAAGGTGTTCTATGATTGATATCAAGTATCTTTCTTTCTCAAAGAACGCATAACGGAATAAAAAATAAAATAAAATAAAATGGCGGGAAAAAGGTTCAGATTTCAAGGCCTTCTAACTCCCTTTCATATTAAGCTATAATTTTCAAACTAGGACCGAAAATTATCCTCTATGAGCCGAAACACCTTACTGAGGTAAATTTTTATAGGTCAATTAGGGGGGTCACCAAGGCCCCTTAAGTCTTTTTCTTAGATGACCGGAAGAGGTTACTTGAAGCAATGTAGTAGCACGAATCCCGTATGAACGTGGTCCAACGGCTAAGACCGTGTGCGAGTGAATTATGCCTTAAGCAAGGGGGTGCGGGTTCGAACCCCGGCTGAGGGCAACTTTAAAAATTTTATATATTTTTTCTTTTGTTTTTTTACACTATATTATTTATATAATGCTTTTTTCGATATATTAACGGATCCTATATACAAAAAATATTTGTTTTTCGGGAAATTTCAAATAATGCTTAAAAATTTGAAAAATCCCAGATATTTAGATTATTTATATTATAATATTTTTTAAACTCCTATTACAATATTTTGATGACAGTTTAACATGACAAAGGTGTTCTATGATTGATATCAAGTGTCTTTCTTTCTCAAAGAACGCATAACGGAATAAAAAATAAAATAAAATAAAATGGCGGGAAAAAGGTTCAGATTTCGAGGCCTTCTAACTCCCTTTCATATTAAGCTATAATTTTCAAACTAGGACCGAAAATTATCCTCTATGAGCCGAAACACCTTACTGAGGTAAATTTTTATAGGTCAAATAGGGGGTTCACCAAGGCCCCTTAAGTCTTTTTCTTAGATGACCAGAAGAGGTTACTTGAAGCAATGTAGTAGCACGAACCCCGTATGAACGTGGTCCAACGGCTAAGACCGTGTGCGAGTGAATTCAGCCTTAAGCAAGAGGGTGCGGGTTCGAACCCCGGCTGAGGTCAACTTTAAAAAATTTTTCTTTTGCTTTTTTACACTATATTATTTATTTAATGCTTTTTTCGATATATTAACGGATCCTATATACAAAAAATATTTTTTTTTCGGGAAATTTCAAATAATGCTTAAAAATTGGAAAAATCCCAGATATTTAGATTATTTATATTATAATATTTTTTAAACTCCTATTACAATATTTTGACGACAGTTTAACATGACAAAGGTGTTCTATGATTGATATCAAGTGTCTTTCTTTCTCAAAGAACGCATAACGGAATAAAAAATAAAATAAAATAAAATGGCGGGAAAAAGTTTCAGATTTCGAGGCATTCTAACTCCCTTTTATATTAAGCTATAATTTTCAAACTAGGACCGAAAATTATCCTCTATGAGCCGAAACACCTTACTGAGGTAAATTTTTATAGGTCAATTAGGGGGGTCACCAAGGCCCCTTAAATCTTTTTCTTAGATGACCGAAAGAGGTTACTTGAAGCAATGTAGTAGCACTAATCCCGTATGAACGTGTTCCAACGGCTAAGACTGTGTGCGAGTGAACTAAGCCTTAAGCAAGGGGGTGCGGGTTCGAACCCCGGCTGAGGTCAACTTTAAAAAATTTTTCTTTTGCTTTTTTACACAATATTATTTATTTAATGCTTTTTTCGATATATTAACGGATCCTATATACAAAAAATATTTTTTTTTTCGGGAAATTTCAAATAATGCTTAAAAATCGGAAAAATCCCAGATATTTAGATTATTTATATGTATTATAATATTTTTTAAACTCCTATTACAATATTTTGACGACAGTTTAACATGACAAAGGTGTTCTATGATTGATATCAAGTGTCTTTCTTTCTCAAAGAACGCATAACGGAATAAAAAATAAAATAAAATAAAATGGCGGGAAAAAGGTTCAGATTTCAAGGCCTTCTAACTCCCTTTCATATTAAGCTATAATTTTCAAACTAGGACCGAAAATTATCCTCTATGAGCCGAAACACCTTACTGAGGTAAATTTTTATAGGTCAATTAGGGGGGTCACCAAGGCCCCTTAAATCTTTTTCTTAGATGACCGGAAGAGGTTACTTGAAGCAATGTAGTAGCACGAATCCCGTATGAACGTGGTCCAACGGCTAAGACTGTGTGCGAGTGAACTAAGCCTTAAGCAAGGGGGTGCGGGTTCGAACCCCGGCTGAGGTCAACTTTAAAAATTTTTTCTTTTGCTTTTTTACACAATATTATTTATTTAATGCTTTTTTCGATATATTAACGGATCCTATATACAAAAAATATTTTTTTTTTCGGGAAATTTCAAATAATGCTTAAAAATTTGAAAAATCCCAGATATTTAGATTATTTATATTATAATATTTTTTAAACTCCTATTACAATATTTTGATGACAGTTTAACATGACAAAGGTGTTCTATGATTGATATCAAGTGTCTTTCTTCCTCAAAGAACGCATAACGGAATAAAAAATAAAATAAAATAAAATGGCGGGAAAAAGGTTCAGATTTCGAGGCCTTCTAACTCCCTTTCATATTAAGCTATAATTTTCAAACTAGGACCGAAAATTATCCTCTATGAGCCGAAACACCTTACTGAGGTAAATTTTTATAGGTCAAATAGGGGGTTCACCAAGGCCCCTTAAGTCTTTTTCTTAGATGACCAGAAGAGGTTACTTGAAGCAATGTAGTAGCACGAATCCCGTATGAACGTGGTCCAACGGCTAAGACTGTGTGCGAGTGAACTAAGCCTTAAGCAAGGGGGTGCGGGTTCGAACCCCGGCTGAGGTCAACTTTAAAAAATTTTTCTTTTGCTTTTTTACACAATATTATTTATTTAATGCTTTTTTCGATATATTAACGGATCCTATATACAAAAAATATTTTTTTTTTCGGGAAATTTCAAATAATGCTTAAAAATTGGAAAAATCCCAGATATTTAGATTATTTATATTATAATATTTTTTAAACTCCTATTACAATATTTTGATGACAGTTTAACATGACAAAGGTGTTCTATGATTGATATCAAGTGTCTTTCTTTCTCAAAGAACGCATAACGGAATAAAAAATAAAATAAAATAAAATGGCGGGAAAAAGGTTCAGATTTCGAGGCCTTCTAACTCCCTTTCATATTAAGCTATAATTTTCAAACTAGGACCGAAAATTATCCTCTATGAGCCGAAACACCTTACTGAGGTAAATTTTTATAGGTCAAATAGGGGGTTCACCAAGGCCCCTTAAGTCTTTTTCTTAGATGACCAGAAGAGGTTACTTGAAGCAATGTAGTAGCACGAATCCCGTATGAACGTGGTCCAACGGCTAAGACTGTGTGCGAGTGAACTAAGCCTTAAGCAAGGGGGTGCGGGTTCGAACCCCGGCTGAGGTCAACTTTAAAAATTTTTTCTTTTGCTTTTTTACACAATATTATTTATTTAATGCTTTTTTCGATATATTAACGGATCCTATATACAAAAAATATTTTTTTTTTTCGGGAAATTTCAAATAATGCTTAAAAATCGGAAAAATCCCAGATATTTAGATTATTTATATTATAATATTTTTTAAACTCCTATTACAATATTTTGACGACAGTTTAACATGACAAAGGTGTTCTATGATTGATATCAAGTGTCTTTCTTTCTCAAAGAACGCATAACGGAATAAAAAATAAAATAAAATAAAATGGCGGGAAAAAGGTTCAGATTTCAAGGCCTTCTAACTCCCTTTCATATTAAGCTATAATTTTCAAACTAGGACCGAAAATTATCCTCTATGAGCAGAAACACCTTACTGAGGTAAATTTTTATAGGTCAATTAGGGGGGTCACCAAGGCCCCTTAAATCTTTTTCTTAGATGACCGGAAGAGGTTACTTGAAGCAATGTAGTAGCACGAATCCCGTATGAACGTGGTCCAACGGCTAAGACCGTGTGCGAGTGAATTACGCCTTAAGCAAGGGGGTGCGTGTTCGAACCCCGGCAGAGGTCAACTTTAAAAATTTTATATATTTTTTCTTTTGTTTTTTTACACTATATTACTTATTTAATGCTTTTTTCGATATATTAACGGATCCTATATACAAAAAATATTTTTTTTTCGGGAAATTTCAAATAATGCTTAAAAATTGGAAAAATCCCAGATATTTAGATTATTTATATTATATTATTTTTTAAACTCCTATTACAATATTTTGACGATAGTTTAACATGACAAAGGTGTTCTATGATTGATATCAAGTGTCTTTCTTTCTCAAAGAACGCATAACGGAATAAAAAATAAAATAAAATAAAATGGCGGGAAAACGGTTCAGATTTCAAGGCCTTCTAACTCCCTTTCATATTAAGCTATAATTTTCAAACTAGGTCCGAAAATTATCCTCAATGAGCCGAACCACCTTACTGAGGTAAATTTTTATAGGTCAATTAGGGGGGTCACCAAGGCCCCTTAAGTCTTTTTCTTAGATGACCGGAAGAGGTTACTTGAAGCAATGTAGTAGCACGAATCCCGTATGAACGTGGTCCAACGGCTAAGACCGTGTGCGAGTGAATTAAGCCTTAAGCAAGGGGGTGCGGGTTCGAACCCCGGCTGAGGTCAACTTTAAAAATATTTTCTTTTGCTTTTTTACACTATATTATTTATTTAATGCTTTTTTTGATATATTAACGGATCCTATATACAAAAAATTTTTTTTTTTCGAGAAATTTCAAATAATGCTTAAAAATTGAAAAAATCCCAGATATTTAGCTTATTTATATTATATTATTTTTTAAACTCCTATTACAATATTTTGACGACAGTTTAACATGACAAAGATGTTCTATGATTGATATCAAGTGTCTTTTTTTCTCAAAGAACGCATAACGGAATAAAAAATAAAATAAAATAAAATGGCGGGAAAAAGGTTCAGATTTCAAGGCCTTCTAACTCCGTTTCATATTAAGCTATAATTTTCAAACTAGGACCGAAAATTATCCTCAATGAGCCGAACCACCTTACTGAGGTAAATTTTTATAGGTAAATTAGGGGGGTCACCAACTCCCCTTAAGTCTTTTTCTTAGATGACCGGAAGAGGTTTCTTGAAGCAATGTAGTAGCACGAATCCCGTATGAACGTGGTCCAACGGCTAAAACCGTGAACGAGGGAATTACGCCTTAAGCAAGGGGGTGCGGGTTCGAACCCCGGCTGAGGTCAACTTTAAAAATTTTATATATTTTTTCTTTAGTTTTTTTACACTATATTATTTATTTAATGCTTTTTTCGATATATTAACGAATCCTATATACAAAAAAAAATTTTTTTTCGGGAAATTTCAAATAATGCTTAAAAATTGGAAAAATCCCCGATATTTAGATTATTTATATTATATTATTTTTTAAACTCCTATTACAATATTTTGACGATAGTTTAACATGACAAAGGTGTTCTATGATTGATATCAAGTGTCTTTCTTTCTCAAAGAACGCATAACGGAATAAAAAATAAAATAAAATAAAATGGCGGGAAAACGGTTCAGATTTCAAGGCCTTCTAACTCCCTTTCATATTAAGCTATAATTTTCAAACTAGGTCCGAAAATTATCCTCAATGAGCCGAACCACCTTACTGAAGTAAATTTTTATAGGTCAATTAGGGGGGTCACCAAGGCCCCTTAAGTCTTTTTCTTAGATGACCGGAAGAGGTTACTTGAAGCAATGTAGTAGCACGAACCCCGTATGAACGTGGTCCAACGGCTAAGACCGTGTGCGAGTGAATTCAGCCTTAAGCAAGAGGGTGCGGGTTCGAACCCCGGCTGAGGTCAACTTTAAAAATTTTTTCTTTTGCTTTTTTACCCTATATTATTTATTTAATGCTTTTTTCGATATATTAACGGATCCTATATACAAAAAATATTTTTTTTTTCGGGAAATTTCAAATAATGCTTAAAAATTGGAAAAATCCCAGATATTTAGATTATTTATATTATATTATTTTTTAAACTCCTATTACAATATTTTGACGATAGTTTAACATGACAAAGGTGTTCTATGATTGATATCAAGTGTCTTTCTTTCTCAAAGAACGCATAACGGAATAAAAAATAAAATAAAATAAAATGGCGGGAAAACGGTTCAGATTTCAAGGCCTTCTAACTCCCTTTCATATTAAGCTATAATTTTCAAACTAGGTCCGAAAATTATCCTCAATGAGCCGAACCACCTTACTGAGGTAAATTTTTATAGGTCAATTAGGGGGGTCACCAAGGCCCCTTAAGTCTTTTTCTTAGATGACCGGAAGAGGTTACTTGAAGCAATGTAGTAGCACGAATCCCGTATGAACGTGGTCCAACGGCTAAGACCGTGTGCAAGTGAATTAAGCCTTAAGCAAGGGGGTGCGGGTTCGAACCCCGGCTGAGGTCAACTTTAAAAATATTTTCTTTTGCTTTTTTACACTATATTATTTATTTAATGCTTTTTTTGATATATTAACGGATCCTATATACAAAAAATTTTTTTTTTTCGAGAAATTTCAAATAATGCTTAAAAATTGAAAAAATCCCAGATATTTAGCTTATTTATATTATATTATTTTTTAAACTCCTATTACAATATTTTGACGACAGTTTAACATGACAAAGATGTTCTATGATTGATATCAAGTGTCTTTTTTTCTCAAAGAACGCATAACGGAATATAAAATAAAATAAAATAAAATGGCTGGAAAAAGGTTCAGATTTCAAGGCCTTCTAACTCCCTTTCATATTAAGCTATAATTTTCAAGCTAGGACCGAAAATTATCCTCAATGAGCCGAACCACCTTACTGAGGTAAATTTTTATAGGTCAATTAGGGGGGTTACCAAGGCCCCTTAAGTCTTTTTCTTAGATGACCGGAAGAGGTTACTTGAAGCAAGGTAGTAGCACGAATCCCGTATGAACGTGGTCCAACGGCTAAAACCGTGAACGAGGGAATTACGCCTTAAGCAAGGGGATGCGGGTTCGAACCCCGGCTGAGGGCAACTTTAAAAATTTTATATATTTTTTCCTTTGTTTTTTTACACTATATTATTTATTTAATGCTTTTTTCGATATATTAACGGATCCTATATACAAAAAATATTTTTTTTTTCGAGAAATTTCAAATAATGCTTAAAAATTGGAAAAATCCCAGATATTTAGATTATTTATATTATATTACTTTTTAAACTCCTATTACAATATTTTGACGACAGTTTAACATGACAAAGATGTTCTATGATTGATATCAAGTGTCTTTTTTTCTCAAAGAACGCATAACGGAATAAAAAATAAAATAAAATAAAATGGCGGGAAAAAGGTTCAGATTTCAAGGCCTTCTAACTCCGTTTCATATTAAGCTATAATTTTCTAACTAGGACCGAAAATTATCCTCAATGAGCCGAACCACCTTACTGAGGTAAATTTTTATAGGTAAATTAGGGGGGTCACCAACTCCCCTTAAGTCTTTTTCTTAGATGACCGGAAGAGGTTTCTTGAAGCAATGTAGTAGCACAAATTCCGTATGAACGTGGTCCAACGGCTAAAACCGTGAACGAGGGAATTACGCCTTAAGCAAGGGGGTGCGGGTTCGAACCCCGGCTGAGGTCAACTTTAAAAATTTTATATATTTTTTCTTTAGTTTTTTTACACTATATTATTTATTTAATGCTTTTTATGATATATTAACGAATCCTATATACAAAAAAATTTTTTTTTTCGGGAAATTTCAAATAATGCTTAAAAATTGGAAAAATCCCCGATATTTAGATTATTTATATTATATTATTTTTTAAACTCCTATTACAATATTTTGACGATAGTTTAACATGACAAAGGTGTTCTATGATTGATATCAAGTGTCTTTCTTTCTCAAAGAACGCATAACGGAATAAAAAATAAAATAAAATAAAATGGCGGGAAAACGGTTCAGATTTCAAGGCCTTCTAACTCCCTTTCATATTAAGCTATAATTTTCAAACTAGGTCCGAAAATTATCCTCAATGAGCCGAACCACCTTACTGAGGTAAATTTTTATAGGTCAATTAGGGGGGTCACCAAGGCCCCTTAAGTCTTTTTCTTAGATGACCGGAAGAGGTTACTTGAAGCAATGTAGTAGCACGAATCCCGTATGAACGTGGTCCAACGGCTAAGACCGTGTGCGAGTGAATTCAGCCTTAAGCAAGGGGGTGCGGGTTCGAACCCCGGCTGAGGTCAACTTTAAAAATTTTTTCTTTTGCTTTTTTACCCTATATTATTTATTTAATGCTTTTTTCGATATATTAACGGATCCTATATACAAAAAATATTTTTTTTTTCGGGAAATTTCAAATAATGCTTAAAAATTGGAAAAATCCCAGATATTTAGATTATTTATATTATATTATTTTTTAAACTCCTATTACAATATTTTGACGATAGTTTAACATGACAAAGGTGTTCTATGATTGATATCAAGTGTCTTTCTTTCTCAAAGAACGCATAACGGAATAAAAAATAAAATAAAATAAAATAACGGGAAAAAGGTTCAGATTTCAAGGCCTTCTAACTCCCTTTCATATTAAGCTATAATTTTCAAACTAGGACCGAAAATTATCCTCTATGAGCCGAAACACCTTACTGAGGTAAATTTTTATAGGTCAATTAGGGGGGTCACCAAGGCCCCTTAAGTATTTTTCTTAGATGACCGGAAGAGGTTACTTGAAGCAATGTAGTAGCACGAATCCCGTATGAACGTAACGTGGTCCAACGGCTAAGACCGTGTGCGAGTGAATTACGCCTTAAGCAAGGGGGTGCGGGTTCGAACCCCAACTGAGGTCAACTTTAAAAATTTTATATATTTTTTCCTTTGTTTTTTTACACTATATTATTTATTTAATGCTTTTTTCGATATATTAACGGATCCTATATACAAAAAATATTTTTTTTTTCGAGAAATTTCAAATAATGCTTAAAAATTGGAAAAATCCCAGATATTTAGATTATTTATATTATATTACTTTTTAAACTCCTATTACAATATTTTGACGACAGTTTAACATGACAAAGATGTTCTATGATTGATATCAAGTGTCTTTTTTTCTCAAAGAACGCATAACGGAATAAAAAATAAAATAAAATAAAATGGCGGGAAAAAGGTTCAGATTTCAAGGCCTTCTAACTCCGTTTCATATTAAGCTATAATTTTCTAACTAGGACCGAAAATTATCCTCAATGAGCCGAACCACCTTACTGAGGTAAATTTTTATAGGTAAATTAGGGGGGTCACCAACTCCCCTTAAGTCTTTTTCTTAGATGACCGGAAGAGGTTTCTTGAAGCAATGTAGTAGCACAAATTCCGTATGAACGTGGTCCAACGGCTAAAACCGTGAACGAGGGAATTACGCCTTAAGCAAGGGGGTGCGGGTTCGAACCCCGGCTGAGGTCAACTTTAAAAATTTTATATATTTTTTCTTTAGTTTTTTTACACTATATTATTTATTTAATGCTTTTTATGATATATTAACGAATCCTATATACAAAAAAATTTTTTTTTTCGGGAAATTTCAAATAATGCTTAAAAATTGGAAAAATCCCCGATATTTAGATTATTTATATTATATTATTTTTTAAACTCCTATTACAATATTTTGACGATAGTTTAACATGACAAAGGTGTTCTATGATTGATATCAAGTGTCTTTCTTTCTCAAAGAACGCATAACGGAATAAAAAATAAAATAAAATAAAATGGCGGGAAAACGGTTCAGATTTCAAGGCCTTCTAACTCCCTTTCATATTAAGCTATAATTTTCAAACTAGGTCCGAAAATTATCCTCAATGAGCCGAACCACCTTACTGAGGTAAATTTTTATAGGTCAATTAGGGGGGTCACCAAGGCCCCTTAAGTCTTTTTCTTAGATGACCGGAAGAGGTTACTTGAAGCAATGTAGTAGCACGAATCCCGTATGAACGTGGTCCAACGGCTAAGACCGTGTGCGAGTGAATTCAGCCTTAAGCAAGGGGGTGCGGGTTCGAACCCCGGCTGAGGTCAACTTTAAAAATTTTTTCTTTTGCTTTTTTACCCTATATTATTTATTTAATGCTTTTTTCGATATATTAACGGATCCTATATACAAAAAATATTTTTTTTTTCGGGAAATTTCAAATAATGCTTAAAAATTGGAAAAATCCCAGATATTTAGATTATTTATATTATATTATTTTTTAAACTCCTATTACAATATTTTGACGATAGTTTAACATGACAAAGGTGTTCTATGATTGATATCAAGTGTCTTTCTTTCTCAAAGAACGCATAACGGAATAAAAAATAAAATAAAATAAAATGGCGGGAAAACGGTTCAGATTTCAAGGCCTTCTAACTCCCTTTCATATTAAGCTATAATTTTCAAACTAGGTCCGAAAATTATCCTCAATGAGCCGAACCACCTTACTGAGGTAAATTTTTATAGGTCAATTAGGGGGGTCACCAAGGCCCCTTAAGTCTTTTTCTTAGATGACCGGAAGAGGTTACTTGAAGCAATGTAGTAGCACGAATCCCGTATGAACGTGGTCCAACGGCTAAGACCGTGTGCAAGTGAATTAAGCCTTAAGCAAGGGGGTGCGGGTTCGAACCCCGGCTGAGGTCAACTTTAAAAATATTTTCTTTTGCTTTTTTACACTATATTATTTATTTAATGCTTTTTTTGATATATTAACGGATCCTATATACAAAAAATTTTTTTTTTTCGAGAAATTTCAAATAATGCTTAAAAATTGAAAAAATCCCAGATATTTAGCTTATTTATATTATATTATTTTTTAAACTCCTATTACAATATTTTGACGACAGTTTAACATGACAAAGATGTTCTATGATTGATATCAAGTGTCTTTTTTTCTCAAAGAACGCATAACGGAATATAAAATAAAATAAAATAAAATGGCTGGAAAAAGGTTCAGATTTCAAGGCCTTCTAACTCCGTTTCATATTAAGCTATAATTTTCAAGCTAGGACCGAAAATTATCCTCAATGAGCCGAACCACCTTACTGAGGTAAATTTTTATAGGTCAATTAGGGGGGTTACCAAGGCCCCTTAAGTCTTTTTCTTAGATGACCGGAAGAGGTTACTTGAAGCAAGGTAGTAGCACGAATCCCGTATGAACGTGGTCCAACGGCTAAAACCGTGAACGAGGGAATTACGCCTTAAGCAAGGGGATGCGGGTTCGAACCCCGGCTGAGGTCAACTTTAAAAATTTTATATATTTTTTCCTTTGTTTTTTTACACTATATTATTTATTTAATGCTTTTTTCGATATATTAACGGATCCTATATACAAAAAATATTTTTTTTTTCGAGAAATTTCAAATAATGCTTAAAAATTGGAAAAATCCCAGATATTTAGATTATTTATATTATATTACTTTTTAAACTCCTATTACAATATTTTGACGACAGTTTAACATGACAAAGATGTTCTATGATTGATATCAAGTGTCTTTTTTTCTCAAAGAACGCATAACGGAATAAAAAATAAAATAATATAAAATGGCGGGAAAAAGGTTCAGATTTCAAGGCCTTCTAACTCCGTTTCATATTAAGCTATAATTTTCTAACTAGGACCGAAAATTATCCTCAATGAGCCGAACCACCTTACTGAGGTAAATTTTTATAGGTAAATTAGGGGGGTCACCAACTCCCCTTAAGTCTTTTTCTTAGATGACCGGAAGAGGTTTCTTGAAGCAATGTAGTAGCACAAATTCCGTATGAACGTGGTCCAACGGCTAAAACCGTGAACGAGGGAATTACGCCTTAAGCAAGGGGGTGCGGGTTCGAACCCCGGCTGAGGTCAACTTTAAAAATTTTATATATTTTTTCTTTAGTTTTTTTACACTATATTATTTATTTAATGCTTTTTATGATATATTAACGAATCCTATATACAAAAAAATTTTTTTTTTCGGGAAATTTCAAATAATGCTTAAAAATTGGAAAAATCCCCGATATTTAGATTATTTATATTATATTATTTTTTAAACTCCTATTACAATATTTTGACGATAGTTTAACATGACAAAGGTGTTCTATGATTGATATCAAGTGTCTTTCTTTCTCAAAGAACGCATAACGGAATAAAAAATAAAATAAAATAAAATGGCGGGAAAACGGTTCAGATTTCAAGGCCTTCTAACTCCCTTTCATATTAAGCTATAATTTTCAAACTAGGTCCGAAAATTATCCTCAATGAGCCGAACCACCTTACTGAGGTAAATTTTTATAGGTCAATTAGGGGGGTCACCAAGGCCCCTTAAGTCTTTTTCTTAGATGACCGGAAGAGGTTACTTGAAGCAATGTAGTAGCACGAATCCCGTATGAACGTGGTCCAACGGCTAAGACCGTGTGCGAGTGAATTCAGCCTTAAGCAAGGGGGTGCGGGTTCGAACCCCGGCTGAGGTCAACTTTAAAAATTTTTTCTTTTGCTTTTTTACCCTATATTATTTATTTAATGCTTTTTTCGATATATTAACGGATCCTATATACAAAAAATATTTTTTTTTTCGGGAAATTTCAAATAATGCTTAAAAATTGGAAAAATCCCAGATATTTAGATTATTTATATTATATTATTTTTTAAACTCCTATTACAATATTTTGACGATAGTTTAACATGACAAAGGTGTTCTATGATTGATATCAAGTGTCTTTCTTTCTCAAAGAACGCATAACGGAATAAAAAATAAAATAAAATAAAATAACGGGAAAAAGGTTCAGATTTCAAGGCCTTCTAACTCCCTTTCATATTAAGCTATAATTTTCAAACTAGGACCGAAAATTATCCTCTATGAGCCGAAACACCTTACTGAGGTAAATTTTTATAGGTCAATTAGGGGGGTCACCAAGGCCCCTTAAGTATTTTTCTTAGATGACCGGAAGAGGTTACTTGAAGCAATGTAGTAGCACGAATCCCGTATGAACGTAACGTGGTCCAACGGCTAAGACCGTGTGCGAGTGAATTACGCCTTAAGCAAGGGGGTGCGGGTTCGAACCCCAACTGAGGTCAACTTTAAAAATTTTATATATTTTTTCCTTTGTTTTTTTACACTATATTATTTATTTAATGCTTTTTTCGATATATTAACGGATCCTATATACAAAAAATATTTTTTTTTTCGAGAAATTTCAAATAATGCTTAAAAATTGGAAAAATCCCAGATATTTAGATTATTTATATTATATTACTTTTTAAACTCCTATTACAATATTTTGACGACAGTTTAACATGACAAAGATGTTCTATGATTGATATCAAGTGTCTTTTTTTCTCAAAGAACGCATAACGGAATAAAAAATAAAATAAAATAAAATGGCGGGAAAAAGGTTCAGATTTCAAGGCCTTCTAACTCCGTTTCATATTAAGCTATAATTTTCTAACTAGGACCGAAAATTATCCTCAATGAGCCGAACCACCTTACTGAGGTAAATTTTTATAGGTAAATTAGGGGGGTCACCAACTCCCCTTAAGTCTTTTTCTTAGATGACCGGAAGAGGTTTCTTGAAGCAATGTAGTAGCACAAATTCCGTATGAACGTGGTCCAACGGCTAAAACCGTGAACGAGGGAATTACGCCTTAAGCAAGGGGGTGCGGGTTCGAACCCCGGCTGAGGTCAACTTTAAAAATTTTATATATTTTTTCTTTAGTTTTTTTACACTATATTATTTATTTAATGCTTTTTATGATATATTAACGAATCCTATATACAAAAAAATTTTTTTTTTCGGGAAATTTCAAATAATGCTTAAAAATTGGAAAAATCCCCGATATTTAGATTATTTATATTATATTATTTTTTAAACTCCTATTACAATATTTTGACGATAGTTTAACATGACAAAGGTGTTCTATGATTGATATCAAGTGTCTTTCTTTCTCAAAGAACGCATAACGGAATAAAAAATAAAATAAAATAAAATGGCGGGAAAACGGTTCAGATTTCAAGGCCTTCTAACTCCCTTTCATATTAAGCTATAATTTTCAAACTAGGTCCGAAAATTATCCTCAATGAGCCGAACCACCTTACTGAGGTAAATTTTTATAGGTCAATTAGGGGGGTCACCAAGGCCCCTTAAGTCTTTTTCTTAGATGACCGGAAGAGGTTACTTGAAGCAATGTAGTAGCACGAATCCCGTATGAACGTGGTCCAACGGCTAAGACCGTGTGCGAGTGAATTCAGCCTTAAGCAAGGGGGTGCGGGTTCGAACCCCGGCTGAGGTCAACTTTAAAAATTTTTTCTTTTGCTTTTTTACCCTATATTATTTATTTAATGCTTTTTTCGATATATTAACGGATCCTATATACAAAAAATATTTTTTTTTTCGGGAAATTTCAAATAATGCTTAAAAATTGGAAAAATCCCAGATATTTAGATTATTTATATTATATTATTTTTTAAACTCCTATTACAATATTTTGACGATAGTTTAACATGACAAAGGTGTTCTATGATTGATATCAAGTGTCTTTCTTTCTCAAAGAACGCATAACGGAATAAAAAATAAAATAAAATAAAATGGCGGGAAAACGGTTCAGATTTCAAGGCCTTCTAACTCCCTTTCATATTAAGCTATAATTTTCAAACTAGGTCCGAAAATTATCCTCAATGAGCCGAACCACCTTACTGAGGTAAATTTTTATAGGTCAATTAGGGGGGTCACCAAGGCCCCTTAAGTCTTTTTCTTAGATGACCGGAAGAGGTTACTTGAAGCAATGTAGTAGCACGAATCCCGTATGAACGTGGTCCAACGGCTAAGACCGTGTGCAAGTGAATTAAGCCTTAAGCAAGGGGGTGCGGGTTCGAACCCCGGCTGAGGTCAACTTTAAAAATATTTTCTTTTGCTTTTTTACACTATATTATTTATTTAATGCTTTTTTTGATATATTAACGGATCCTATATACAAAAAATTTTTTTTTTTCGAGAAATTTCAAATAATGCTTAAAAATTGAAAAAATCCCAGATATTTAGCTTATTTATATTATATTATTTTTTAAACTCCTATTACAATATTTTGACGACAGTTTAACATGACAAAGATGTTCTATGATTGATATCAAGTGTCTTTTTTTCTCAAAGAACGCATAACGGAATATAAAATAAAATAAAATAAAATGGCTGGAAAAAGGTTCAGATTTCAAGGCCTTCTAACTCCCTTTCATATTAAGCTATAATTTTCAAGCTAGGACCGAAAATTATCCTCAATGAGCCGAACCACCTTACTGAGGTAAATTTTTATAGGTCAATTAGGGGGGTTACCAAGGCCCCTTAAGTCTTTTTCTTAGATGACCGGAAGAGGTTACTTGAAGCAAGGTAGTAGCACGAATCCCGTAAGAACGTGGTCCAACGGCTAAAACCGTGAACGAGGGAATTACGCCTTAAGCAAGGGGATGCGGGTTCGAACCCCGGCTGAGGTCAACTTTAAAAATTTTATATATTTTTTCCTTTGTTTTTTTACACTATATTATTTATTTAATGCTTTTTTCGATATATTAACGGATCCTATATACAAAAAATATTTTTTTTTTCGAGAAATTTCAAATAATGCTTAAAAATTGGAAAAATCCCAGATATTTAGATTATTTATATTATATTACTTTTTAAACTCCTATTACAATATTTTGACGACAGTTTAACATGACAAAGATGTTCTATGATTGATATCAAGTGTCTTTTTTTCTCAAAGAACGCATAACGGAATAAAAAATAAAATAAAATAAAATGGCGGGAAAAAGGTTCAGATTTCAAGGCCTTCTAACTCCGTTTCATATTAAGCTATAATTTTCTAACTAGGACCGAAAATTATCCTCAATGAGCCGAACCACCTTACTGAGGTAAATTTTTATAGGTAAATTAGGGGGGTCACCAACTCCCCTTAAGTCTTTTTCTTAGATGACCGGAAGAGGTTTCTTGAAGCAATGTAGTAGCACAAATTCCGTATGAACGTGGTCCAACGGCTAAAACCGTGAACGAGGGAATTACGCCTTAAGCAAGGGGGTGCGGGTTCGAACCCCGGCTGAGGTCAACTTTAAAAATTTTATATATTTTTTCTTTAGTTTTTTTACACTATATTATTTATTTAATGCTTTTTATGATATATTAACGAATCCTATATACAAAAAAATTTTTTTTTTCGGGAAATTTCAAATAATGCTTAAAAATTGGAAAAATCCCCGATATTTAGATTATTTATATTATATTATTTTTTAAACTCCTATTACAATATTTTGACGATAGTTTAACATGACAAAGGTGTTCTATGATTGATATCAAGTGTCTTTCTTTCTCAAAGAACGCATAACGGAATAAAAAATAAAATAAAATAAAATGGCGGGAAAACGGTTCAGATTTCAAGGCCTTCTAACTCCCTTTCATATTAAGCTATAATTTTCAAACTAGGTCCGAAAATTATCCTCAATGAGCCGAACCACCTTACTGAGGTAAATTTTTATAGGTCAATTAGGGGGGTCACCAAGGCCCCTTAAGTCTTTTTCTTAGATGACCGGAAGAGGTTACTTGAAGCAATGTAGTAGCACGAATCCCGTATGAACGTGGTCCAACGGCTAAGACCGTGTGCGAGTGAATTCAGCCTTAAGCAAGGGGGTGCGGGTTCGAACCCCGGCTGAGGTCAACTTTAAAAATTTTTTCTTTTGCTTTTTTACCCTATATTATTTATTTAATGCTTTTTTCGATATATTAACGGATCCTATATACAAAAAATATTTTTATTTTCGGGAAATTTCAAATAATGCTTAAAAATTGGAAAAATCCCAGATATTTAGATTATTTATATTATATTATTTTTTAAACTCCTATTACAATATTTTGACGACAGTTTAACATGACAAAGGTGTTCTATGATTGATATCAAGTGTCTTTCTTTCTCAAAGAACGCATAACGGAATAAAAAATAAAATAAAATAAAATGGCGGGAAAACGGTTCAGATTTCAAGGCCTTCTAACTCCCTTTCATATTAAGCTATAATTTTGAAACTAGGTCCGAAAATTATCCTCAATGAGCCGAACCACCTTACTGAGGTAAATTTTTATAGGTCAATTAGGGGGGTCACCAAGGCCCCTTAAGTCTTTTTCTTAGATGACCGGAAGAGGTTACTTGAAGCAATGTAGTAGCACGAATCCCGTATGAACGTGGTCCAACGGCTAAGACCGTGTGCGAGTGAATTACGCCTTAAGAAAGGGGGTGCGGGTTCGAACACCGGCTGTGGTCAACTTTAAAAATTTTTTCTTTTGCTTTTTTACACTATATTATTTATTTAATGCTTTTTTCGATATATTAAGGGATCCTATATACAAAAAATATTTTTTTTTTCGGGAAATTTCAAATAATGCTTAAAAATTGGAAAAATACCAGATATTTAGAGTATTTATATTATATTACTTTTTAAACTCCTATTACAATATTTTGACGATAGTTTAACATAACAAAGGTGTTCTATGATTGATATCAAGTGTCTTTCTTTCTCAAAGAACGCATAACGGAATAAAAAATAAAATAAAATAAAATGGCAGGAAAACGGTTCAGATTTCAAGGCCTTCTAACTCCCTTTCATATTAAGCTATAATTTTCAAACTAGGACCGAAAATTAACCTCAATAAGTCGAACCACCTTACTGAGATAAATTTTTATAGGTCAATTAGGGGGGTCACCAAGGCCCCTTAAGTCCTTTTCTTAGATGACCGGAAGAGGTTACTTGAAGCAATGTAGTAGCACGATTCCCGTATGAACGTGGTGCAACGACTAAGACCGTGTGCGAGTGAATTACGCCTTAAGAAAGGGGGTGCGGGTTCGAACCCCGGCTGAGGGCAATTTTAAAAATTTTATATTTTTTTTTTTTTTGTTTTTTTACACTATATTATTTATTTAATGCTTTTTTCGATATATTAACGGATCCTATATACAAAAAATATTTTTTTTTTTCGAGAAATTTCAAATAATGCTTAAAAATTGGAAAAATCCCAGATATTTAGATTATTTATATTATATTACTTTTTAAACTCCTATTACAATATTTTGACGACAGTTTAAAATGACAAAGATGTTCTATGATTGATATCAAGTGTCTTTCTTTCTCAAAGAACGCATAACGGAATAAAAAATAAAATAAAATAAAATGGCTGGAAAAAGGTTCAGATTTCAAGGCCTTCTAACTCCCTTTCATATTAAGCTATAATTTTCAAACTAGGACCGAAAGTTATCCTCAATGAGCCGAACCACCTTACTGAGGTAAATTTTTATAGGTCAATTAGGGGGGTCACCAAGGCCCCTTAAGTCTTTTTCTTAGATGACCGGAAGTGGTTACTTGAAGCAATGTAGTAGCACGAATTCCGTATGAACGTGGTCCAACGGCTAAGACCGTGAGCGAGTTAATTACGCCTTAAGCAAGGGGGTGCGGGTTCGAACCCCGGCTGAGGGCAACTTTAAAAAATTTATATATATTTTTTTTTTGTTTTTTTACACTATATTATTTATTTAATGCTTTTTTCGATATATTAACGGATCCTATATACAAAAAATATTTTTTTTTCGAGAAATTTCAAATAATGCTTAAAAATTGAAAAAATCCCAGATATTTAGATTATTTATATTATATTATTTTTTAAACTCCTATTACAATATTTTGACGACAGTTTAACATGACAAAGATTTTCTATGATTGATATCAAGTGTCTTTTTTTCTCAAAGAACGCATAACGGAATAAAAAATAAAATAAAATAAAATGGCGGGAAAAAGGTTCAGATTTCAAGGCCTTCTAACTCCCTTTCATATTAAGCTATAATTTTCAAACTAGGTCCGAAAATTATCCTCAATGAGCCGAACCACCTTACTGAGGTAAATTTTTATAGGTCAATTAGGGGGGTCACCAAGGCCCCTTAAGTCTTTTTCTTAGATGACCGGAAGAGGTTACTTGAAGCAATGTAGTAGCACGAATCCCGTATGAACGTGGTCCAACGGCTAAGACCGTGTGCGAGAGAATTAAGCCTTAAGCAAGGGGGTGCGGGTTCGAACCCCGGCTGAGGTGAACTTTAAAAATTTTTTCTTTTGCTTTTTTACACTATATTATTTATTTAATGCTTTTTTCGATATATTAACGGATCCTATATACAAAAAATTTTTTTTTTCGGGAAATTTCAAATAATGCTTAAAAATTGGAAAAATCCCAGATATTTAGATTATTTATATTATATTATTTTTTAAACTCCTATTACAATATTTTGACGACAGCTTAACATGACAAAGGTGTTCTATGATTGATATCAAGTGTCTTTCTTTCTCAAAGAACGCATAACGGAATAAAAAATAAAATAAAATAAAATGGCTGGAAAAAGGTTCAGATTTCAAGGCCTTCTAACTCCCTTTCATATTAAGCTATAATTTTCAAACTAGGACCGAAAATTATCCTCAATGAGCCGAACCACCTTACTGAGGTAAATTTGTATAGGTCAATAAGGGGGGTCACCAAGGCCCCTTAAGTCTTTTTCTTAGATGACCGGAATAGGTTACTTGAAGCAAGGTAGTAGCACGAATCCCGTATGAACGTGGGCCAACGGCTAAAACCGTGAACGAGGGAATTACGCCTTAAGCAAGGGGATGCGGGTTCGAACCCCGGCTGAGGTCAACTTTAAAAATTTTATATATTTTTTCTTTTGTTTTTTTACACTATATTATTTATTTAATGCTTTTTTCGATATATTAACGAATCCTATATACAAAAAATATTTTTTTTTTCGGGAAATTTCAAATAATGCTTAAAAATTGGAAAAATCCCCGATATTTAGATTATTTATATTATATTATTTTTTAAACTCCTATTACAATATTTTGACGATAGTTTAACATGACAAAGGTGTTGTATGATTGATATCAAGTGTCTTTCTTTCTCACAGAACGCATAACGGAATAAAAAATAAAATAAAATAAAATGGCGGGAAAACGGTTCAGATTTCAAGGCCTTCTAACTCCCTTTCATATTAAGCTATAATTTTCAAACTAGGACCGAAAATTATCCTCAATAAGCCGAACCACCTTACTGAGGTAAATTTTTATAGGTCAATTAGGGGGGTCACCAAGGCCCCTTAAGTCTTTTTCTTAGATGACCGGAAGAGGTTACTTGAAGCAATGTAGTAGCACGATTCCCGTATGAACGTGGTCCAACGGCTAAAACCGTGAACGAGGGAATTACGCCTTAAGCAAGGGGGTGCGGGTTCGATCCCCGGCTGAGGTCAACTTTAAAAATTTTATATATTTTTTCTTTAGTTTTTTTACACTATATTATTTATTTAATGCTTTTTTCGATATATTAACGAATCCTACATACAAAAAATATTTTTTTTTCGGGAAATTTCAAATAATGCTTAAAAATTGGAAAAATCCCCGATATTTAGATTATTTATATTATATTATTTTTTAAACTCCTATTACAATATTTTGACGATAGTTTAACATGACAAAGGTGTTGTATGATTGATATCAAGTGTCTTTCTTTCTCAAAGAACGCATAACGGAATAAAAAATAAAATAAAATAAAATGGCGGGAAAACGGTTCAGATTTCAAGGCCTTCTAACTCCCTTTCATATTAAGCTATAATTTTCAAACTAGGTCCGAAAATTATCCTCAATGAGCCGAACCACCTTACTGAGGTAAATTTTTATAGGTCAATTAGGGGGGTCACCAAGGCCCCTTAAGTCTTTTTCTTAGATGACCGGAAGAGGTTACTTGAAGCAATGTAGTAGCACGAATCCCGTATGAACGTGGTCCAACGGCTAAGACCGTGAGCGAGTGAATTAAGCCTTAAGCAAGGGGGTGCGGGTTCGAACCCCGGCTGAGGTGAACTTTAAAAATTTTTTCTTTTGCTTTTTTACACTATATTATTTATTTAATGCTTTTTTCGATATATTAACGGATCCTATATACAAAAAATATTTTTTTTTTCGGGAAATTTCAAATAATGCTTAAAAATTGGAAAAATCCCAGATATTTAGATTATTTATATTATATTATTTTTTAAACTCCTATTACAATATTTAGACGATAGTTTAACATGACAAAGGTGTTCTATGATTGATATCAAGTGTCTTTCTTTCTCAAAGAACGCATAACGGAATAAAAAATAAAATAAAATAAAATGGCGGGAAAACGGTTCAGATTTCAAGGCCTTCTAACTCCCTTTCATATTAAGCTATAATTTTCAAACTAGGTCCGAAAATTATCCTCAATGAGCCGAACCACCTTACTGAGGTAAATTTTTATAGTTCAATTAGGGGGGTCACCAAGGCCCCTTAAGTCTTTTTCTTAGATGACCGGAAGAGGTTACTTGAAGCAATGTAGTAGCACGAATCCCGTATGAGCGAGTGAATTAAGCCTTAAGCAAGGGGGTGCGGGTTCGAACCCCGGCTGAGGTAAACTTTAAAAATTTTTTCTTTTGCTTTTTTACACTATATTATTTATTTAATGCTTTTTTCGATATATTAACGGATCCTATATACAAAAAATATTTTTTTTTTCGGGAAATTTCAAATAATGCTTAAAAATTGGAAAAATCCCAGATATTTAGATTATTTATATTGTATTATTTTTTAAACTCCTATTACAATATTTTGACGATAGTTTAACATGACAAAGGTGTTCTATGATTGATATCAAGTATCTTTCTTTCTCAAAGAACGCATAACGGAATAAAAAATAAAATAAAATAAAATGGCGGGAAAACGGTTCAGATTTCAAGACCTTCTAACTCCCTTTCATATTAAGCTATAATTTTCAAACTAGGTCCGAAAATTATCCTCAATGAGCCGAACCACCTTACTGAGGTAAATTTTTATAGGTCAATTAGGGGGGTCACCAAGGCCCCTTAAGTCTTTTTCTTAGATGACCGGAAGAGGTTACTTGAAGCAATGTAGTAGCACGAATCCCGTATGAACGTGGTCCAACGGCTAAGTCCGTGTGCGAGTGAATTAAGCCTTAAGCAAGGGGGTACGGGTTCGAACCCCGGCTGAGGTCAACTTTAAAAATTTTATATATTTTTTCTTTAGTTTTTTTACACTATATTATTTATTTAATGCTTTTTTCGATATATTAACGAATCCTATATACAAAAAATATTTTTTTTTTCGGGAAATTTCAAATAATGCTTAAAAATTGGAAAAATCCCCGATATTTAGATTATTTATATTATATTATTTTTTAAACTCCTATTACAATATTTTGACGATAGTTTAACATGACAAAGGTGTTCTATGATTGATATCAAGTGTCTTTCTTTCTCAAAGAACGCATAACGGAATAAAAAATAAAATAAAATAAAATGGCGGGAAAACGGTTCAGATTTCAAGGCCTTCTAACTCCCTTTCATATTAAGCTATAATTTTCAAACTAGGTCCGAAAATTATCCTCAATGAGCCGAACCACCTTACTGAGGTAAATTTTTATAGGTCAATTAGGGGGGTCACCAAGGCCCCTTAAGTCTTTTTCTTAGATGACCGGAAGAGGTTACTTGAAGCAATGTAGTAGCACGAATCCCGTATGAGCGAGTGAATTAAGCCTTAAGCAAGGGGGTGCGGGTTCGAACCCCGGCTGAGGTAAACTTTAAAAATTTTTTCTTTTGCTTTTTTACACTATATTATTTATTTAATGCTTTTTTCGATATATTAACGGATCCTATATACAAAAAATATTTTTTTTTTCGGGAAATTTCAAATAATGCTTAAAAATTGGAAAAATCCCAGATATTTAGATTATTTATATTATATTATTTTTTAAACTCCTATTACAATATTTTGACGATAGTTTAACATGACAAAGGTGTTCTATGATTGATATCAAGTATCTTTCTTTCTCAAAGAACGCATAACGGAATAAAAAATAAAATAAAATAAAATGGCGGGAAAACGGTTCAGATTTCAAGACCTTCTAACTCCCTTTCATATTAAGCTATAATTTTCAAACTAGGTCCGAAAATTATCCTCAATGAGCCGAACCACCTTACTGAGGTAAATTTTTATAGGTCAATTAGGGGGGTCACCAAGGCCCCTTAAGTCTTTTTCTTAGATGACCGGAAGAGGTTACTTGAAGCAATGTAGTAGCACGAATCCCGTATGAACGTGGTCCAACGGCTAAGTCCGTGTGCGAGTGAATTAAGCCTTAAGCAAGGGGGTACGGGTTCGAACCCCGGCTGAGGTCAACTTTAAAAATTTTATATATTTTTTCTTTAGTTTTTTTACACTATATTATTTATTTAATGCTTTTTTCGATATATTAACGAATCCTATATACAAAAAATATTTTTTTTTTCGGGAAATTTCAAATAATGCTTAAAAATTGGAAAAATCCCCGATATTTAGATTATTTATATTATATTATTTTTTAAACTCCTATTACAATATTTTGACGATAGTTTAACATGACAAAGGTGTTCTATGATTGATATCAAGTGTCTTTCTTTCTCAAAGAACGCATAACGGAATAAAAAATAAAATAAAATAAAATGGCGGGAAAACGGTTCAGATTTCAAGGCCTTCTAACTCCCTTTCATATTAAGCTATAATTTTCAAACTAGGTCCGAAAATTATCCTCAATGAGCCGAACCACCTTACTGAGGTAAATTTTTATAGGTCAATTAGGGGGGTCACCAAGGCCCCTTAAGTCTTTTTCTTAGATGACCGGAAGAGGTTACTTGAAGCAATGTAGTAGCACGAATCCCGTATGAACGTGGTCCAACGGCTAAGACCGTGTGCGAGTGAATTAAGCCTTACGCAAGGGGGTGCGGGTTCGAACCCCGGCTGAGGTGAACTTTAAAAATTTTTTCTTTTGCTTTTTTACACTATATTATTTATTTAATGCTTTTTTCGATATATTAACGGATCCTATATACAAAAAATATTTTTTTTTCCGGAAATTTCAAATAATGCTTAAAAATTGGAAAAATCCCAGATATTTAGATTATTTATATTATATTATTTTTTAAACTCCTATTACAATATTTTGACGACAGCTTAACATGACAAAGGTGTTCTATGATTGATATCAAGTGTCTTTCTTTCTCAAAGAACGCATAACGGAATAAAAAATAAAATAAAATAAAATGGCTGGAAAAAGGTTCAGATTTCAAGGCCTTCTAACTCCCTTTCATATTAAGCTATAATTTTCAAACTAGGACCGAAAGTTATCCTCAATGAGCCGAACCACCTTACTGAGGTAAATTTTTATAGGTCAATTAGGGGGGTCACCAAGGCCCCTTAAGTCTTTTTCTTAGATGACCGGAAGTGGTTACTTGAAGCAATGTAGTAGCACGAATCCCGTATGAACGTGGTCCAACGGCTAAGACCGTGTGCGAGTTAATTACGCCTTAAGCAAGGGGGTGCGGGTTCGAACCCCGGCTGAGGGCAACTTTAAAAAATTTATATATATTTTTTTTTTTGTTTTTTTACACTATATTATTTATTTAATGCTTTTTTCGATATATTAACGGATCCTATATACAAAAAATATTTTTTTTTCGAGAAATTTCAAATAATGCTTAAAAATTGAAAAAATCCCAGATATTTAGATTATTTATATTATATTATTTTTTAAACTCCTATTACAATATTTTGACGACAGTTTAACATGACAAAGATTTTCTATGATTGATATCAAGTGTCTTTTTTTCTCAAAGAACGCATAACGGAATAAAAAATAAAATAAAATAAAATGGCGGGAAAAAGGTTCAGATTTCAAGGCCTTCTAACTCCCTTTCATATTAAGCTATAATTTTCAAACTAGGACCGAAAATTATTCTCGATGAGCCGAACCACCTTACTGAGGTAAATTTTTATAGGTAAATTAGGGGGGTCACCAAGGCCCCTTAAGTTTTTTTCTTAGATGACCGGAAGAGGTTTCTTGAAGCAATGTAGTAGCACGAATCCCGTATGAACGTGGTCCAACGGCTAAAACCGTGAACGAGGGAATTACGCCTAAAGCAAGGGGGTGCGGGTTCGAACCCCGGCTGAGGTCAACTTTAAAAATTTTATATATTTTTTCTTTAGTTTTTTTACACTATATTATTTATTTAATGCTTTTTTCGATATATTAACGGATCCTATATACAAAAAATATTTTTTTTTCGAGAAATTTCAAATAATGCTTAAAAATTGAAAAAATCCCAGATATTTAGATTATTTATATTATATTATTTTTTAAACTCCTATTACAATATTTTGACGACAGTTTAACATGACAAAGATTTTCTATGATTGATATCAAGTGTCTTTTTTTCTCAAAGAACGCATAACGGAATAAAAAATAAAATAAAATAAAATGGCGGGAAAAAGGTTCAGATTTCAAGGCCTTCTAACTCCCTTTCATATTAAGCTATAATTTTCAAACTAGGACCGAAAATTATTCTCGATGAGCCGAACCACCTTACTGAGGTAAATTTTTATAGGTAAATTAGGGGGGTCACCAAGGCCCCTTAAGTCTTTTTCTTAGATGACCGGAAGAGGTTTCTTGAAGCAATGTAGTAGCACGAATCCCGTATGAACGTGGTCCAACGGCTAAAACCGTGAACGAGGGAATTACGCCTTAAGCAAGGGGGTGCGGGTTCGAACCCCGGCTGAGGTCAACTTTAAAAATTTTATATATTTTTTCTTTAGTTTTTTTACACTATATTATTTATTTAATGCTTATTTCGATATATTAACGAATCCTATATACAAAAAATATTTTTTTTTCGGGAAATTTCAAATAATGCTTAAAAATTGGAAAAATCCCCGATATTTAGATTATTTATATTATATTATTTTTTAAACTCCTATTACAATATTTTGACGATAGTTTAACATGACAAAGGTGTTCTATGATTGATATCAAGTGTCTTTCTTTCTCAAAGAACGCATAACGGAATAAAAAATAAAATAAAATAAAATGGCGGGAAAACGGTTCAGATTTCAAGGCCTTCTAACTCCCTTTCATATTAAGCTATAATTTTCAAACTAGGTCCGAAAATTATCCTCAATGAGCCGAACCACCTTACTGAGGTAAATTTTTATAGGTCAATTAGGGGGGTCACCAAGGCCCCTTAAGTCTTTTTCTTAGATGACCGGAAGAGGTTACTTGAAGCAATGTAGTAGCACGAATCCCGTATGAACGTGGTCCAACGGCTAAGACCGTGTGCGAGTGAATTAAGCCTTAAGCAAGGGGGTGCGGGTTCGAACCCCGGCTGAGGTGAACTTTAAAAATTTTTTCATTTGCTTTTTTACACTATATTATTTATTTAATGCTTTTTTCGATATATTAACGGATCCTATATACAAAAAATATTTTTTTTTCGGGAAATTTCAAATAATGCTTAAAAATTGGAAAAATCGCAGATATTTAGATTATTTATATTATATTATTTTTTAAACTCCTATTACAATATTTTGACGATAGTTTAACATGACAAAGGTGTTCTATGATTGATATCAAGTGTCTTTCTTTCTCAAAAAACGCATAACGGAATAAAAAATAATATAAAATAAAATGGCAGGAAAACGGTTCAGATTTCAAGGCCTTCTAACTCCCTTTCATATTAAGCTATAATTTTCAAACTAGGACCGAAAATTATCCTCAATAAGCCGAACCACCTTACTGAGGTAAATTTTTATAGGTCAATTAGGGGGGTCACCATGGCCCCTTAAGTCTTTTTCTTAGATGACCGGAAGAGGTTACTTGAAGCAATGTAGTAGCACGGTTCCCGTATGAACGTGGTCCAACGACTAAGACCGTGTGCGAGTGAATTAAGCCTTAAGCAAGGGGGTGCGGGTTCGAACCCCGACTGAGGTCAACTTTAAAAATTTTTTCTTTTGCTTTTTTACACTATATTATTTATTTAATGCTTTTTTCGATATATTAACGGATCCTATATACAAAAAATATTTTTTTTTTTTCGAGAAATTTCAAATAATGCTTAAAAATTGAAAAAATCCCAGATATTTAGATTATTTATATTATATTATTTTTTAAACTCCTATTACAATATTTTGACGACAGTTTAACATGACAAAGATGTTCTATGATTGATATCAAGTGTCTTTTTTTCTCAAAGAACGCATAACGGAATAAAAAATAAAATAAAATAAAATGGCGGGAAAAAGGTTCAGATTTCAAGGCCTTCTAACTGCCTTTCATATTAAGCTATAATTTTCAAACTAGGACCGAAAATTATCCTCGATGAGCCGAACCACCTTACTGAGGTAAATTTTTATAGGTAAATTAGGGGGGTCACCAAGGTCCCTTAAGTCTTTTTCTTAGATGACCGGAAGAGGTTTCTTGAAGCAATGTAGTAGCACGAATCCCGTATGAACGTGGTCCAACGGCTAAAACCGTGAACGAGGGAATTACGCCTAAAGCAAGGGGGTGCGGGTTCGAACCCCGGCTGAGGGCAACTTTAAAAAATTTATATATATTTTTTTTTTGTTTTTTTACACTATATTATTTATTTAATGCTTTTTTCGATATATTAACGGATCCTATATACAAAAAATATTTTTTTTTCGAGAAATTTCAAATAATGCTTAAAAATTGAAAAAATCCCAGATATTTAGATTATTTATATTATATTATTTTTTAAACTCCTATTACAATATTTTGACGACAGTTTAACATGACAAAGATTTTCTATGATTGATATCAAGTGTCTTTTTTTCTCAAAGAACGCATAACGGAATAAAAAATAAAATAAAATAAAATGGCGGGAAAAAGGTTCAGATTTCAAGGCCTTCTAACTCCCTTTCATATTAAGCTATAATTTTCAAACTAGGACCGAAAATTATTCTCGATGAGCCGAACCACCTTACTGAGGTAAATTTTTATAGGTAAATTAGGGGGGTCACCAAGGCCCCTTAAGTCTTTTTCTTAGATGACCGGAAGAGGTTTCTTGAAGCAATGTAGTAGCACGAATCCCGTATGAACGTGGTCCAACGGCTAAAACCGTGAACGAGGGAATTACGCCTTAAGCAAGGGGGTGCGGGTTCGAACCCCGGCTGAGGTCAACTTTAAAAATTTTATATATTTTTTCTTTAGTTTTTTTACACTATATTATTTATTTAATGCTTATTTCGATATATTAACGAATCCTATATACAAAAAATATTTTTTTTTCGGGAAATTTCAAATAATGCTTAAAAATTGGAAAAATCCCCGATATTTAGATTATTTATATTATATTATTTTTTAAACTCCTATTACAATATTTTGACGATAGTTTAACATGACAAAGGTGTTCTATGATTGATATCAAGTGTCTTTCTTTCTCAAAGAACGCATAACGGAATAAAAAATAAAATAAAATAAAATGGCGGGAAAACGGTTCAGATTTCAAGGCCTTCTAACTCCCTTTCATATTAAGCTATAATTTTCAAACTAGGTCCGAAAATTATCCTCAATGAGCCGAACCACCTTACTGAGGTAAATTTTTATAGGTCAATTAGGGGGGTCACCAAGGCCCCTTAAGTCTTTTTCTTAGATGACCGGAAGAGGTTACTTGAAGCAATGTAGTAGCACGAATCCCGTATGAACGTGGTCCAACGGCTAAGACCGTGTGCGAGTGAATTAAGCCTTAAGCAAGGGGGTGCGGGTTCGAACCCCGGCTGAGGTGAACTTTAAAAATTTTTTCTTTTGCTTTTTTACACTATATTATTTATTTAATGCTTTTTTCGATATATTAACGGATCCTATATACAAAAAATTTTTTTTTTCGGGAAATTTCAAATAATGCTTAAAAATTGGAAAAATCCCAGATATTTAGATTATTTATATTATATTATTTTTTAAACTCCTATTACAATATTTTGACGACAGCTTAACATGACAAAGGTGTTCTATGATTGATATCAAGTGTCTTTCTTTCTCAAAGAACGCATAACGGAATAAAAAATAAAATAAAATAAAATGGCTGGAAAAAGGTTCAGATTTCAAGGCCTTCTAACTCCCTTTCATATTAAGCTATAATTTTCAAACTAGGACCGAAAATTATCATCAATGAGCCGAACCACCTTACTGAGGTAAATTTGTATAGGTCAATTAGGGGGGTCACCAAGGCCCCTTAAGTCTTTTTCTTAGATGACCGGAAGAGGTTACTTGAAGCAAGGTAGTAGCACGAATCCCGTATGAACGTGGGCCAACGGCTAAAACCGTGAACGAGGGAATTACGCCTTAAGCAAGGGGATGCGGGTTCGAACCCCGGCTGAGGTCAACTTTAAAAATTTTATATATTTTTTCTTTTGTTTTTTTACACTATATTATTTATTTAATGCTTTTTTCGATATATTAACGAATCCTATATACAAAAAATATTTTTTTTTTCGGGAAATTTCAAATAATGCTTAAAAATTGGAAAAATCCCAGATATTTAGATTATTTATATTATATTATTTTTTAAACTCCTATTACAATATTTTGACGACAGTTTAACATGACAAAGATTTTCTATGATTGATATCAAGTGTCTTTTTTTCTCAAAGAACGCATAACGGAATAAAAAATAAAATAAAATAAAATGGCGGGAAAAAGGTTCAGATTTCAAGGCCTTCTAACTCCCTTTCATATTAAGCTATAATTTTCAAACTAGGACCGAAAATTATTCTCGATGAGCCGAACCACCTTACTGAGGTAAATTTTTATAGGTAAATTAGGTGGGTCACCAAGGCCCCTTAAGTCTTTTTCTTAGATGACCGGAAGAGGTTTCTTGAAGCAATGTAGTAGCACGAATCCCGTATGAACGTGGTCCAACGGCTAAAACCGTGAACGAGGGAATTACGCCTTAAGCAAGGGGGTGCGGGTTCGAACCCCGGCTGAGGTCAACTTTAAAAATTTTATATATTTTTTCTTTAGTTTTTTTACACTATATTATTTATTTAATGCTTATTTCGATATATTAACGAATCCTATATACGAAAAATATTTTTTTTTCGGGAAATTTCAAATAATGCTTAAAAATTGGAAAAATCCCCGATATTTAGATTATTTATATTATATTATTTTTTAAACTCCTATTACAATATTTTGACGATAGTTTAACATGACAAAGGTGTTCTATGATTGATATCAAGTGTCTTTCTTTCTCAAAGAACGCATAACGGAATAAAAAATAAAATAAAATAAAATGGCGGGAAAACGGTTCAGATTTCAAGGCCTTCTAACTCCCTTTCATATTAAGCTATAATTTTCAAACTAGGTCCGAAAATTATCCTCAATGAGCCGAACCACTTTACTGAGGTAAATTTTTATAGGTCAATTAGGGGGGTCACCAAGGCCCCTTAAGTCTTTTTCTTAGATGACCGGAAGAGGTTACTTGAAGCAATGTAGTAGCACGAATCCCGTATGAACGTGGTCCAACGGCTAAGACCGTGTGCGAGTGAATTAAGCCTTAAGCAAGGGGGTGCGGGTTCGAACCCCGGCTGAGGTGAACTTTAAAAATTTTTTCTTTTGCTTTTTTACACTATATTATTTATTTAATGCTTTTTTCGATATATTAACGGATCCTATATACAAAAAATTTTTTTTTTCGGGAAATTTCAAATAATGCTTAAAAATTGGAAAAATCCCAGATATTTAGATTATTTATATTATATTATTTTTTAAACTCCTATTACAATATTTTGACGACAGCTTAACATGACAAAGGTGTTCTATGATTGATATCAAGTGTCTTTCTTTCTCAAAGAACGCATAACGGAATAAAAAATAAAATAAAATAAAATGGCTGGAAAAAGGTTCAGATTTCAAGGCCTTCTAACTCCCTTTCATATTAAGCTATAATTTTCAAACTAGGACCGAAAATTATCATCAATGAGCCGAACCACCTTACTGAGGTAAATTTGTATAGGTCAATTAGGGGGGTCACCAAGGCCCCTTAAGTCTTTTTCTTAGATGACCGGAAGAGGTTACTTGAAGCAAGGTAGTAGCACGAATCCCGTATGAACGTGGTCCAACGGCTAAGACCGTGTGCGAGTGAATTAAGCCTTAAGCAAGGGGGTGCGGGTTCGAACCCCGGCTGAGGTGAACTTTAAAAATTTTTTCTTTTGCTTTTTTACACTATATTATTTATTTAATGCTTTTTTCGATATATTAACGGATCCTATATACAAAAAATATTTTTTTTTTCGGGAAATTTCAAATAATGCTTAAAAATTGGAAAAATCCCAGATATTTAGATTATTTATATTATATTATTTTTTAAACTCCTATTACAATATTTAGACGATAGTTTAACATGACAAAGGTGTTCTATGATTGATATCAAGTGTCTTTCTTTCTCAAAGAACGCATAACGGAATAAAAAATAAAATAAAATAAAATGGCGGGAAAACGGTTCAGATTTCAAGGCCTTCTAACTCCCTTTCATATTAAGCTATAATTTTCAAACTAGGTCCGAAAATTATCCTCAATGATTCGAACCACCTTACTGAGGTAAATTTTTATAGGTCAATTAGGGGGGTCTCCAAGGCCCCTTAAGTCTTTTTCTTAGATGACCGGAAGAGGTTACTTGAAGCAATGTAGTAGCACGAATCCCGTATGAGCGAGTGAATTAAGCCTTAAGCAAGGGGGTGCGGGTTCGAACCCCGGCTGAGCTGAACTTTAAAAATTTTTTCTTTTGCTTTTTTACACTATATTATTTATTTAATGCTTTTTTCGATATATTAACGGATCCTATATACAAAAAATATTTTTTTTTTCGGGAAATTTCAAATAATGCTTAAAAATTGGAAAAATCCCAGATATTTAGATTATTTATATTATATTATTTTTTAAACTCCTATTACAATATTTTGACGATAGTTTAATATGACAAAGGTGTTCTATGATTGATATCAAGTATCTTTCTTTCTCAAAGAACGCATAACGGAATAAAAAATAAAATAAAATAAAATGGCGGGAAAACGGTTCAGATTTCAAGACCTTCTAACTCCCTTTCATATTAAGCTATAATTTTCAAACTAGGTCCGAAAATTATCCTCAATGAGCCGAACCACCTTACTGAGGTAAATTTTTATAGGTCAATTAGGGGGGTCACCATGGCCCCTTAAGTCTTTTTCTTAGATGACCGGAAGAGGTTACTTGAAGCAATGTAGTAGCACGAATCCCGTATGAACGTGGTCCAACGGCTAAGACCGTGTGCGAGTGAATTAAGCCTTAAGCAAGGGGGTACGGGTTCGAACCCCGGCTGAGGTGAACTTTAAAAATTTTTTCTTTTGCTTTTTTACACTATATTATTTATTTAATGCTTTTTTCGATATATTAACGGATCCTATATACAAAAAATATTTTTTTTTTCGGGAAATTTCAAATAATGCTTAAAAATTGGAAAAATCCCAGATATTTAGATTATTTATATTATATTATTTTTTAAACTCCTATTACAATATTTTGACGATAGTTTAATATGACAAAGGTGTTCTATGATTGATATCAAGTATCTTTCTTTCTCAAAGAACGCATAACGGAATAAAAAATAAAATAAAATAAAATGGCGGGAAAACGGTTCAGATTTCAAGACCTTCTAACTCCCTTTCATATTAAGCTATAATTTTCAAACTAGGTCCGAAAATTATCCTCAATGAGCCGAACCACCTTACTGAGGTAAATTTTTATAGGTCAATTAGGGGGGTCTCCAAGGCCCCTTAAGTCTTTTTCTTAGATGACCGGAAGAGGTTACTTGAAGCAATGTAGTAGCACGAATCCCGTATGAACGTGGTCCAACGGCTAAGACCGTGTGCGAGTGAATTAAGCCTTAAGCAAGGGGGTACGGGTTCGAACCCCGGCTGAGGTGAACTTTAAAAATTTTTTCTTTTGCTTTTTTACACTATATTATTTATTTAATGCTTTTTTCGATATATTAACGGATCCTATATACAAAAAATATTTTTTTTTTCGGGAAATTTCAAATAATGCTTAAAAATTGGAAAAATCGCAGATATTTAGATTATTTATATTATATTATTTTTTAAACTCCTATTACAATATTTGGACGATAGTTTAACATGACAAAGGTGTTCTATGATTGATATCAAGTGTCTTTCTTTCTCAAAGAACGCATAACGGAATAAAAAATAATATAAAATAAAATGGCGGGAAAACGGTTCAGATTTCAAGGCCTTCTAACTCCCTTTCATATTAAGCTATAATTTTCAAACTAGGACCGAAAATTATCCTCAATTAGCCGAAAAACACCTTACTGAGGTAAATTTTTATAGGTCAATTAGGGGGGTCACCATGGCCCCTTAAGTCTTTTTCTTAGATGACCGGAAGAGGTTACTTGAAGCAATGTAGTAGCACGGTTCCCGTATGAACGTGGTCCAACGACTAAGACCGTGTGCGAGTGAATTAAGCCTTAAGCAAGGGGGTGCGGGTTCGAACCCCGGCTGAGGGCAACTTTAAAAATTTTATATATATATTTTTTTTTGTTTTTTTACACTATATTATTTATTTAATGCTTTTTTCGATATATTAACGGATCCTATATACAAAAAATATTTTTTTTTTTCGGGAAATTTCAAATAATGCTTAAAAATTGGAAAAATCCTAGATATTTAGATTATTTATATTATATTCTTTTTTAAACTCCTATTACAATATTTTGACGATAGTTTAACATGACAAAGGTGTTCTATGATTGATATCAAGTGTCTTTCTTTCTCAAAGAACGCATAACGGAATAAAAAATAAAATAAAATAAAATGGCGGGAAAACGGTTCAGATTTCAAGGCCTTCTAACTCCCTTTCATATTAAGCTATAATTTTCAAACTAGGTCCGAAAATTATCCTCAATGATTCGAACCACCTTACTGAGGTAAATTTTTATAGGTCAATTAGGGGGGTCTCCAAGGCCCCTTAAGTCTTTTTCTTAGATGACCGGAAGAGGTTACTTGAAGCAATGTAGTAGCACGAATCCCGTATGAGCGAGTGAATTAAGCCTTAAGCAAGGGGGTGCGGGTTCGAACCCCGGCTGAGCTGAACTTTAAAAATTTTTTCTTTTGCTTTTTTACACTATATTATTTATTTAATGCTTTTTTCGATATATTAACGGATCCTATATACAAAAAATATTTTTTTTTTCGGGAAATTTCAAATAATGCTTAAAAATTGGAAAAATCCCAGATATTTAGATTATTTATATTATATTATTTTTTAAACTCCTATTACAATATTTTGACGATAGTTTAATATGACAAAGGTGTTCTATGATTGATATCAAGTATCTTTCTTTCTCAAAGAACGCATAACGGAATAAAAAATAAAATAAAATAAAATGGCGGGAAAACGGTTCAGATTTCAAGACCTTCTAACTCCCTTTCATATTAAGCTATAATTTTCAAACTAGGTCCGAAAATTATCCTCAATGAGCCGAACCACCTTACTGAGGTAAATTTTTATAGGTCAATTAGGGGGGTCACCATGGCCCCTTAAGTCTTTTTCTTAGATGACCGGAAGAGGTTACTTGAAGCAATGTAGTAGCACGAATCCCGTATGAACGTGGTCCAACGGCTAAGACCGTGTGCGAGTGAATTAAGCCTTAAGCAAGGGGGTACGGGTTCGAACCCCGGCTGAGGTGAACTTTAAAAATTTTTTCTTTTGCTTTTTTACACTATATTATTTATTTAATGCTTTTTTCGATATATTAACGGATCCTATATACAAAAAATATTTTTTTTTTCGGGAAATTTCAAATAATGCTTAAAAATTGGAAAAATCGCAGATATTTAGATTATTTATATTATATTATTTTTTAAACTCCTATTACAATATTTTGACGATAGTTTAACATGACAAAGGTGTTCTATGATTGATATCAAGTGTCTTTCTTTCTCAAAGAACGCATAACGGAATAAAAAATAATATAAAATAAAATGGCGGGAAAACGGTTCAGATTTCAAGGCCTTCTAACTCCCTTTCATATTAAGCTATAATTTTCAAACTAGGACCGAAAATTATCCTCAATTAGCCGAAAAACACCTTACTGAGGTAAATTTTTATAGGTCAATTAGGGGGGTCACCATGGCCCCTTAAGTCTTTTTCTTAGATGACCGGAAGAGGTTACTTGAAGCAATGTAGTAGCACGGTTCCCGTATGAACGTGGTCCAACGACTAAGACCGTGTGCGAGTGAATTAAGCCTTAAGCAAGGGGGTGCGGGTTCGAACCCCGGCTGAGGGCAACTTTAAAAATTTTATATATATATTTTTTTTTGTTTTTTTACACTATATTATTTATTTAATGCTTTTTTCGATATATTAACGGATCCTATATACAAAAAATATTTTTTTTTTCGGGAAATTTCAAATAATGCTTAAAAATTGGAAAAATCCTAGATATTTAGATTATTTATATTATATTCTTTTTTAAACTCCTATTACAATATTTTGACGATAGTTTAACATGACAAAGGTGTTCTATGATTGATATCAAGTGTCTTTCTTTCTCAAAGAACGCATAACGGAATAAAAAATAAAATAAAATAAAATGGCGGGAAAACGGTTCAGATTTCAAGGCCTTCTAACTCCCTTTCATATTAAGCTATAATTTTCAAACTAGGTCCGAAAATTATCCTCAATGAGCCGAACCACCTTACTGAGGTAAATTTTTATAGGTCAATTAGGGGGGTCACCAAGGCCCCTTAAGTCTTTTTCTGAGATGACCGGAAGAGGTTACTTGAAGCAATGTAGTAGCACGAATCCCGTATGAACGTGGTCCAACGGCTAAGACCGTGTGCGAGAGAATTAAGCCTTAAGCAAGGGGGTGCGGGTTCGAACCCCGGCTGAGGTCAACATTACAAATTTTATATATTTTTTCTTTTGCTTTTTTACACTATATTATTTATTTAGTGCTTTTTTCGATATATTAACGGATCCTATATACAAAAAATATTTTTTTTTCGGGAAATTTCAAATAATGCTTAAAAATTGGAAAAATCCCCGATATTTAGATTATTTATATTATATTATTTTTTAAACTCCTATTACAATATTTTGACGATAGTTTAACATGACAAAGGTGTTCTATGACTGATATCAAGTGTCTTTCTTTCTCAAAGAACGCATAACGGAATAAAAAATAAAATAAAATAAAATGGCGGGAAAACGGTTCAGATTTCAAGGCCTTCTAACTCCCTTTCATATTAAGCTATAATTTTCAAACTATAACCGAAAATTATCCTCAATAAGCCGAACCACCTTTCTGAGGTAAATTTTTATAGGTCAATTAGGGGGGTCACCAAGGCCCCTTAAGTCTTTTTCTTAGATGACCGGAAGAGGTTACTTGAAGCAAGGTAGTAGCACGAATCCCGTATGAACGTGGTCCAACGACTAAAACCGTGAACGAGGGAATTACGCCTTAAGCAAGGGGATGCGGGTTCGAACCCCGGCTGAGGGCAACTTTAAAAATTTTATATATATTTTTTTTTGTTTTTTTACACTATATTATTTATTTAATGCTTTTTTCGATATATTAACGGATCCTATATACAAAAAATATTTTTTTTTTCGAGAAATTTCAAATAATGCTTAAAAATTGAAAAAGTCCCAGATATTTAGATTATTTATATTATATTATTTTTTAAACTCCTATTACAATATTTTGACGACAGTTTAACATGACAAAGATGTTCTATGATTGATATCAAGTGTCTTTTTTTCTCAAAGAACGCATAACGGAATAAAAAATAAAATAAAATAAATGGCGGGAAAAAGGTTCAGATTTCAAGGCCTTCTAACTCCCTTTCATATTAAGCTATAATTTTCAAACTAGGACCGAAAATTATCCTCAATGAGCCGAACCACCTTACTGAGGTAAATTTTTATAGGTAAATTAGGGGGGTCACCAAGGCCCCTTAAGTCTTTTTCTTAGATGACCGGAAGAGGTTTCTTGAAGCAATGTAGTAGCACGAATCCCGTATGAACGTGGTCCAACGGCTAAAACCGTGAAAGAGGGAATTACGCTTTAAGCAAGGGGGTGCGGGTTCGAACCTCGGTTGAGGTCAACTTTAAAAATTTTATATATTTTTTCTTTAGTTTTTTTACACTATATTATTTATTTAATGCTTTTTTCGATATATTAACGAATCCTATATACAAAAAATATTTTTTTTTTCGGGAAATTTCAAATAATGCTTAAAAATTGGAAAAATCCCCGATATTTAGATTATTTATATTATATTATTTTTTAAACTCCTCTTACAATATTTTGACGATAGTTTAACATGACAAAGGTGTTCTATGATTGATATCAAGTGTCTTTCTTTCTCAAAGAGCGCATAACGGAATAAAAAATAAAATAAAATAAAATGGCGGGAAAACGGTTCAGATTTCAAGGCCTTCTAACTCCCTTTCATATTAAGCTATAATTTTCAAACTAGGACCGAAAATTATCCTCAATGAGCCGAACCACCTTACTGAGGTAAATTTTTATAGGTCAATTAGGGGGGTCACCAAGGCCCCTTAAGTCTTTTTCTTAGATGACCGGAAGAGGTTACTTGAAGCAATGTAGTAGCACGAATCCCGTATGAACGTGGTCCAACGGCTAAAACCGTGTGCGATTGAATTACGCCTTAAGCAAGGGGGTGCGGGTTCGAACCCCGGCTGAGGTCAACTTTAAAAATTTTATATATTTTTTCTTTTGTTTTTTTTAAACTATATTATTTATTTAATGCTTTTTTCGATATATTAACGGATCCTATATACAAAAAATATTTTTTTTTTCGGGAAATTTCAAATAATGCTTAAAAATTGGAAAAATCCCCGATATTTAGATTATTTATATTATATTATTTTTTAAACTCCTATTACAATATTTTGACGATAGTTTAACATGACAAAGATGTTCTATGATTGATATCAAGTGTCTTTCTTTCTCAAAGAACGCATAACGGAATAAAAAATAAAATAAAATAAAATGGCGGGAAAAAGGTTCAGATTTCAAGGCCTTCTAACTCCCTTTCATATTAAGCTATAATTTTCAAACTAGGACCGAAAATTATCCTCAATGAGCCGAACCACCTTACTGAGGTAAATTTTTATTGGTCAATTAGGGGGGTCACCAAGGCCCCTTAAGTCTTTTTCTTAGATGACCGGAAGAGGTTACTTGAAGCAATGTAGTAGCACGAATCCCGTATGAACGTGGTCCAACGACTAATACCGTGAACGAGAGAATTACGCCTTAAGCAAGGGGATGCGGGTTCGAACCCCGGCAGAGGTCAACTTTAAAAATTTTATATATTTTTTCTTTTGTTTTTTTACACTATATTATTTATTTAATGCTTTTTTCGATATATTAACGAATCCTATATACAAAAAAAATTTTTTTTTTCGGGAAATTTCAAATAATGCTTAAAAATTGGAAAAATCCCCGATATTTAGATTATTTACATTATATTATTTTTTAAACTCCTATTACAATATTTTGACGATAGTTTAACATGACAAAGATGTTCTATGATTGATATCAAGTGTCTTTCTTTCTCAAAGAACGCATAACGGAATAAAAAATAAAATAAAATAAAATGGCGGGAAAACGGTTCAGATTTCAAGGCCTTCTATCTCCCTTTCATATTAAGCTAAAATTTTCAAACTAGGACCGAAAATTATCCTCAATAAGCCGAACCACCTTACTGAGGTAAATTTTTATAGGTCAATTAGGGGGGTCACCAAGGCCCCTTAAGTCTTTTTCTTAGATGACCGGAAGAGGTTACTTGAAGCAATGTAGTAGCACGAATCCCGTATGAACGTGGTCCAACGGCTAAGACCGTGTGCGAGTGAATTACGCCTTAAGCAAGGGGGTGCGGGTTCGAACCCCGGCTGAGGGCAACTTTAAAAATTTTTTCTTTTGCTTTTTTACACTATATTATTTTTTAATGCTTTTTTCGATATATTAACGGATCCTATATAAAAAAAAATATTTTTTTTTCGGGAAATTTCAAATAATGCTTAAAAATTGGAAAAATCCCAGATATTTAGATTATTTATATTATATTATTTTTTAAACTCCTATTACAATATTTTGACGACAGTTTAACATGACAAAGGTGTTCTATGATTGATATCAAGTGTCTTTCTTTCTCAAAGAACGCATAACGGAATAAAAAATAAAATAAAATAAAATGGCGGGAAAAAGGTTCAGATTTCAAGGCCTTCTAACTCCCTTTCATATTAAGCTATAATTTTCAAACTAGGACCGAAAATTATCCTCTATGAGCCGAAACACCTTACTGAGGTAAATTTTTATAGGTCAATTAGGGGGGTCACCAAGGCCCCTTAAGTCTTTTTCTTAGATGACCGGAAGAGGCTACTTGAAGCAATGTAGTAGCACGAATCCCGTATGAACGTGGTCCAACGGTTAAGACCGTGTGCGAGTGAATTACGCCTTAAGCAAGGGGGTGCGGGTTCGAACCCCGGCTGAGGTCAACTTTAAAAATTTTATATATTTTTTCTTTTGTTTTTTTTAAACTATATTATTTATTTAATGCTTTTTTCGATATATTAACGGATCCTATATACAAAAAATATTTTTTTTTTCGTGAAATTTCAAATAATGCTTAAAAATTGGAAAAATCCCCGATATTTAGATTATTTATATTATATTATTTTTTAAACTCCTATTACAATATTTTGACGATAGTTTAACATGACAAAGGTGTTCTATGATTGATATCAAGTGTCTTTCTTTCTCAAAGAACGCATAACGGAATAAAAAATAAAATAAAATAAAATGGCGGGAAAAAGGTTCAGATTTCAAGGCCTTCTAACTCCCTTTCATATTAAGCTATAATTTTCAAACTAGGACCGAAAATTATCCTCAATGAGCCGAACCACCTTACTGAGGTAAATTTTTATAGGTCAATTAGGGGGGTCACCAAGGCCCCTTAAGTCTTTTTCTTAGATGACCGGAAGAGGTTACTTGAAGCAAGGTAGTAGCACGAATCCCGTATGAACGTGGTCCAACGACTAATACCGTGAACGAGGGAATTACGCCTTAAGCAAGGGGATGCGGGTTCGAACCCCGGCAGAGGTCAACTTTAAAAATTTTATATATTTTTTCTTTTGTTTTTTTACACTATATTATTTATTTAATGCTTTTTTCGATATATTAACGAATCCTATATACAAAAAAAAATTTTTTTTTCGGGAAATTTCAAATAATGCTTAAAAATTGAAAAAATCCCCGATATTTAGATTATTTATATTATATTATTTTTTAAACTCCTATTACAATATTTTGACGATAGTTTAACATGACAAAGATGTTCTATGATTGATATCAAGTGTCTTTCTTTCTCAAAGAACGCATAACGGAATAAAAAATAAAATAAAATAAAATGGCGGGAAAACGGTTCAGATTTCAAGGCCTTCTATCTCCCTTTCATATTAAGCTAAAATTTTCAAACTAGGACCGAAAATTATCCTCAATAAGCCGAACCACCTTACTGAGGTAAATTTTTATAGGTCAATTAGGGGGGTCACCAAAGCCCCTTAAGTCTTTTTCTTAGATGACCGGAAGAGGTTACTTGAAGCAATGTAGTAGCACGAATCCCGTATGAACGTGGTCCAACGGCTAAAACCGTGAACGAGGGAATTACGCCTTAAGCAAGGGGGTTCGGGTTCGAACCCCGGCTGAGGTCAACTTTAAAAATTTTATATATTTTTTCTTTTGTTTTTTTACACTAAATTATTTATTTAATGCTTTTTTCGATATATTAACGAATCCTATATACAAAAAATATTTTTTTTTCGAGAAATTTCAAATAATGCTAAAAAATTGGAAAAATCCCAGATATTTAGATTATTTATATTATATTACTTTTTAAACTCCTATTACAATATTTTGACGACAGTTTAACATGACAAAGATGTTCTATGATTGATATCAAGTGTCTTTCTTTCTCAAAGAACGCATAACGGAATAAAAAATAAAATAAAATAAAATCTCGGGAAAAAGGTTCAGATTTCAAGGCCTTCTAACTCCCTTTCATATAAAGCTATAATTTTCAAACTAATACCGAAAATTATCCTCTATGAGCCGAACCACCTTACTGAGGTAAATTTTTATAGGTCAAATAGGGGGGTCACCAAGGCCCCTTAAGTCTCTTTCTTAGATGACCGGAAGAGGTTACTTGAAGCAATGTAGTAGCACGAATCCCGTATGAACGTGGTCCAACGGCTAAGACCGTGTGCGAGTGAATTAAGCCTTAAGCAAGGGGGTTCGGGTTCGAACCCCGGCTGAGGTCAACTTTAAAAATTTTATATATTTTTTCTTTTGTTTTTTTACACTAAATTATTTATTTAATGCTTTTTTCGATATATTAACGAATCCTATATACAAAAAAAATTTTTTTTTTCGGGAAATTTCAAATAATGCTTAAAAATTGGAAAAATCCCCGATATTTAGATTATTTATATTATATTATTTTTTAAACTCCTATTACAATATTTTGACGATAGTTTAACATGACAAAGGTGTTCTATGATTGATATCAAGTGTCTTTCTTTCTCAAAGAACGCATAACGGAATAAAAAATAAAATAAAATAAAAAGGCGGGAAAACGGTTCAGATTTCAAGGCCTTCTAATTCCCTTTCATATTATGCTATAATTTTCAAACTAGGTCCGAAAATTATCCTCAATGAGCCGAACCACCTTACTGAGGTAAATTTTTATAGGTCAATTAGGGGGGTCACCAAGGCCCCTTAAGTCTTTTTCTTAGATGACCGGAAGAGGTTACTTGAAGCAATGTAGTAGCACGAATCCCGTATGAACGTGGTCCAACGGCTAAAACCGTGAACGAGGAAATTACGCCTTAAGCAAGGGGGTTCGGGTTCGAACCCCGGCTGAGGTCAACTTTAAAAATTTTATATATTTTTTCTTTTGTTTTTTTACACTAAATTATTTATTTAATGCTTTTTTCGATAGATTAACGAATCCTATATACAAAAAATATTTTTTTTTTCGAGAAATTTCAAATAATGCTTAAAAATTGGAAAAATCCCAGATATTTAGATTATTTATATTATATTACTTTTTAAACTCCTATTACAATATTTTGGCGACAGTTTAACATGACAAAGATGTTCTATGATTGATATCAAGTGTCTTTCTTTCTCAAAGAACGCATAACGGAATAAAAAATCAAATAAAATAAAATGGCGGGAAAAAGGTTCAGATTTCAAGGCCTTCTAACTCCCTTTCATATTAAGCTATAATTTTCTAACTATGACCTAAAATTATCCTAAATGAGCCGAACCACCTTACTGAGGTAAATTTTTATAGGTCAATTAGGGGGGTCACCAAGGCCCCTTAAGTCTTTTTCTTAGATGACCGGAAGAGGTTACTTGAAGCAATGTAGTAGCACGAAGCCCGTATGAACGTGGTCCAACGGCTAAAACCGTGAACGAGGGAATTACGCCTTAAGCAAGGGGGTGCGGGTTCGAACCCCGGCTGAGGTCAACTTTAAAAATTTTATATATTTTTTCTTTTGTTTTTTTACACTATATTATTTATTTAATGCTTTTTTCGATATATTAACGAATCCTATATACAAAAAAAAATTTTTTTTTCGGGAAATTTCAAATAATGCTTAAAAATTGGAAAAATCCCCGATATTTAGATTATTTATATTATATTATTTTTTAAACTCCTATTACAATATTTTGACGACAGTTTAACATGACAAAGATGTTCTATGATTGATATCAAGTGTCTTTCTTTCTCAAAGAACGCATAACGGAATAAAAAATAAAATAAAATAAAATGACGGGGAAAAGGTTCAGATTTCAAGGCCTTCTAACTCACTTTCATATTAAGCTATAATTTTCAAACTAGGACCGAAAATTATCCTCTATGAGCCGAACCACCTTACTGAGGTAAATTTTTATTTGTCAATTAGGGGGGTCACCAAGGCCCCTTAAGTCTTTTTCTTAGATGTCCGGAAGAGGCTACTTTAAGCAATGTAGTAACACGAATCCCGTAAGATCGTGGTCCAACGGCTAAAACCGTGTGCGAGTGACTAACGCCTTAAGCAAAGGGGTGCGTGTTCGAACCCCGGCTGAGGTCAATTTTTCATATTTTATTTTTTTTTCTTTTGTTTTTTACTCTATATTATTTATATAATGCATTTTTCGATATATTAACGTATCCTATATAAAAAAAAAATGTTTTTTCCGGAAATTTCAAATAATGCTTAAAAACGGGAAAAATCCTAGATATTTAGATTATTTATATTATATTATTTTTTAAACTCCTATTACAATATTTTGACGACAGTTTAACATGACAAAGGTGTTCTATGATTGATATCAAGTGTCTTTCTTTCTCAAAGAACGCATAACGGAATAAAAAATAGAATAAAATAAAATGGCGGGAAAAAAGTTCAGATTTCAAGGCCTTCTAACTCCCTTTCATATTAAGCTATAATTTTCAAACTAGGACCGAAAATTATCCTCTATGAGCCGAACCACCTTACAGAGGTAAATTTTTATAGGTCAATTAGGGGGGTCACCAAGGCCCCTTAAGTCTTTTTCTTAGATGACCGGAAGAGGTTACTTGAAGCAATGTAGTAGCACGAATCCCGTATGAACGTGGTCCAACGGCTAAGACCGGGTGCGAGTGAATTACGCCTTAAGCAAGGGGGTGCGGGTTCGAACCCCGGAACGAACAGCTTTTAAAATTTTATATGTTTTTTTCTTTTGTTTTTTTACACTATATTATTCATTTAATGCTTTTTTCGATATATTAACGGATCCTATATACAAAAAATATTTTTTTTTTCGGGAAATTTCAAATAATGCTTAAAAATTGGAAAAATCCCCGATATTTAGATTATTTATATTTTATTATTTTTTAAACTCCTATTACAATATTTTGACGATAGTTTAACATGACAAAGGTGTTCTATGATTGATATCAAGTGTCTTTCTTTCTCAAAGAACGCATAACGGAATAAAAAATAAAATAAAATAAAATGTCGGGGAAAAGGTTCAGATTTCAAGGCCTTCTAACTCACTTTCATATTAAGCTATAATTTTCAAACTAGGACCGAAAATTATCGTCTATGAGCCGAACCACCTTATTGAGGTAAATTTTTATTGGTCAATTAGGGGGTCACCAAGGCCCCTTAAGTCTTTTTCTTAGATGTTCGGAAGAGGCTACTTGAAGCAATGTAGTAGCACGAATCCCGTAAGATCGTGGTCCAACGGCTAAAACCGTGTGCGAGTGACTAACGCCTTAAGCAAAGGGGTGCCAGTTCGAACCCCGACTGAGGTCATTTGTTTATATTTTATTTTTTTTTTCTTTTGTTTTTTACTCTATATTATTTATTTAATGCATTTTTCGATATATTAATGAACCCTATATAAAAAAAATATTTTTTTTTCCGGAAATTTCAAATAATGCTTAAAAACGGGAAAAATCCTAGATATTTAGATTATTTATATTATATTATTTTTAAACTCCTATTACAATATTTTGACGATAGTTTAACATGACAAAGGTGTTCTATGATTGATATCAAGTGTCTTTCTTTCTCAAAGAACGCATAACGGAATAAAAAATAAAATAAAATAAAATAACGGGAAAAAGGTTCAGATTTCAAGGCCTTCTAACTCCCTTTCATATTAAGCTATAATTTTCAAACTAGGACCGAAAATTATCCTCTATGAGCCGAAACACCTTACTGAGGTAAATTTTTATAGGTCAATTAGGGGGGTCACCAAGGCCCCTTAAGTATTTTTCTTAGATGACCGGAAGAGGTTACTTGAAGCAATGTAGTAGCACGAATCCCGTATGAACGTAACGTGGTCCAACGGCTAAGACCGTGTGCGAGTGAATTACGCCTTAAGCAAGGGGGTGCGGGTTCGAACCCCAACTGAGGTCAACTTTAAAAATTTTATATATTTTTTCTTTTGTTTTTTTACACTATATTATTTATTTAATGCTTTTTTCGATATATTAACGGATCCTATATACAAAAAATATTTTTTTTTTCGGGAAATTTCAAATAATGCTTAAAAATTGGAAAAATCCCCGATATTTAGATTATTTATATTTTATTATTTTTTAAACTCCTATTACAATATTTTGACGATAGTTTAACATGACAAAGGTGTTCTATGATTGATATTAAGTGTCTTTCTTTCTCAAAGAACGCATAACGGAATAAAAAATAAAATAAAATAAAATGGCGGGGAAAAGGTTCAGATTTCAAGGCCTTCTAACTCCCTTTCATATTAAGCTATAATTTTCAAACTAGGACCGAAAATTATCCTCTATGAGCCGAACCACCTTACTGAGGTAAATTTTTATTGGTCAATTAGGGGGGTCACCAAGGCCCCTTAAGTCTTTTTCTTAGATGTCCGGAAGAGGCTACTTGAAGCAATGTAGTAGCACGAATCCCGTAAGATCGTGGTCCAACGGCTAAAACCGTGTGCGAGTGACTAACGCCTTAAGCAAGGGGGTGCGTGTTCGAACCCCGGCAGAGGTCAACTTTAAAAATTTTATATATTTTTCTTTTGTTTTTTTACACTATATTACTTATTTACTGCTTTTTTCGATATATTAACAGATCCTATATACAAAAAATATTTTTTTTTCCGGAAATTTCAAATAATGCTTAAAAACGGGAAAAATCCCAGATATTTAGATTATTTATATTATATTATTTTTTAAACTCCTATTACAATATTTTGACGATAGTTTAACATGACAAAGGTGTTCTATGATTGATATCAAGTGTCTTTCTTTCTCAAAGAACGCATAACGGAATAAAAAATAAAATAAAATAAAATGACGGGGAAAAGGTTCAGATTTCAAGTCCTTCTAACTCACTTTCATATTAAGCTATAATTTTCAAACTAGGACCGAAAATTATCCTCTATGAGCCGAACCACCTTACTGAGGTAAATTTTTATTGGTCAATTGGGGGGGTCACCAAGGCCCCTTAAGTCTTTTTCGTAGATGTCCGGAAGAGGCTACTTGAAGCAATGTAGTAACACGAATCCCGTAAGATCGTGGTCCAACGGCTAAAACCGTGTGCGAGTGACTAACGCCTTAAGCAAAGGGGTGCGTGTTCGAACCCCGGCTGAGGTCAATTTTTCATATTTTATTTTTTTTTCTTTTGTTTTTTACTCTATATTATTTATTTAATGCATTTTTCGATATATTAAGGTATCCTATATAAAAAAAAAAAAATTTTTTTTCCGGAAATTTCAAATAATGCTTAAAAACGGGAAAAATCCTAGATATTTAGATTATTTATATTATATTATTTTTTAAACTCCTATTACAATATTTTGACGACAGTTTAACATGACAAAGGTGTTCTATGATTGATATCAAGTGTCTTTCTTTCTCAAAGAACGCATAACGGAATAAAAAATAGAATAAAATAAAATGGCGGGAAAAAAGTTCAGATTTCAAGGCCTTCTAACTCCCTTTCATATTAAGCTATAATTTTCAAACTAGGACCGAAAATTATCCTCTATGAGCCGAACCACCTTACAGAGGTAAATTTTTATAGGTCAATTAGGGGGGTCACCAAGGCCCCTTAAGTCTTTTTCTTAGATGACCGGAAGAGGTTACTTGAAGCAATGTAGTAGCACGAATCCCGTATGAACGTGGTCCAACGGCTAAGACCGGGTGCGAGTGAATTACGCCTTAAGCAAGGGGGTGCGGGTTTGAACCCCGGAACGAACAGCTTTTAAAATTTTATATGTTTTTTTCTTTTGTTTTTTTACACTATATTATTCATTTAATGCTTTTTTCGATATATTAACGGATCCTATATACAAAAAATATTTTTTTTTTCGGGAAATTTCAAATAATGCTTAAATATTGGAAAAATCCCCGATATTTAGATTATTTATATTTTATTATTTTTTAAACTCCTATTACAATATTTTGACGATAGTTTAACATGACAAAGGTGTTCTATGATTGATATCAAGTGTCTTTCTTTCTCAAAGAACGCATAACGGAATAAAAAATAAAATAAAATAAAATGTCGGGGAAAAGGTTCAGATTTCAAGGCCTTCTAACTCACTTTCATATTAAGCTATAATTTTCAAACTAGGACCGAAAATTATCGTCTATGAGCCGAACCACCTTATTGAGGTAAATTTTTATTGGTCAATTAGGGGGGTCACCAAGGCCCCTTAAGTCTTTTTCTTAGATGTTCGGAAGAGGCTACTTGAAGCAATGTAGTAGCACGAATCCCGTAAGATCGTGGTCCAACGGCTAAAACCGTGTGCGAGTGACTAACGCCTTAAGCAAAGGGGTGCCAGTTCGAACCCCGACTGAGGTCATTTGTTTATATTTTATTTTTTTTTCTTTTGTTTTTTACTCTATATTATTTATTTAATGCATTTTTCGATATATTAATGAACCCTATACAAAAAAAATATTTTTTTTTCCGGAAATTTCAAATAATGCTTAAAAACGGGAAAAATCCTAGATATTTAGATTATTTATATTATATTATTTTTAAACTCCTATTACAATATTTTGACGATAGTTTAACATGACAAAGGTGTTCTATGATTGATATCAAGTGTCTTTCTTTCTCAAAGAACGCATAACGGAATAAAAAATAAAATAAAATAAAATGGCGGGAAAAAAGTTCAGATTTCAAGGGCTTCTAACTCCCTTTCATATTAAGCTATAATTTTCACACTAGGACCGAAAATTAACCTCTATGAGCCGAACCACCATACCAAGGTAAATTTTTAGAGAAAAACTAGGGGGTGCGGCAAAGGCCCCTGGAAGTGGTTACTTGAAGCAATGTAGTAGCACGATTCCCGTATGAACGTGGTCCAGCGGCTTAGGCCGTGTGCGGGTGACTTACGCTTTAAGCGAGGGGGTGCAGGTTCGAACTCCGGCTGAGGTCACTTTTAAAAATTTTTATATTTTTTTTCTTTTGTTTCTTTTTACGTTATATTATTCATTTAATTTGTTTTTCGATATATTAAGGGAACCTATGTATAAAAAATATTTTTTTTATTCAGGAAATTTCAATTAATGCTTAAAAACTGGAAAAATCCCGGAAATTAACTTTATTTATAATATATTGTTTTTTAAAACTCCTTTTACGATATTTTCACGACAGCTTAGCATGCGAAATGTGTTCTGTGTTTAAAATCAAGTGTCTTACTTGGGGAAGGAACGCATAATGGAATAAAAAATAAAATAAAATAAAATGGCGGCCGAAAAGATTCAAATTTCAAGACCTCCTAATTCCCTTTAAAATTAACCTATTTTTAAGCGATCGGGTGTTGGTTCGAACCCCGGCTGCGGTCAATTTTTTAAAAATTTTCTTTTTTTTTGTCTTTTGTTTTTTTTCCATTATATTATTTATTTGATGTGTTTTTCGATAGATTAAAGGATCTTATATATATAATATTAATTTTTTTATCCGTGAAATTTCAAATAATGTTTAAAAACTGGAAAAATCCCGGAAATTTAGTTTATTTATTTTATATTATTTTTTAAACTCCCATTACAATATTTTGACGAAAGTTTAACATGCCAAAGATGTTCTATGATTAAAATCAAGTGTCTTTCTTTCTGAAAGAACGCATAATGGAATAAAAAATAAAATAAAATAAAATGGCGGGAAAAAGGTTCAAATTTCAAGACCGCCTAACTCCCTTTTGTATTAAGGTATAATTTTCAAACTCTAACCGAAAGTTGGCCTCTATGAGCCAAACCACCCTACCAAGGTAAATTTTTATAGATCAATTAGGGGGGTCATAAAGTCCCCTTAAGTCTTATGTTTAGTTAACCGAAAAAGGTTACTTGAAGCAATGTAGTAGCACGATTCCCGTATGAACTTGGTCCAACGGTGCGAGTGACTTCGCCTTAAGTGAGGGGGAGCGGGTTCGAACCCCGGCAGAAATCAGTTTTTATATTTTTTTTCTTTTTTTTTTTAATTATATTATTTTTTTAATGTGTTTTTCCAAATATTAAAGGTTCCTATGTATAAAAATTATTTTTCTTATTCGGAAAATTTCAAATAATGCTTAAAAACTGGAAAAATCCCGGAAATTTAGTTTATTTATGTTATATTATTTTTTAAACTCCTATTACAATATTTTGACGATAGTTTAACATGACAAAGGTGTTCTGTGATTAATATCAAGTTTCTTTCTTTCTGAAGGAGCGCATAATCGAATAAAAAATAAAATAAAATGGCGGGGAAATGCTTCTAATTTCAAGTCCATCTAACTCCGTTTAATATTAAGCTATAATTTTCAAATTCGGACCAAAAGTTGGCCTCTATGAGCCGAACCACCCTATCAAGGGAAATTTTTTAGACCAATAAGGGGGGGGCACAGAGGCCCCTTAAATCTTTTCCTTAGCTGACCGGGAATTGTAAGCTTTTTGTATGGTGTGAAAGGCATTAAGGTTTAGATAAATTTTCTAAAGCACAAATTTTAAAAAGCTTGAGTTTTACTCTACAATGATCAAAATCGTTATATGATTTACGACAGTGAGAAATAATTTCTCGATGGGTTTATAAGGGAGATTTTATTTTTCAGATTTATTGACAGTATGTTTTGTGCAAATATTTCCTGATTTAAACCGATCAATTTATCCTAATTACTTCAAAGTAGTTACAAATATTCAAAATGATTTTTTGGTCTTTTTTTTTTTAATCAATTTAGCCGAAGTAAAATATATCAATACAATAATGTGAGTAGCACCAAAAAAAAAAGAGAAAAATTCTTTTAAAAAATAATACGTCATCAAGTAAAAATTCCCCTCAAATTTAAGAAACACGCAAAATAAAGAAACATGCAAAATGAAGCAAAAATAGGAACATAAAGCGATAAATGAGAAAGGTCGACGGTCCCTTATGAACATCTTGCAAAAATTATTTAAATATATTTTCCTAACAAAGTTGCCAGATTACAAAATATGAAATTAAATCGTAGATAGATGGTAATCGGATATATTTTTTAGTCGCGGTCATACTGAAGTATAAAACCACCTTTAATTTCTCGCTTCCCTTGCAATGGGTCGAATACTAGACTTGCGTATGATATTAATATATTATATTGGAAAGTTCAAAATCTTGAGGAAATAACGAGGATTTTTTAGAGAAATTATTAACATTCCTTAAAAAATATTTATTGAATTTTGGAGAATTTTTAGTTGTTAAAATTTCTTAACCATGGATTTTCCCGAAATGGATTTGCTCATGTTAGTTTTCTATTTAATTTCTTATTCATTCTCTGTTCTCTCTCTCTCTCCTCTCTCTCTCTCTCTCTCTCTCTCTCTCTCTCTCTCTCTCTCTATATATATATATATATATATATATATATATATATATATATATATATATATATATATATATATATATATATATATATATATATATATATATATATATATATATATATATATATATATATATATATATATATATATATATATATATATATATATATATATATATATATATAATTTCTTTATTTGTCATTTTATACTGTAGTGCACCAAAAGTTAAATTGGATTACCCATTTTAAAAAGAGAAGTTTTATTATATTATCCATAAAGCTGATTTCTTTTTTTCAATTTTAAACAAAAGTATCATTTATAAAATATACTCAAACATTTTTTGTCAATTTTTTTTTTAATGTTTACGAAATTTTCTCTATCTTTATTAAATTTAGGTTTCCAGGGAAAAATTTTGATCACTCTAAGGAAATTTCCTACTTTTCTAACAATATTCTAGGTCCATATCAGTAAATAATGAAAATTTTAAAAATATATTGAAATGTATGTTTTTATACTTACGATTAGGTCGGGGATACTTTTCCCTTTCCTTTCTCCAATGATTCAAAAGAGCAAAACGATATAAATCGCTTTTATCCATAATTCTCACTTTTTAATCTCACAAAAGACAACCAGCATTTGAGAAATCTCTAACAAGAATGAGTAAAAAAACACTTTTTTAATCGAACTAACAGATGCATCTATTGCAACAATGTGAACAATTGTTTAAATAATATCTTTCATAAAATTTTTATTTTACTCTCTATTTGTTTATTGTTGTCAAAGTTTCTATGCTAAGTATTGTTGTTAAGTATTTTTAAAAGTTGGTTACTCTAAATTAAATGCAAGAAAAAATAATATTAATGATCAATTTTAGATTTTAGTTTGAAGAAAAAAATTATTTCTTTCATACATTTTTATTTATTTAAAGGTTACAATTGGCATAGAAGAAATTATTTTAACTTTGCTTTAAGTAAAACCTATTAAAAAACAGGGAGTGATATTATTATTTTCCTTATAAAAATTTCATTTTTTGGAAAATTGACTCCTTAAATTTAAGCCATCTCAAGAAGTCCTCTATGGGTTCCACTTCCCCACTACACTATACTGATCTTACATAATTTTATACATTAATTTATTTCATTGATTAATTTATTTTATATATTAATTAATTTTATATAGTGTTGCAAAACAAACTCATTCACTTACTCATGTACTTACTTAGTGGTTTTGAGAAAAAAAATTAAATATTAACTTAAGTAAAAATTTTGAAAATCGATAGTAGAGTGGTTAAAGCACTAAATTGTCATGATGAAAGCCTGGGTTCAATCTCCAGTAGCGTTTTAAAGTCTACCCAGCTTCAAAACGACGGGTACAAGTTTGGCTGTGAAGCAAAGGCAGTCGATGCGCAGTGCTGGACGCATTACCACCATTTTGGTGTTTCTCTCCAAATTATGAAGCTTCAACTTTTTTGACTCTCTCTAATCCACAACGAGATGTTGTTGGAATGTTAAATGTTTTTGGTGAAAAAATAAAACCAGTGGTCTCTATAGCAACAAAAAAGATTAAATGAAAATTAGTTATTAAAGTAGTACACCAAATATTTTTTAAATAATATAAACTTCAATTGTATCTTTTATTTTGCACTTAATTAAGACGAAAGCTAAATAATACATATATTCTCTCATTGCGTGTGTTGAATGTTTTTACTTTACGCAAATTAAACGGCCGCCCCCTTATTATTAGATATCAATCATCGGTAACACTATAGCTGCATAGAAATGATCATTAATGTTTTAACGTAAGGGCAAGAACGAATGCGAAAAGGAGGAAGAAACCACTTGAAAAAACATTCATTGAATTTAATATTAGTTCTTAATTCGTGATCGCATTTAAATATGAGTTTCTTTGCATATTGCGATTTTTAGTACAAGAAGAAATAGAAAGATTTTTAAGCGATAAACTGTTCCTTCATTGGCTGAAATTTAAATTCAGTTTAATATTTAAAGCAAATTTTAAATTAAATTGAAATCTAAAACTTATAAAAAATCATAAAGAACAAAACAATATCCATCGGTTGGGAAATGATAGAGTCATGACAGATTTAACCCAAGATTCGCCTAACAATCAGATCGCCTAAACATTCGCCTAACAGAATACCGACCGAGACGGGCTCGGACTCTCTTTTACTGAATAGGTTTCGGGTAGGCTCTGACTCCAGATAAAATGTCCAGCAATTTGTTTTTTACTACTTTTAAGCAAACGTTGTGTTCAATTATTAAGTGTAAACATTTACTTACGATAAAAGGTTTTAAATGAATAATTTCCTTGTTTAGTCAAAGCCGACGTATACCTCAGGCTCTAATGGACTCTGGTTCTATTCTGTGTATTTCGAGCTCGTGTAATAATTCTTCGGGCTCTGACCTACAAAAGTGAGCCCTGTTACAAACTCCTGCCGATTTTGTGAATGACAGAAATTCACTCACAACACCCATCATAACTAATAAAACGAATTATCCTAAGGTAGTAGCACTATTATACACTCGTTATTTTTAGAGATTTGTTTCAATCGTGGTAGAATGTTCTGTTATAACAAGTAAAAATTTCATTTTATAACCATCTATGAACGGCAGACCCAATTTATAGTGTTAGTACTTGTAATTTTGAACCCTATCTAGAGAACAGGGGAATTCCTGGATCAGGTATTGGGAGAAACTAGCCTTCGTGGAGGACTTATTGATGGAACTAACCCGCATTTGCGTTACATGGAGAGGAAGACCACGAGAACCTCCTACTGAAAGTCTGAAGGAAGGGGGACTAACCCATGATCCGTCTACCTCTGAGGATATTTCGCGTCTGACTGTGGTCGGTGTAAGTCGGATGCACAATTCGTATCGACAAGCCATCGCTGAGATTCGAACCCGGGAATAGTAACCTCATTAGAAGGCGAATGCTCTATCTCCTGGGCCACCACTGCTCACTTGTAGAAATTCAGGCCAAGGCCATAATCTGCTTTTTAATTTTTTTCTGCATTCTATTGTGCTCACTATTTTTTATTCTGCTAATGATAGAAGCGGAGAGTGTCAACACATGGCTACAACAAGGCTGTTGGCGGAGAGCGCGCACTATAATTTCTACCATATTTTTTTTTACTGAAATATTTTACTTCTTTAAGTTTCGATAATTTCTTTGAAATAATGGAACAATAATATTTTTTAATTCGTGTGAATTGAATTATAGATTAACACTGATTTAAGTACAATTATTTAGATATTAAGGTCTCTGCAATTGGTCATTTCTAAGAATTTTTACAGATATTTGATACGCAAGAGCTTCTGAACAGACTCCGAAGGATTCTATTGGACTATGCTATTGACATTACTAACTTCAGTAATGATGAGAAGAAGAAAAATATGAGTTAAGCTTAAAAAATTGTTAAAAATAAACAGGATAAAGAAGACGCAATGATCACACATTAAGAGCAGATAGTTTTGTTAATTTTCCGACAGTCTAACTAAATCTAATCTCAAATGCTAAAAGCGAAGATATGATTTTTACTGCGCCATATTAAAATTTTACTCAAAGTAAAACTGAAAGAAGCTAGAAACTTAAAATTTAATTTAAAGGTCAAGAAGTCCTCTAGAATTCTGGAACAGCTATTTATCTGAAAGTCTAGTTTCAAAAGATTAATATATATTCAGAAATTAACACAGCACATTTGAAGTTTGTATTGTTGAAACACTCAAAATTACTCTCATACGAAAGGTAACGTAGATTTAGTAAATTCTGAAGAATTATTGAAAATGCCGTTTAAACTAAATTTGTATCAGTTAAAATTGTTTTTCAAGTAAATTTCAATTTTCATCCCCCAAGAGGTCTATACATTTATACGGGATGCTGAAAATGATCCTACAAGAATTTCATATCCAACCAATTTGTAAGTTCTTACAATAAAATTATATTAATTTGTTTTCTAAGGAGAAAAGTGTGCATAATATTGAAAACTTCTTTCAAGTGATAGGAATTTTATAAATTAATCGAAGCACATTTCAAAAAAATCTCTTTTATTTGTATCTACAACAATTACAGTAAAACCTGTTTTTGTGCGATGGATAGGGACCGCATAAAAGAAATCGTACGAAAAAAAATATTCGAAAATTTTATAAATTCTTACATATAATAGTAACAACTTTGTACGATATACAACCTAAAACTTTTTTTATGCGGTGGTTAGGGACCGCATAAAAAAAGTCGGACTCAGAAAATACATCAATGATTCATGAAATAGATGTGAGAATGCTTTCAATTAAATTAAATAATTAAATTAGACCTAAAGAAATTGTAAAAATATTTAATTCTTCATTGTAGATATACATGGAGAAGTTTTCAAACTATGCATTAAATAGTTTGCTGCTACTCGTCGTAATCCAAAACGCGCATCTTCTTGGAATGAATTGGTTGAAAATCGCTTTCGTCGCTTGAAGATAGGATTTCATTTGATTTGCTTTTTGGTACCATAAAGTCAGTCATCAGATAAAATAAAATAAAAATCATAAAAACTACATATAAATAGAAACAAAAGTAATTAATTTATTTACCTTTAATCTCACTATAAAATGAATCCTTAATCACATGAATCGTGTATAAAACTCTGAATGCGATATAAGTATTTGAGATACGCTCAGACGAGAATTTACAAAAAAAAAAATATTGGTTTAATTTAACACAGCAGACGATATTTTTACTGATTTACTTCAACTTGTTTAGTGCAGAATAAATTTTAAACAGAAGAGAAAATGGAGTTGACGTTAATAAATGAACTAATGAAAGTAAATAAACAGAGCATCGCGAAGTTCAGATACATCGTTGTCAGAGTTCGTCCACAACATGTATATGCACATTGATAGGAAACATTAAACTGGCGCTAACACCGCTAAGATTCATATACCGCATAAAAATAAATCGCGCAAAAATAAAATCGCATAAAAAAGAACCGCACAAAAACAGGTTTCACTGTACATAGTTTCAGATTAAAACACAATAATATTTTTACAAAATCTACATTTCCGTTTCTGCGAAACAGATTGTTTACATTTAAAGAGAAATACAAGATACAATACAACTATAACCCAGATAGCAAAATAAGGTTTATTTCCAGTAAGCAAAAACTTTTTAATGCAAACCAAAAAAAGTTTGTAAGGAGGTTTATGAGTAAACCTTCTATCTTCTATCCTTAAAACGAGATAAGTGACAATGTGCTCTATTCTACGCACCTACCCTAATCCAAAACCCTGGAAAACAATCTTCTATATAAAAACCTTAAGTCGAATTTGACTTAGGGTTATCAAGCGTGAAAAAATCGTTCAATAAAGCTAGTCTCGAGGGGAAAATAAACTTAAATCTAGGTAATTATAAGGTTTCTTTTTGCAATGTCTTGCATACTCAGCTAAAATCCACCTTGTCATGAAATTTTAATGGACAATGCAATTTGATCCTATCGCTAGTGTGACGTCAGCTAAAACGTCATTATGGACCTAAGGGACAATACTTTTTAGAAAAGCTTTAAAAAATAATTTTAAATCCTTTTAGGAGGAAAGGTTTAAAATTGCAATATTTTTACTTTGTTGAAAAAAGGTTTTCAGTAGTACAAACATTTTCGAGACAATGAAAAGAAAATTCCGACACAAGATTGCCGTAAGGTTACATGCTTTCTGGGCATGTCTTATATACTAGTGAATTGGATTGTATTTTTGTAGTGGTAAATACACACTACAATACTCTCAGAATTATAGCAGCCATTGAATTCGATGAATGGATACCACTATTTGATTTATTCTCGTTTTCTGAGAAGCCAGGAGAGCTGTATTAAGATCACCGTACTTTTTGAGTGTAATCGTGAGAGCTGTAATTAAGTTCACGGTCGGGGTCGCTCCTGTGTTGAAATTAGCAGTCGAGTAAATACGTTGTACGTTATGTGTGATCGAGACCGAGTAGCAACAGTGCGACGAGAAAGATAATGTCGCATTCACAAGTAGCAAGTCAACTGTTCAATGTGGACAATCCATCGAAGTAGGCGTGTTCAAATCAAAGTTTCTCTCAGGATAGACGTGTTCACATCACGTTTGAAGATCACCAATGTGGGGAGTGTCGCACGTCGTAGTTGTGAATTGTAATTGCATTTTTGTAGTGGTACATACACTATAATGGTATTGAAAATCTTTTGCATCACCATGAAAAGAAATAAATCTTTATTTCTTAGAATTCCTTTTTTCCTTTTTTATTAATTTGAATGAAAATAAAAATATTCCATATTGCTAGTTATTAATTTGATTGAAAGTAAAAATATTTCATATTGCTAGTTATTAATTTGAATGAAAGTAAAAATATTTCATATTGCTAGTTATTAATTTGATTGAAAGTAAAAATATTTCAAATTTGACTTTAATTTATGATACAAATACCAATAGATTTTAACAGTTATTTTTTGGTTTAGAATAGAGATTAAAGTTTATTTCGTAAACAAAAAACTCTTGCACTATTTGTGATATAACTGTGCAAGATTTAGTTCAATTTTCCATTACTTAGAAGACAAATAATTATTCACTATTTAAATCCTTTTTTTTTATTACTTGTAAAATATTTTTATCACTGTAATTCCTAGAAAGTTCTATTGTTTAACAGTAAATTCAATTAAAAAAGGCATTCAGATTATTGTGATTTGTTTTTGGTAGTTTATTTTTGATAAATAATGGCATAAATCGAAATTTTAAATGAAATCTTTTTAATTAAAGAAATGCTTTTTTTATTCTGGTTTTCTTTATTTGTCTTGTATTATTTATCTCCCTTAAAAGTTTTTTTAAATATTATTTTTACTGGATATTCTTCTATTTTTGACCATCTCACATTTTTATATTACGATGATATTAATTAAATTTTGTCGGTGATAATTATTTAATTTCTCCCTAAAACTTTAATTTCTGATATAAAAGTCAATGAAAATTATTTTTGCTTTTATTATAATATGCATTTTCACTTGAACTTAATAAATAATTTCAAATTAAAATTACTTCGCATAAATTGCAATAGGTGGCGCTACTCAAATATATCATAAGAAGTAAGCTAAACGCAAGTGGATTATTTTGTTAAATTTCTTGAAGAAACCTTAGCTATCAACAAGTAATCTTTGTATGACAAGATAGAAGCCGTCGTTGATTGAAACCCAGCCAATGATTTTCTTCTTAATGAGATTCATTTGATACTTCTTTTAATTCTGTAACTTATTTAGATGGAATTAAATAATGAAAAATTATGTGGTGTAATTCAAGAGTTAGCATGCATACCAGCCGATCCACCAACTAAAAGAGAACTCTGTATTCGTTGTTTGTAAGTAATGTTTTGCAAATATTTTTGAAATTAGATATAATAAATGCTAATTTTTTACATCAGTTTTGAAATACTAAATTGAGCTTTAATCTGGAAACGCTTTAAAAATAACTTTGGTCCGTGGTACAAGTAAGTGAACAAAAAGTGGGGGAATAGCGTCTTCCCGAAAAAGAAAATTCTAAGTATTTTATGTAAAATAAATAAATTGAATGATTTAAGAAAAATTAATTTCCCCACTTGCATGCTGCTACCAATATTTGTGGTTTGTCTGATATTTCTTAGACAGTATCAAGAACAAATGCAAAATTTTTAGTTTCTTAAAACTTTATTTAATTTGAAAGTAACTGTGGCATGAACGAACCAGAATGAAATATATGTGTGTGCAAAACTATTTTTATCGTCATATTTATCTAAAAGTGGATTTTTGTGCTCTAAATGATTTAAAAAAAAAAAACCATCTAAATCAGTGATTCTGAACCTTTTAATGACTCTGCTCACTTTTAACACTAGATTGCCCAAGATTAGTTATCCTTTGTTAAATTGATTGCTATTATAACTGTTAGTTGCATAGCTTATTTTAATTGTTAGCTTTTGTTTTCCTTTTGTAATTTAATATTAACTTACAAATATTACTTTCTTAAGTTAAAAACAAATATAATTAGGTAGTCAAGGGTCAGTCTAGGTTTTTTTGAAAAGTTAGACATAATTTGTGAAAATTAAAAACCATATTAAAAAATAAATACAAAAATATGGTAAAGTAATAAAATATTTTCAAAAAATTGTCACTACAAATAAAAATCATTTATGACTGGTAAATTTCTATATATTTTTCCCCATATATTCAAAAATAATTTTGCTATTGCAAAATTTTGGACTTAAAATTGTATCCAAATTTAAAAATCATTGACTCATAGTTGAATTTCAACTTGAATTTAAGAAAAAAACAAGCATATAACAGTGAGCACTGAAAGTTATTTTCATTATGAGATCATTTTCTACTAGACCATACAGAAAAAAGTTTCACAGAGAAAGAAAATTTTCATAAAAAATAAAGGGCTGTTAGAATAAATTTACAGTAGTATATAAGATATTGTTTAAATTTTGACTTCCTGTTTATAGAGTTATAGTTAGCCTCATTGTTACATTTTAAGAAACTCTGGAACAACAAAAAAAGGCTCGCTTAGATATGGTGTAAACGACAAACTTACTACATTGCAATATCTGACCAAACATGTGGTGCCTTTTCATATTAGACAGCTGGCAGAAAAGCTCCTTTTTTCCATAGATTGCAAAGAGAATGGGATTGCAAAAAGTATTTCCTTTTACTACCGTTTTTCCTAAAGTTGAATTTGTCAAGGTACCGCTAAAGGGTAGTAAATTTACCCTGGACAGACCCTTGGTAGTATATAAAAAAAAACCTGAATAAAAACCCATAACATGTCTAAATATAAAAGTATTGCATATAAACTCGTGCAAAACATGTCGTTATTAAAAAACTACAGAGCGTCTAATTATTTTTCCAGGGACTGTATATCTGTTCAAAAATGTAATTTTTCAAGCACTGTGCTGCTCCAAATCTATCTATTCCAAAAATCAAATTTATTTACTTTCTGATCCAAAATGGTGTTCTTTTCATATAGTTTTAGCTGAACCTTCTAAATAACAAAAATTATTGCGCTCCAGAAAAAATCAGGATTTTCGTTAACCGTGGTTCTGAAATTTCCAGAAATCCGAGGTCCAGAAGTTTCAGGAAATCATCGATCCCATTTATGTATAAAAATTCTTGTATATTTTATTTAAAAATATTCAAACTAGTATTTATGCTTGGCATATTTTTCATTTGTAAATATGTTTTTCTGGTAGAATAATAAATGTGATCAGAGATAAAAGTAAACTTATACATAATTATTCGTTTCAATTATTCTGCATAAAATTTATTTAGACTTTTACGTTGTGAAAATATCAGTGAATTAAATTTTTAAAGACATTAATTTTTTGAAACGCGTCATTAATGATTTTACTCAAGAAATTTTCAGGATTTTTGAGTTGGGCTCACAATTATCCCTGAAATAATAATTTTTGTTTTACAGGAGACCAAAAAGAGTGTGTTGGTGTCCATATTTACCTGCTGAACCATTACCCATTCGATGCACTATCATAATTCTTCAACATCCTGCAGAAGTAGATATTCATTTAAATATTACTACAAAATGAAATTTTGGTACTTATACAATATACAGGGTATCTGCGCACCTGGAAAGTCACGGATTTCAGTATTGTGCAAAATTTATTATGAAAAGTCATGGATTTAGGATGCCAAAAAATCTAATTTCTAAAATGGAATTTACCTCTAATTTCATGGTGTCCCGAATATCTCAATTTGTTGCAAAATATTCACTTACAGTCATATTTTATTAAAATATTAAATGTTTTTATCCTGTTCTTTAAAAATTATGGTGTTCTTTCAAAAAATGAAAGAAAGAACATCATTTCTAAAGCGAATTATCTTTGAAACTTTTGTGATTTCAGAATTTTTTTTTTATCTATTAATTATTTTTATTTTGTCAATTTATAAAATTCTAGTTAATGTTTTTTATATTGCAATTTTAAGAAAAAATAAAGCAGGTTTAATTAACTACATGTATCTGACTGTATGTTGTTGTTTTTTGTTTTTTTTTTTAGCTATTTTATTGCTTCAACTCCTACTTTAATCAGTTTGTAAGTTGAAAATCATTAAATATGGAGATACAGAGTATAACTGTTTTGATTATACCTATCATTTCAATTAATGCTATTTATAATGCTTTTATAAATTTATTGTTGTTTTTGTCAGAGAAAATACTAACTTCGGTAAGTCATGAAAAATTCTTGGAATTAGTCATGAAAAGTCATGGATTTGAAAATCTAAAATGTAGCAGATACCCTGATTATAGGAGCTCATAAAAATTTTTACGGAGTGAAAAAAATTTCCAAAATTTCTGTGGAAATTTCTTATATGGAGAAAAAGTAATGCTGAATTAATTATTGTTCATTAAAAATGGGGTAATGGTGTATTAATTACCGACATTTAATTAGCGTTTATGATCAATTATTAAAATGCATTTAATAAATTCATAAGTACCAAAATTGTTTATTATATTTTAAATTTATATTTTGCTTGCTTTAAAAAGTATTTTGCATATTGTCATTAATAATTCTTCTCTATTATCTAATTAAGTATATTCAGTACATTCTGCTTGTTTTTTATGGTAAGTAATATATACCGTAGCTGTAAGTTATTATAATATAGCCTGTTTTTTATGGTTATTCTGTATTATACGGTTTGATGTTTGTATCTAGGAGAATATGCCGCTTTTTGTGAAAATTTTTCTAGTCGTAGCTAAATTTGTGTATTAATATTTGTTTCAGTAAGTTTAAACTGATAATGTTTACTGGTAGTAATAACTGATTTTTTTTACCACTCCTATTCAGAGTTGGCAAAGTTTAGGACAGAATGGATTATTCCTCAGTTTTAACCAGGGTTTAAACTGTCATGTCCAAAACCCTTTTATTCAAATTATGACAAATTTTTTAAAAAATATTGTGAAAAATAAAATTTTAATTTTTGAACAAGAAACAAAATGAAGACAAGTTTTTGTTTTAATTAAAAAATTTATTGTTATTTTTAATATTGCATTATTTCCTTATGCAAAAACATAATTTATCAGTATTGAAAGCATATTTAAAGAATAAGGTATTCACTTTTGTTCAATGAATTGTGAAGCTTCGAAAGTTATTAATCTTTTCCTATTATATTATTTTCATTTAATAGGTTAAAGCAAATTGTATAAAAAGTATCAAATATTTATGTAATTATTATGTGTGCAATGGTTACACCTATAGAATTTTAACCTTTTAACAAAGTTCAAGGTTTTGGACACTTTGAGAAAATTTCAGACAGTTTTTGTCAGTTTAAGACAATAAAACCCATGTATCCTGTCCCAAACCAGTTAAGGACATACAAAACCCCCACCTTGCCCCTGTCCAAAATCTACTGAATTTTCCAGTAGACTACTGGATTTTTCCAGTTTCTCCTGATCTACTGGTTTGTGTACATTTTAGAAAATTCCATAAAACTGAGTGAGATTCCTAAAACATCCCTATTGAAATAGAATTTTTGCACAGATTATTACTTTGCTTGGATATTAAAATGAGTATCATATGTAATAAATCTAGCCTCATTTATAAAAATTGGTTTAAAACTGTGTTTGTCCTAAAATGTTCAGTTTATTTTAATTCAGAACTACCTTTTTAAATTAATTAAAAAATATTTTAACCATCTTTCAGGAATTAAATGCCTTTTACTATTCAAAATTATCAGTAAACATAATACATAACATTTCATTTAATGTTATGTTATATAATGTCCATCATAACTGGAAAATATTGCAGTTTTTCTTTTTTGATGACTATCCCTAAAATTCCCTGTGCATAAAATGTTTAGTGCATTGTGCAACAATTATCATGAAATTTATATTATTTCATAAAATCTACTGGATTTTTTCCTATCCTTATTGCATGCATATTATATAATACAAAGAAGTAGATATGTATGGATTAAAATAAGTATTGTTATTGTAGGAAAAACGCTGCCTTCGAACTGCACCCATGCTGGAATATTCCATTCCCAGAGATAAGTTCATTTTGTTTAAAGGAAGGAGATTTTCATCCATGTTGTAAGTTACGATTTCTTTTATCCTCTACACTACAGTCAGTTTTCGTCTCAAGAAATACTTGTTTTGTAAATTTAATGGTGATTTCCTATCAACATGGTGCATTAAAAAGTGCTTATTTTCGTTTTTTAAAAGGTGCTTTTCTCATAAAAAGTTTTCCCTTTTCAAAAATGATATTTTTCTTTACCATGTCAATTTTCGCTACATATTGTGCAATAGCGTGGTTTTCACATTATTCTACATGGTGCATAGGGTTTTTAAAAAGTGCTTATTTTCGTTTTTTAAAAGTCTTTTTCATTGGGTGTTTTTTAAAAGTGCTTAATTTTCCCTTTTCGAAAATGAGGTTTTAATTTTTTACCGTGTCAATTTTCGCCATGCACTATGCAAAAACGCACTTTTCACATTGTTCTATTCAACATTTTCGCAATTCATTCAAGCACGATCCATTTTGGCATACAGTCGGTCCATAGCATATGAAAGCGCCAATCATTTTACGTGTTTTACATTATTTTATCATGATCATTTGATGTTTGAAAATTATTTTGCAATTTTTTTAATGTATGTAGTGCTTAAAAATATTTTTTTAGTGCTTAAAAGATGCTTATTTTTTGTTGAAAGATTTGGCTACATACCCTGTTCTATTTACTGTTTTCACGATTCATTCAACCACAATCCATTTCCGTGTGCTGTCAGCCCATAACGTATGATAGCGCCAATCATGTTACGTGTTTGGTGCAATACTTGGGAGTGACTACTGAGTATTTCGGTGATATTATTGCATTATGTGCATCTCTGCTGCATTTTGCAAGATATTCTCCATTTCAGGCTTCATTTTCCACCCTCTGATATGGAAATAAAAAAATTTTCTATCTTTTTATAATGGCTAATTTGATCAAGAAAGGAGTTCTGTCTCAGAAACTAGTTTTTTTATCATGATCATGTAAAGTCTTTGAAAATTATTTTATATTTTGTTAAAGTATATAGTGGTTAAGAATATTTTTTGAGTGCTTAAAAAGTACTTAAAAGGTGCTTATTTTTTGTTGACGGGTTTGGCTATGCAGCCTGCTCAAAAGAAATGTTTGAAGACCAGTTATAAGTTCTGAATAAAAACAAATATTTTTGAAATTAAGCAATAAGATTGTAACTTGTATCGATTACTTTGCTTGTTATTTGCAGTGATTGCTTGAAATTTTGTAAACTTAACCTAAATATTTACAGAGAAATGGGCATTTTTATTTTTTAAAAAGAGCAACTAATATTTTTATTTTATGTATTTTTGGCTTTAACTTTATTAATATTTATTAAAATTGAGCATAATTTTCGGAGCAATTTTTAATTAATAAGAAAATTATTATATTCTAATTTGAAAAAAAAATCGTTAAGAATTAGGTAAAATATGAGCATTTAAATTAGTTCTTTTATACTGAGCGGAAAAAAATTTTAAACTTTTTTTTTCCTTCATAATTTTGTAGTGAATGTATTTGGTAACTAATGATATGTGTCTGATTTGAAAAATAAAAAGTTAAGCAATTTTCTAAGCAGTTTTTGTGCTTTTAAAGATGATATAAGGAACACGTAAAAGAAAATATACTTTTATGCCCTGTGGCAGAATTTTTTCGAGCTATCTGCAGCAAAACTCTCTAGCACTAACATCTTTCTGCAAGATACTTTTAATTACAAACATATATGTTACTAATTTAAAATAACAAAAGCGCAGTGTTTACAAAAACAAAAAAAAGCAATGTAATTATTTTATATGAATTCGTAATTTTTTTCTAATATTATGTTCGATATTCTCCATTTTGTTGGGGGGGGTTTGAATGCACTAATTATTTCCTTTATTGCATTATGAAAATCGTCATTACGTTAAAAAAAGTAATTAAATATCATGAAATCTGTGACAGTAAGTACCGAAAAATTGATCAACGATGAAATCACACAAATCAGACTCTTCAGAAAGGGGGCATATTTCGTTTCAAGATTTGATTGTTGTAATAAATAATATCGTATTAAAAAGATCATGTTTTAAAAACTATGTGGAAATCAAAAGCAGTAACTGCTAAAAGCAATTGATAGAATCATTGCCTTAAAAAATAAATGATCAAATACACTACTCGAATTTCCTGTATCGCCTGAAATATATCGGGATATCTAAAAACGACATGAAAATCAATGTCAACTGCCGAAAATACAATAAAAATAGATTTTTTGTTTTGGCATAAATTAAGCTCTTCGAAAAGTGATTATTTAAATGTTCGATTTGAGTTGTACGTGTAATTTTCTGCAGAAAAGCGAACCAAAATTTTTTACTTCCCCAAAAAAAATCTTTATGTAAGAACTCTGCATAGAGCTTTGCAGCAATGTTTTTTTTTTTTTTTTTAAGTAAAGTTATGTAAATCATACCAGAGGCACACTCTGGAATAATCTATTGCTTTTGTTGTTTAGGAATGAAAAATTGAGATCTCTTCTGTTGTCTCCAAAGACACTTCTCTTTTATCCTGGACCTTCAGCGGTGGGCATTGAGTCACTGCCTGTCGTCGGTCAGAATGACTGTGACCCATACAATATCATAATACTGGATGGTACTTGGCCACAAGCAAGATCTCTCTATGCTAACTGTAAAGAGCTCAAGCAAGTAAAACAGGTGAACATTTGGAAACGTTAATTTATTAAGACATCAATTTTGATGACTTTCGCTTTTTTGGACATTCCTTCTCTTTAAGGGGAAATTTTTGCATTCTACTGAAATATCTTTTAAACTAGTTATTTTTAATGTGTGCCTTAATGATAAGCTGGGTAATCTGGCTTTTAATTTTTCATTAAGTACTATTAGGGTTAAAAAATAATTTAGAGAGATTATGAGAATGATTCTGAAAAACATTATTGCCCTTAAAGAAAGATTATTTGGTGAGGCAAGGGAGTTAGGGGAGGAGACTAGATTGCTTAATTTGTATGGAATCCCCTTGAACTGCACTCTTTGAGGGGATTTAAACACCCAGTAGGCATGCTGATAGAAAGGTATTTTGCTATTCAAAAGACTTTGGCCAATGTGATAATGTAACTAAAGAGACACATGTTGCTAATCATGTTAAATCTCAACATGCATCGTGCTAGGCTTTTTGGCGAGAAATCCACTGGCGACCAATAACTCATTCTTGAGCTGTGATGGCTCAGGAGATAGAGCATTCGCCTTCCAATAAGGTGAACTGGGTTCGAATCCCAGTTATGGCTGGTCGATACGAATTCCGCATCCAACTCGCGCCGACCACGATGCTGACTTGCATCGTTGGTTTGTGTCCCCTTGCTGTCATGATAACCGTGGAAGGTTTTCCTCACCATGTAACTCAAATGGGGGTTAGTTCCATCAAAAAGTCATCCACGAAGGTGAATTTCTCCCAATACTTGATCCAGGAGTTCCCTTCTCTTCTTTATTAGGCTCAAAATGACAAAGCTACGAAGTTGAATATTAGATGTCGTAAAGCCAAAAAAGAAAAAAAAAATTATTTCCTAATGCAGACATGAAAGACAAATTTGTAGAACAATACAAAGAAAGAACAAAAAAATGGAAACAAGAGCTACAGAAAGAAAGAGTCTATAGGTCATTAATAATGTATCTCGCCTGCCAATAACATTCCCTCAAGGGCCCAGGAGGAAGTGCTGGGCAACGTCTAACTTAAAGCCAAAAATTAGATTATAAAATAAAATAATTAGCTTTCATAATCTACCGCTTTTCTAAAAAATGGATACATAGAACTATTGAAAGAACTAAACAGTGTTATAACTGTAGGGCATATTGAGAGGTTGAAGTAGACAGAGGGGTTGTGTTTTTAATTAACCCGTTAATAATGAAGGAGATCAGGAATAGGGTGCCTTAAATGGGATATACCAGATACTAGGAGGCTCCGCCCCCTGCTCGCTAGCGCTCGCCAACCCCGAGAGTTGCTACGCAATCCTATGTGGTTCACGCCGTGAGCCATGGCTCGCTGCGCTCGCTCGCCAATGAACACAATGTTCTAGCACAAAGTCATAATATATTATCATCAAAGACATAGTATTTTTTATCATCAAAGACATAGTATTGTACTTATGTAGAAGAATTCTACCAATATTCTTATTGGCTTTTAAAAAAGTATATTAGCTATTTAGATTGTACATGGTGAAAAAATCAAAACATTAGCTAAATAAGAAACATATTAGCAAAATAAATTATCAAATATTGCTTCACTAATATTCTGCATTTTAAAGTGTGAAAATTCAATGCATATATAAACGCAAAATATAAAAAAATGCAATGCATTCAATACAAACACTTAAACGTTTTTTAGACGTAGCTCCCAGTAGAAAAATATCAATTCAACAGCGGCCTTTTAAAGCATTCTCACTTCAATTAATTAATTAATTCCTAATTGAGTTTAAATTAAATATTGTCATGTTTTTAGTACATGAATCTGAATTGAACAACCTGATAATGCTCACTCTGGTTATTGTTATCTGGTTGCTCACTATGTGCTCTTGCTCGCCGAATTCAATCAATTAAAAATGAAAACTGTTGCCAGCGCGAGAAAAGATTTCGAAAGATCATCGGTTTTATTGATACATACATACATACGTATTAGCGTTTTATATAATATAGATGCCTAAAATGAGGCTGAAGGAACTTTTCAAAATTCAGAATCCCTTATTGTCTCCAGAATTGTAATGTTTTGAAAAGTTATATCAGCATAAAATGATATTAAAATCGGCACATATAAATGCTAAGTTATCAAAGGATTTTGCTACGCAAATTTTCTCATTAAAAACAAGTCATTATCAAGGAAATGAAATTCACATAGAAAAATAAAATGTTTTAAGAAAGAAAATGGTAGAAAACGTAAAAGAAGAATGCCTTTTTGCTTATTTTCATAAAAAGTATACTCTCTTGATGCCTACTAAATTTTATTTATTCTATTTCATAAATTTCATTTTTTTTTCTTTCTTTAAATTATTACTTGTTAACTTTAATCAAAAATTTATTACATACCAGGGTTTACACGATCCTTAAAAACTGCTTAATTTTTATTTTGGAAAATGAGGGCCCTTAAAAGTATTTAATTATGGTTCAAGGTTTTTAAAAGTCCTTAAATTTTCAGCATCACTATGGTTGATAGGAACAATTTTTCAGTTCAATTTTTTAAAACAAAATGTCGTTATTTTATGACTTCCAATTAGACCATGTTTCGAACGTACAGCACTTTAGAGAGACAAAAATTAATGTTGGGGTGGGGTGCAGCCAAAGGGAAGAAAACATGTTCTTTCATTAATATATTCTGGCCTTTGCCTAGAATGATAATCTATGAGGAGAGTGAAGCATTCTATCAGAAAAGAATAAAGTGTGGACAAGGGGAATACTGCACATGGAAGAGATAGTGCTTTTTTTGGGGGGGAGGCAGTTTTAAAGTCCCTAAGTAGAAGACCCACACTAACCTTCAAAATTGACAGAATTCAAGAAATTCAGTTCAGCTGCTGAGGCATCTGCTTATAGGAATTAAGAAAAGTATCAGAATTTTCTTTTTTTTTAATAGAATCCATAACAAAAACGATTTCCTAAAATCTTGAATTAAATAAATTTGTATAATATTTCAGTGTGTAAGAAGTAACTGTAAATTTATAGAAAGCATAACACTTTTTAAAATTCATGATTATACTGAAAATTGAAAACATTTGTAAGAAACAGGGTTTGAAAAATCTCAGCCCACCTAGATTTTTCATCAAAAACCTGGGATTTATGAGAATTTTGATGAAAACCTCTTTTTTTTTTTTTTTTTCAAAAATACTTTTAAAAAAATTTACTAAAAACTAAATAAGAAAGCATGATTTGCTTCTAACAGGAAAGTTAAATATTTGGTAACTATTTTTAAGTTTTAGATTGTTGCGCTATTTTTATTTCTTAAGGACAAGCAGATTGTTACATAAAAGTTTAAATCTACTCAACTAAAAAAATCCTTAGATTTTAATAATCATTTTATTCAGTTAACATTGCAACTTAGTATACTGTTTTTAATTTTTGTTTAAATTTTTGGTTGTTAATTTTTAAAATTAGTTCATGTTTTTTGCCAAAATGTTTAGTTACATTATGAAAGTTAATTCCTAATAACAGTTTTGGCTGGAAATGATTTTGTTTAAGTTCATCAGAAAAATAAATATAACTCATTTTGTGGTCTAGTAGCGAAACATAAAAACTTGTTGAAATAATTTTTTAAATGTTTTAGACAAATTTCTTTATTTACTCTTTTTTTTTTAAATATATATGAAAAAAATTCAAAACCTTAATTTTTTGCATTTAATTTTGCAATTCAATTTCAATGAAATCATTATAAATGGATTGCAGATTAGTTTCGTGCTCTAACTTTTACAATCTGAATGACGTTAACTTTTAACAATCTGAAAATGCTTTTTTTTTTTTTTAAAGCGGCCCAGGTTTGCAAAAATTCTCTGGTAGTTCTCTAGTGAGCCCTGTTAATTAATCCAATTATATCAGTGCTTACATTATAATAAAATTGTTTATTAGTATATATTTTATTTATTGATTTTTTTGGGAAGGTAAATAATTTGCACTGTCACTGGTAGCATATGTATATTTGATGATAAACAATCATTCTATTTTTAAACTCCTTAATTTTTCAAAAAAGTACTAATTTTTTTTTTTTTAAAGTGCTTAATTTTTGCTTTGTTGAAAGAGTGGGAACCTTGCATGTGTTAAGTGTAATTCAATGAATGGCTATAGTAAGATACAAGAAGGTTGACATGAGATGAGTGGAAAAACGATGTAGAGACACGATTAAACCAACCAATGAGAAAGAAGATTAATGATGAAATAATCTAAGACTCTTTGAGACCTAAGAATATCGTGAGCCGTGCATAATTTAGTTTTAATTATATAATTGATGATCAAACTCGGGTATACTTTGATAGTTTTCTAGAAAATCAGTCAACTTAAATGATATTCCCAATTAAGTGTTAAGAAGCTGTTAAATTAATTACTCAAAATCATCTTGTATAAATTTTGACCAGTTAACTTGTCAAGATGTTTGTAAAAATTCTTTTAACTTAATTTTTTGACCTCATTTTCAATTAGTTTTACTTTTACACTAAATATGTTAAATAAATAGTCATAGCCATCCATAAAAGATAATGAATAACTTTTGTTAAATTTGATTTTGTAAATTATGAAAATTGAGGAAGATGGAATATTTAGGCAAAACTCAATTATTACTTATCTAAATTTTTTTTAAATTCTGAATTGTTTGTGATATTAATTGATTTTGTTTTTTCATCCTTCTATTTATTGGCACATGCTTTGTGACCATTTTCTTTTGACAGGTTAATTCTTTTTGTTGATGATTAACACATCTGTTGCATGAATTAACACAAGACACACATTCCAAGAAGAGTAATAATGATTCCCTTGAGTTGTAGAAAAAATTAAATTTTAATTATTTTCCCATGTTTTCTAAAGTATTTTTTGCTTTCGATGCTCATTTGTTTTCTTTTGATTAATAGAATTGAGATATTGTTTTTTTTTTATGTTATTTTTTGCTTTCTTTTGCACAAAACTTTCTGAGTTATGTATTTCAAACTAATGTTATCAATTTCAATTCTTCACTCTTAATTTCAATCATTTGAAACTATTGTGAACTTTTAGGTAATAATAGTGTTATAGATGTTGAGTTTATGTAATATGTTTTTGTAATTATACATTTAAAATTTAATTATAAAATATATAAAAAGCTTGAAATTTTGATATTTCAATCATAGCTGCCAACTCTACTGGATTTCCCAGTAGACTACTGGATTTTGCCAGTTTCTCCTGGTCTACTGGATCAATTAAAAATCTCCTGGTTTTTGCACATTTTAGAAAATTCCCTAAAATTGAGTAAGTCTCCTAAAAAAATTCCTATTGAAATTGAAGTTTTGTGCAGATTATTACTTGCTTGCTAGAATTGTATTGCAAGTACATAATAAACCTCATTTATAAAAATCAGTTCAGAACTTTTTTTTTTTGTTCTAAAATGTTCAATTTATTTTTATTCAGAACTCTCTCATTAAATTAATTAAAAACATGTTTTAACTATCTTTGAGGAATTAAGTGCCAATAACATTCAAAATTGTGAGTAAACATAATGCATAACCTTTTGAGTATGTTTAATGTCAATCATAACTGAAAAATATTGCAGTTTTTCTATTTTGTTTGCTATGAAAATCCCTAAAATTCCCTATGTGTAAAATATTTAGAACATTGTGCAACAATTACTATAAATTTATATTATTTCGTAAAATCTACTGGATTTTTTCTTATCCATGTTGGCAGTTATGTTTCAATGGAAGTTGAACAAATATTAAAATTGAGCTATAAATGTATTTATTTATTTTTTACATACATTAAATGCACAATTGAAGTTATAAATGTCTTTTAATTGCTTCCAAAATTACTTACACTTTTGAGCATTTTAAGACAGTTTTTGGAGTGTCCTAAACTAGCTATCCAAAATCCTGTTTCTCAATCTTTACTTAATTTCCATTATAAAAAAGATTAAGTTATAAATTGATTTCCATTTTCTATAAATTGAAAAGTCTTGAAAATGTTTTAAGGTTATCCATAAGGAAATTAAATCTGATTTTTTGCATAAATTACTTAAATTTGATATCACCCTTTATCTGAAATACCGGGTGAATCTGACAGCTCTATATAGAGCCGATATTGGTTGTAAAGTAATTGTAAAATATTGGGTGAATCGGAAAATTCTATATAGGTCCAATATCGGAAAATAACGGCTCTTTGAAACCTTATTGAGCCAAAATTCATGAATATTGATTTAATGAGGATCCAAGTTTTACTCTGCTGCTAAGGTCAATTCAAATACTCTTCAACACAGATGCACCTTGAATGAAAACTGTTCTCTCTGCCAATCACATAAAAACTACTGACCACGTTAACAACATTTTGATATAATTTCCGGATGTGTGAAATTATCATATTGTTTTAATTAATAAATAGTTTTTGACAGTGAGAAGCACACCCCACTAAAACTTTTTGTGCTATTAACATTTATTTAATTTAAAAGGATAGTCTTTAAAATTTGTCATCTAGTGTGCAATAAGCAGGGTTTCCACTCCACAGGGAGAACCTTGAAAATACAGGGAATTTAAAATACACCATAAAATAACAGGAAATTTTGTTTCTTATTTTTGTCTTTTAAAAGTGGTGACCCTGATTAGAAGTGATTAATTGTTTCAGTCATAGCATGAAATAGTTTTTTTGGGGGGGAAATGTAGTATTTTTTTTCTATTGAAAGAAAGTTAAATAAAATTGTTTTATTTTAGGTTCAAATAAATTCTGAAGTAACTAGTGAATATGTTATTCGCACTCAGCCAACAGAGGGATCTTTATCTACAGTTGAAACAGCTGCTATAGCATTGTCAGTTTTGGAAGGAAATTCGCACTTCAAACACGTAATCTTTTTTTATTTGATACTATTATTGTATATTAATGTTATGAGCTTATTGTGAGATGTAATGATGTGACATATTAAAAAATAATGTGTGTGGGTAGGGTAGTTATCAACCATGTCAACCTCCATCTATGAAAAGGTACCCCAACATAGAATCGAGTTAACGAGTCTTATATACTAGTGAATTGGAATTGTATTTTTGTAGTGGTAGATACACTACAATACTCCCCCACCAGAATTATATCTGCGATAGATTCGATTAACGGATACCACTAGTTGATTCATTGCTTTTTTATGAGAAAACCGGGAGAGCTGTATTAAGATCACTGTTCTTTTTTAGTGCTGTATTAAGTTCCCAGGCGTGGTCGCTCCTGTGTTGCCTTTAGCAGTCGAGTGCATATGTTGTATGTGTGATCGAGACTGAGAAGCAACAGCGTGAGGAGGACAATGTCGTAGTCACAAGTAGCAAGTCAACTGTTCAGTGTGAACCATCCATTGAAGTAGGCGTGTTCACATCACGTCCAGGTCACCAATGGGGGGGGGGTAGTAGTTATCGACAATGTGAACCTTCATCTATGAAAAGGTATAGATGAAAAGGTAGCACCATAGAATCAAGTTAACATGTCTTATATACTAGTGAATTGGAATTATATTTTTGCAGTGGTAGATGCATTACATAGTGTTTCACCCCGTGGCAGAATCACGGCGATATTGTAGCAGAATGTTACTGAGTTTTTGAAGAAAGATTTTTCTCTTAGGAAGTAAAAAATTTCGGGTATTTTTTCTGCAAAAATTTTAGAAAGATTTTTTTTCCCTGCTGAATTATATTCCAAATATGAATTTCTCAAGCATTAGATGGGAAATAAATGCTCACAATTTGTCTATTCTGTATTTTCTTATTTTTCTATTTGAGAAATAAAATTAGATAATTTTGCTTCAGCAAAATTTTAAATGGATAATAATAAAAATATATATATTCCAAAATCACAAAAGTTTAAGATAGTTCACTTTAGAAATCATGTTCCTTCCTTTCATTTTTTTAAAGGACACCATCTTTTACATTTTAATAAAATATAACTATGAGTGGGGATTTTGTTACAAATTCAGATTTATAGCCAAAGAATTAATTAATATGTAACATTTTCCCCTTTTTTATAAATTTAATTGAATAAAATCTATCGAATATTTTTAATATATTATGCACATGAAAATTTTAAATCACGCATTTTAGTCTTCATTTTATTGCTCACAAGTTGGACAGATTCCATTGTAAATGTATGTAGTGGTTTGATAATTTTTTCCTGGCAATTATTGCTACAAATTTTCACTCTTTTTAAAAGAAAAAAAAAAGAACTAATCTCGAAACAAAACACTCATTTGAGTAACCCCTGTTTAAAGAGTCCGATTTGCATGATTTCGTCTTCAATCTTCTTTTTTTTTTATGCAATGATGATTTACAAAATGCAAAAAAGGGACATCTTAAAAAAATATTGCCCATAATATAAGAGTAAAAAAATTATTACATAAAGTATAGATACAATTTATTTTTTCCAAATAGTTTTTATTGTAAACACAGCGCTTTTGTTATTTTAAATGAGTAACATATATGTTTGTTAGTATTTGAAGTGTGTTGCAGAAAGATATTAGTGCTAGAGAGTTTAGTCGCAGATAGCTCGAAAAAAAGATTGCCGCAGGGCTATTTCAAACTACCATAGAATTCAATGTCTACTTCTATTTCTAAATAGTGTTTCAAAAAATAATTAAATCTCATATATATTCTTATTTATAAGTTTTTTTTTCTCTTGTGAATCTTCCAAATGGTTCTGCATCAATCCGTTGCGCACAATTATTGTGAGACTATTCGTCGCAAAATTAGTTCATCTCTGGCATAAAAACATCACAGAGACAATTCATAACTTGAATGAGACAGACTCTCTAGGTGACTTTAATTTTAATGTAAATATTTGCATCATCTCTTAAGCTAGAGGTTCTATTATCGGCTCCACTGAATCTGGTCAGAATGATGCTCTTGTAACGTCATGACTCCATGAATAAGACAATGAAAAATTAGAAAATTTATATATTTATATTAGCAGTCTTAAAACCCTTTTTCCTTATGGTTTAAATAGTAAATTTAATGGTGAAGATACTATTGATATTGATAACTATTGTGTTTATGATAAATTTAAAGTTTTTAATTTTCTTAGAGCTTTTAGTTCTAATTTTAGATATAAAAGAGGTAAAGGTAAGGGGTCTGGTGGATTATTGATTTTGATGAATTTTCGAAAATTTGTAACTATTATGTTAACCTTAATAATATTTTTATTATTAGGAAATATATTTTTGGCTATAAAAATAAAGTTCTTAAAAATTTCTTTTTTAAATTTGGGAATAAAATTAAATTTGATACTGAGCTTATTAAATTTATTGTTTTGGATTTAGTTAAATCAAAGCTTGGGATTGATAAATCTGATTTGCTTTTCAAAAAGGTTTCTAATGTTCAGAAGGTTTTTTGTAACATTAATTTTCATGATAAAAAATTTGAAATTGCTAGAATTTCACAAGTTAAAGTTTCAGCTGCCTATAAATATTCCCCTACTTTAAGAAAAAGGGTTTGTAACTATAATTTTTTAAGTCTGAATTTAAATTATATTTTCATTGGCTGATTGTCATTGTAAAGATGAAGATATTTCTCAATATATTGATAAGGATTATGGTCACGTTATTACATGAAATTTAGAAATTGTTGGAGATCAAGATTTAATTAATATTATGAGTAAAGGTTCAAAATTCAGGGCTAGGTATAAAATGAAAAATGATGAATTTATTTTATCGGTTAAAAAAGATTTTTATTTGTCCTAAGAGTACCATTATTGATTTTGAATTGTTTGAAAAGATTAAAATTCTTAAAAATAAATTTATCATTACTGTTGTTGATAAAGCATCTAATAATTTTTGTATTATATGTTAATATTTTTTTTAAAAATTAATTATTGGGGAATATAATGCTAATAATACTTATTTTAAATCAAAGATAAAAAAGTTATTGAAAAAATAATTATTGCATTTATTAAAAAATTAAAATTGAATAAAATTACTTTTCTATATTTATTTCCTATTGTTAAATTTCATAAGAATCCAGTAAAATTTAGATTTATTGCGTGTGGTACAAATTGTTATAATTCTATGGATATTTACAAGTTTAATCTTTTTGAAAATGTACTTTTTAATGGCCTTAATTTTTATAAACAAACTATAGGGATTCCGCATGGTAATTCTTTTTCCGATGCTTTTGCTAATATTTTTTTACATTTTTTGTAGCTAAATTTAGCGAGTTTAGTGATTTTAAAGCTTTTAGATATATTGATGATTTAATTTTATTTAATTGCGATAATTTTGATTTTATTTTTAATATTTATCCTAAAGAATTGGTTTTGAAGAAAACTAATGATAATTGCTTAAGTGTTGAATATTTAGATTTTAAAATTGATATTGTTGATAAACAAATTAAAATTGGTATTTATGATAAAAGAAATGCTTTTAACTTTAAAGTTATTTTTTTCTCAATTGTTTAGAATCAATAAAATTTGTAATTATGTTTTAAGTTTTCAAGAGGCAACTAGTAATTTTTAAAAAAAATTTAGAAAATAATGGTTTTTCATTTAATTTTTGTAATATTGATTTTAAAATTAAGAAAATGATTGAGAATTATTAGTTTTCCATTTGGTTTAGCAAAATTCAAATCTTGTTCAAGTCTCCTCGGTCAAGCTTTTTTTTCAATGACGTCACTACTTACTTAACTTCTGTCCTATTTTCTTTAAACTGTGCGGGATAGGGGGCTTTGTTTTTATGATTATTTTATTTTTGTTGTGTCTTGCAGTTGATTGTGTTATTTAGCTATTGGATTTTTTTGTTTCAAGTAAGCTTTCGTTCTTACCTTTCTTTCGTATTTGTCTTGTTTTTATCCTACTGTATATGCTTCTGTATTTTATATCGTATTCTTCTGTGTTTTATTGTATTTTATGCATTCTATTCTTTTTCTGGACTTTGTCAAAACCTTTGGGTACAGAGAAAGCAATTTTAAACTTTTGTCTTGCTTTCTCGATAGAAAAGGTTTTGCTTTTATGACATCTGAGGCTGGTACACCCTGATGGCATCGGCTTTAGTTGTCATATTTTCCAATTTTTTTCATTGTCTCATTTGTTCAATTCCTTTTGGATTCGCTGTTGCTAAGCGCATTTTTCCATAGGATGTATTATTATTATTTTTAATTGCTTTAATATTTTGAATTCTTTACTTACTAACTCCATGAATGTCAGTATAGCATATTGCAAACTCTTAATTCCTCCCGGAATTAAATTCTTTTTTGATATGATTATGAACTCCATTCCAGTGAGTTAAATAGCAGTCGAAATCTCTATTACATGGTGTAAAGCTTTTTTGAAAAGTGCTTAATTTTCCCTTTTCGAAAATGAAATTTTTTTCTTTACCTTGTCGATTTTTCCCATGTATTATGCAAAAGCTTGCTTTTCACATTGTTCTATTCAATGTTTTCATAATTAATTTAATCACAGTCCATTTTGGCTTACTGTCGGTCAATAGCTTATGAAAGCGCCAATCATTTTACATGTTGGATCAAATACTTGCCAGGGTTTAGTGAGATTATTGCACTCTCATGTGCAACTCTGCTGCATTTTGCAAGATATTATCAATTTTAGGCTTCATTTTTCACCCCTTGATATCGAACTGAAAAATCTCTTGATCTTTGTATAACAGCTAATATAATCAAGAAAAGAGTTCTTTGTCAGAAACTAGTTTTTTTTTTATTGTGATCATGTAAAGTCTTCGAAAATTATTTTGCATTTTCTTAATGTATATGGTGCTTAAAAATATTTTTTGAGTGCTTAAAAAGTACTTAAAAGCTGCTTATTTTTTGTTGAAAGAATTGTATATGTACCTTGAATTAGAATGGTAGAATATATATTTTTTTAAATGCTAATTTATTACTTTTATTTTCTTAATGTAAAAAGCGTCAAAAAATAAAAAGCTTTCACACTTAATGTCAAAACTTTTCATTTAATTGCTAGAATAATAGTAGAAACAATTATTTTAGGCAGAGGAAATACAATCTATTTTAAGGAGTAATTTTTTTAATTCAATAATTATTTAGTTTGAATAATTTATTTCTATGTTACAATCATTACTTAAATTATTAATTAACACTTAATATCAATAATCAATATTTTATTTCATTTTAATACTTATGTAATTTCAACAGTTAGCGGAATTCACCTAAATTTTCGCCATTCTGATGGACAAATTTGTCCAATTAAAAGCCTGTATTTTTACCTGTCGCAAAATGCAATATGTTTACAAAAATACATGCTTCTGATTGGTTTAATTGAGCCATTGTTATTGCAAGAATTCAGAATTCTGCCCTAATGTCAGCCGGGATATGAATTTTTCGCAGCTAGATGACTAAGTTAAAACAATCAGAAAACTGTATTTGGCATGATGGACATAGAATTGTCAGGAAACCAATAAAATGGACAGAACGATATTTCGTTTGACCATTGGAAGGGGGGAGGATTTTATAGCTATTTTAGGTTCTAGTCAATTTTCTTGTTATCTATCATGAGGTGAAAAATTTCAATACCTCCATAAAGTTCGGTTCTTCATTACTGAAGCAGAGGGGGTGGGAGGGCCGGGCCCAAATTTGGCTAAGTCCATCTACATTCTATGTTAATCTTATTGATTAATTCTTTTTCATTAAATAGTTATGGTAATCACTATATTCATCTTGAACTATCCTCTATTTTATTTTTAAATTGTAACGCGGCTTTCTTTTTATGAAAAAAAAACTCCAGATTTTATTTTATTTTTTTAATTCTATTTTTCAAGTTTTCCTTCAAAAATTAAAATTATTCTGATTGTTTTATTTGCAGGCATTGTTGCATCCCCTGAAAGCTTTGTGCGATTTCCAACTCAATCACGGTGCTGTATCCCACCAGAGTAAAGAGTTTTTGATCAAAAATGGACTCCATAAATCATGTCAAAAAACTTCATCCTGACACTTATTTATTTACTATTTTTTTGTTAATAAATTGTTTTTATCAAAGACGTGTTTTCTAAAAAGAGGCATTAATTGCCTATTTTAAGGTCATTCTTGATTACCCATTTCTAGTAAATGTTGATATTCATTCGTACACTTAAGTGCTATTTTTTGTTCATTATCGCATGTGCTCAAAAATATCGCATTAATTTTAACGCAGGAATGGAAATCAACTGTTGAAATATTTTTCCTCAGACAGATTTGCCCCTCCACAGGGGGAACAGGGAAAACCTGGAAAATGCAAGGAATTTCAAAATCTCCTAAAATAACAGGGATAATGCAGGGAATTTTGAGTTTTTCTATACAAACTGGGAAAATACAGGGAATTTTATTTCTAAGCTATTCCACGAAAAGTGGTCCCAAGAGACTAAATATTCTTAAATATAATTAATATATATAAATTTACTTAATGGTTAATCAGGCCCTGGATATCTCTTATTTAAAGTCTATAAAATATACTTAAACTACAAGTGATCCTCCTTTCTGCAATGCAGTTAGAATAGTTTTTAAGAATGACTTGTAAGTGCAAAAATATATTTCCGACATGCCTAGCAATACTGCCTTGCTAGAAACCTCGTACTTCTTGATAACGCCTGAAGCGATCCTCTAAGAGTCTACTGGGAAGCTAGGGACCTGTCCTTAGAATGTGATTTTCTTATTTTTTCCTTCTCCTGCGACATCTTTTGTACGCATTCTTGGGGAAACATGAAAACAAATTAAGATGTGCAATTCTATTAAACATACAGGTGGTTATCAAAATAATGGAAACACCCTAGATTTTGAAGGCTTGGGAATTGCTGTTCTGCCGTAAATGTTCTCTTTATGAAGGTATCTCCTAACTGTAATTGTTGACACTGGAGAATCCAGATGCTGATTGAGCTCTGTGGTCACTGTGGCTGCAGTTGTTTTCTTTTTAGACATTACAATCCGCTTCAATACCCGTCGGTCTCTTTCACTCAGCTTCTCCTTCCGTTCACTATTTTGCTTTGTTAAACTTGTCTTTCCGAGCTGTGTGTATGCTGTAATGAATTTAGACACCGTACCTCTAGAAACGCCTAAAAGCTGGGATGTTTCGGTCAGTGTTGCTCCAACTAGTCGGGCTCCTACAATTTGGCCTCTCTGAAAATCTGTGAGGTCTGACATTTTACGCTTCTGACAAAAAATCAAAACGTAGGTAACTCCGCTAAAGCTCTCTCATACCACCTAATATATGTATTTTTTATATTTAAAAAACTGGTAGCTAAGATTATATTTTAATGCTTATGAAGCGAATTCTTAAATGACCCTTTTATTCACAAGTGTTTCCATTATTTTGATAATCACCCGTAGCTGTCAACATAAATAGGAAAAAATCCAGTAGATTTTAAAAATAACGGAAATGTTTATAATAATTGTTGTACTAAATATTTTATGCATAGGGAATTCTAGGATTTTTATAGTCATCAAAATAGAAAAACTGTACCTAATATTCTCCAGTTATAATTGACATTAAACATACTTGAAATGTTATGTATTATGTTTACTCATAATTTTGAATATTAATAGGCATTTAATTCATCAAAAATAATTAAAAGATTTTTTTTAATTAACTTAAAAAGAGTTCTGAACATTTTTGAAAAAAAAAAGTTTTGAACTGATTTCTATAAATCAAGTTAGCTTCAATATGTTATTAGTAATACTTATTTAATTATTCTAGCAAGCAGGCAAGCAATAATCTGTACAAAAATTTTATTTCAACAGGGATTTTTTTTAGGGAATTTACTCAACTTTAGGGAATTTTCTAAAATATGCAAAAAGTAGAAAAATTTAAATTAAACTAGGAGAAACTAGCTCAGTCTACTGGAAAATCCAGTACAGTTGGCAGCTACGTATTAAATAAAACAGTAGAGATATTTAAATAAAAAAAATTTAATATAACATTGCACCTTAATTTTAAATTAACACTGACAGAAACAAGATTTACAGCGTTCCATACGCTAAACCAAACACACCACCCACTGAACTCTCACCCTGAACATCCTCATAGCTAGGAGGTGGAGATGATCTACCTAAGGAATCGACATCAACGAGAGAAGATGAATTGTCGTTCTGTACGACATCAACGAGAGAAGATGAAAGATCGTTCTGTACCACATCAACGAGAGAAGATGAAAGATCGTTCTGTACCACATCAACGAGAGAAGATGAAAGATTGTTCTGCACGACATCCGTTGATTCTACGACAGGTACAGGAGGCGAGTCCGTCGTTCGATGAATGGTAGGAGGTGATTCTTCAACATTTTCAGCAGCTGCTGTTTGCAGGCTGTTAGATGATGTCAACATTTCAGCAACCAGCACTTCTGAGGGTTCTATTGGGAGTTGTGTATACGAAAGACTGGTGGTATCTGGGATGTTGTTGGTTATTGATTCGGGTTCACTATCCTCAGAAATGTCCACCAATATCGCGGGTGCTTCGTTGGATGCAAATGAGGTATCACAGATTGGATCATCGGGTAAACAGTCCATTAAATTAATGGCAACATCGTCCGTTTGAGTACTGATAGGGGAACAGTCGTTACTTGTGCTGGGCGAGGCATTGTTTATGGCAGCATTTGGCACTGGCCAAGCCGCACAAGTTTGAACTTCGGCATTCTTTAAAACTGGAATGTTGCTCTGAACTGCTGAGGAACTAACTGGAGGCGTCGTGGCTGGTGGATCCGTTGAAGAATTGGAAGTTTCTGCCAGCACACTGTGTGGAAATAGAAAATTATATCATTAATAAGTATAAAATCTAAAAGGACGGACTTTTTCAATTACTTGGCAATTTACTTCAAAATCATGAAGATGGCACTCAAAAACCCATTCTCAAGACTTTCCAGGCGTCAAACACATCTGGTGAACATGCGAAACCACTTTTTTGAGCTTTTGAAACATGTCGACTAGTATTGCTATCTTCATGATTTTTAAGCAAAATCATCATATATATATATATATCTTTTCAACTCATCTTCTTGGGATTATTCGTTGCTAGTTTGTCTGGATGGTGTGAAAAAGTCAATAATTTAGGTAAAAGTGAGTCCGTTTGATTTCATAAACAATTAGGTCATAAATTTGCCTCTGGGGCTTTTCTAATTTTGTTTTTTTTAATCTCGGTTTCAGCGGTCTTTTGTTTCCCCCTTTATTTTTCGTTGGCAATCCACTTTTCTTTACTCTTTTGAGTCTTCAGATTGAATTTTTAGAGCTAGTAGAATTTTATTACCATCTTTGAATGAAGTTTTAAGTAGACAAGGCCAATTAAAGCAAAATCGTACCCTCTAAGCTTTAATGACGCTTATAAAGTACGATAAAATTTAACTTTTTACCGTTTGTCAGTTCAGATTTTACGTTGTACAGATTTCACATCCATCCGCGATAAGTTTGGAAGTTCTAAATTTTAAAATACTTTCTTTTTTTAATTTCTTATATTTTAAAGCTAATTTCATTAACATTTAAATTGCCAATAACAAATGACGGAAAGGCTTTTAAAACTTATAAGTTCAAATAAATAAGTTTTAAAAAATTAGTAATATTCATCGCAGGCGTTAAAAACATTAGATATCCTCTAAATCGCACTTTTTATTAGTGTTAGCACCATTATTTAGTGTTCTACTACGCCCACTCTAATATGAATTCTTTCACTGTACATCAATGGTCAGAAAAAACTACTTTATTTTTGTAGTTACAAATGTATCCTAACTACATTTTTTTTTTTTAATGTAGTGACAACAAAACAGGGTTTGAAAAATCCCAGCCCATCAAGGTTTTTCATCCAAACCACGGGTTGAGTTTTTTTTTTTTTTTCAGAAATATTTTTATTTCTGAGTCCTTAATGAGATTGTAGGATTTGTTTCTTACATGAAAGTTAAATGTTTGAAAACTAACACTTATTTTGTTGCAATGTAACCACTTTTTAAGAAAGTTTTAGATTTCTAGGTTAATATCTTTATTTCTTTGGAACAGAGTGTTTTGTAAAAATTTAAATTTTTGCTTATCTCCATTGAAACTTAATCTAAATCTTTGTTTTTTAAATTCCTATTTAATTTTTGGTTACTAAAAAAATCGTTTTTTTTTTTTGCAAAATAAATTATTATAAGTAATGCTGTGCAAAGTTAATTCTCAATAACAGTTTTGCATTCATTATATTAACTAAAATCAGTTTTATACACAGCATATTATATAAGTAAGTATAACTTTCTTTAATTTTAATTACTTTTTTATTTTACTTTATTAATTTTTTAATAATTGCAAAATACCGTTTCCAATATGTTTATCATAAATTGTTATATTATGCTGTAATATTAAAGGATTTAAATTATATTAAAGGATACTTTATAGTACAATAAAAGAATCCCAATTTGAAATAACAATAGAAATCAAGACATAATAATATAATATTATTAAGAAAGTATGATAAATAACTATTACAAGTAGATATCTTTAAAACAATAAATAAATAAATAATTCAAAATAAATCAATTGAATAAATTTTGCAATGTTTTATTCTGCCTAAACATCTTTTTTCATGCTTTTTTTTTTTCATTAAATATGAAAACAAAATGTGAATCATAATTTCTGCGTTTAACTGTACAACTCAGAAAAAAATGTCTAAAATCTAATTCAATTTTAATACTATCATAAAAATTGAAGAAAAAAAAAGTAGCAACTACATTTGTCGCTTTGCTATTGAAAGCGCCTTTTCCGACCACTGATATATATATATATATATATATAAGTTCAAAATGAAGAATAAAACAAAGAAAAATTATAGACATATGAAAAAAGGGGGGGGAAATAATAAGTAAAAAAAATAACAAACATTTTATTATAAAAAAAAATTTACAAAAATGAAATTTTAATTAAAAAGCCGGAAAAAAAAAGATATAATCTTTTCTTCAGCCCACACGATTATATCCGCAATACAGAGTGCTTTCTGATATTGTATCAATAAAGCCAAAGCAAAATATATTAATACAATAGTGTGAGGAGCACTCAAAAAAATTTTTTATAAAATAACTACAAATAAAATAGATCATAAAAAGTAAAAATAACATGTAAAAACAGATAATAAAATAAAATAAAAAGAAAAAACATTAAAAAGGGGGGCGAGTAGCAAAATCATAACAACTTACATGGACGGACTTATTGTTTTTCTTAACTTTCTTAGTGTTTTCTTGTATTTATATATATATATATATAGCACAATAAAGACAAAAAGCATAAAAATACAAAAACGAAGAGAATTAATAATTTTTATATACTGTGCATAACCTGCGATTATATAGAACTCATAAGATAAGTTAAAAATATAGAGAAAATATTGCAAATTAATGAAAAGAGAAGAAGAAAAAAAAATATATTAAAAATCCAGAAAACAATGAAAGGATATAATCTCTTCATTTTTTATTTAATGTGTTCCATTTTGTTTCAATTTTTTTTTCAGAGTGCTCTTCACACTATAGTTTTGATATATTTTGCTTCCTCTATAGTGGTACAGTATTAGAAAACACTCCTCTTTGCTGATATAATCGTGAGAGCTGATGACGAGATTATATCTTTTCATTTTTTGTTTTCCGGCTTTATTAATATGCATTTTTTAATTTCTTTTTAATGTTTTATTTTAATAATTTATATACATATACAAACATATCTTGTTTAAGGAAGCATTTTTTCACAAGTTATTTTTCTTTTATCGATCTAATTACTACTATGCTTCTTGTTTCGTGATAAATGTTTTCTAAAAGTTTTTTTTATTTAAAAAAAGAATTATCGGAAATAGGATGGAAAAAAAGGAAATAAACTTACCTTCCATCTAACTGATAGACTGTAGCTACAAGATTCTGTATATTGGCCTGTGGAGTATTTCCAGGTAGAGATAAAAGAATTAAGTTCTTTCCAGGTTGCTGCTGTCGATTAATGTTCTGCACAACAGCCGAATGCTGCTCGATTCCGTATGTTGTCACCATCGGAGGAAAATATCCTGGCAGCATATTCAGGGACAACTGACTCACTGATCTGAAACATGCATTTAAAAAAGAGGTTTTTTCTATTATTCTGGTTAAAGGGTGGCCACAGAAAAAAAAATGAACAAAAGAATTGCTTTTAGTAGCCTAAAGCATGTAAATAGTAGCTTAAATAAGAATAAAATTTTTTCAATAAAATGACTAGACCCGCGATGAGTCAAGGGACAGAGCATTCGCCTTCCAATGAGGCGAACTGGGTTTGAATCCCAGTCAATACGAATTCGCATCCAGCTTGCACCGACCACAGTGCTGACGTGAAATATCCTCAGTGGTAGACGGATCACGGTTAGAGTCCCCCTGCCGTCAGGCTAACCGTGGGAGGTTCTCATGGTCTTCCTCTCAATGTAACGCAAATGCAGGTAAGTCCCATCAAAAAAGTCCTCCACGAAGGCAAATTTCTCCCAATACTTGATTCAGGAGTTCCCTTGTCTTCTGGATTAGGTTCGAAATTAAAAGGCTACGTAGTTGAACATAAGTAGTTGTAAACCCAAAGCTTGTGTCGGCTGTTCAAAGACAGTTAAAAAAAATAATATGACTAAAGGGCCGGGATAGCGTAGTTGGTAGGTCACTGGGCCCATGTCCAAGAGGGCGTGGGTTCGATTCTCGTCGGTCGAAGACTCCCCGTGTAGTAAATGGTGACTGATGCACGTTGTATATGTCGAGTCACAAAGTCCTCCGTGTTCCCGTAACAAATCATACCTCTGGGGGTACTCGTCCAGGAGTTTTCTTGTTTTCCGGATTGGTTAAAAATTACAGGGCTACGGAGTTGAACATTAGTAGCCGTAAACCCGAAATTGGGCCGGCTGTTCAACAACGGGTATTAAATAAAATGAAAAAAAATATTATGTAATAGCAAAAAAATTTGTAATTTTTAGCTGATGAGCAATTCTCAACATCAGATATGGAAACACTTCTTGACTATCAGTTAATTTTTCCTGAATTTCTATTATTCCGCTTTTTTTAACCTGTCTAACCTGCCATTCAAGCATATAAAAGTAGTCTCATAAAATCGCTAAGCAAATTCATCTACATTAGTCCAGATACTTCGATTGGTGAACCACTTCAGTAATGCTTCTTCAACATCCTTGTGATCTGCTTTTTTCCGCCATCTAAATTTTTTTCATGAGCAGAAATTATTAATTGCCTATTTTTCCATATGTTACATATGTATTTGGATAGTTTATTTTCCCTGCAAATATCAACTTGATTGCATCCATTTTCAATTTTTCTGATTATGCCCATTTTATCATCAATGGAGAACGTTTTGCGTTTACTGGTTGCCATAGTTACATTTGAGACACTTGTTTGCAGAATTTTTTTAACTGAACTGAGAGCAAAAAGGAGTTGAAATGAGGGCCTTATCAACACATATTAGAGTCCCACCCTTCGACCAATAATGAATAATTACTGATTCCCTCTGACAGAAAAAGCATATTGATCCCACTGACACCTTACAGGTGCATCATCTGCCTGAGTTGGAAACATCTGCTTGGTTTGCTTAGGGATGGGAAAGTGAGATAAAAGAAGAAAACAAGAAAAAAATGCTTATCGCTACATTCCCCTCTATAAATCGTTTTAAAAATCGGTATATGTATTTATTTTGAAGTAGAAATTTCAAAATTATTACAAAAAAAATTAAGAAAAAAATCAGTTCAAGACAGAAAAAAGTTCATTATATCCAACTTCCTCACTTTTTTGGTTCACTATATCCACAAAAATAACATTATACGTGTATAGCAAGGCACGGGACCTAACATTTCGTTCACTATATCCGGGAGTTCACTATAGCGGGGTTTGACTGTATATTGTGAAAAAGTGATTTTTCAAATTTGAAATTCACGCATCGTAATATCGTATTAAAAATTGGGTTTTTTAAAATCATGCTGAATTTCGTAGATATAACCGTTGAAAAGGCGATCGAGAATGAAATTCTGGAATGGCGCAATGGAATTCTGAGCAAATTGAGCGCATTAAAAAGTGAGGACTCAAATTTGCACATTATCAACATTTTTTATTTTTTTAAGAAAAAGAAATTCATTGTGTTCAGAAGCTCCCACGGATTGTCAACAAAATTTATGCTTAAAAAAAAATAAAATAAAATATTAAAAAAAACATCGCTGTGAGCACAGAAAAGTTCCCTTTTCCTGAAAATAGTTGCTTTTTTAGCCTTTTCAGGCAACAACAAAAGTCAAAGTTTTCAGGCAAGTCGCCTCAGACTGAAAATCGTTGCATTTTAGCCGCCTGTGGCAACCCTGTGTTTAAGAAAATGAATACCAAGGTTGTTGTTGTTTTTTTAGCAAGTTTTTTCTAACGTACCCAAAAACAAGTTTTTTTTCTTTTGTTTAATGCAGGTTTATTTTTTTTTCTAAAAAAGGTAAAATAATATTTTAAGTTCTAAATTAAAATTAATTTAAGTATTAAAAATTATTTGACTTTCTCAACTATTAATAAATATTTTGAATAAAGAGTTAAAAATATCAACTTTTCTTTAATAAATATTTATTACGCATTTTTTTTTCCTTTTTTTTTTGAAAACGCAAGAATAAATAGAAACATAATGCATATATATAATAACAATTTGTTTAGATTGATAACATGATTAAAATATGCCTTTGCATGTAGTAAAGAAGTTAATAGATTATTTAACAAGTTTTTAAAAAAAGATCAGAACATGCGATGGTATTTTAAGCAATTTTATCTTTAAATTTGCTGACATTAATTAATTTTATATACATTTTTTTAATGATATGTATTAATGTTTATATAAAGTAAGACAGATCAACATTTTTAAGAAAAATGTACTTCCCTTTCTTATATTTAATCTAGAAGTCCTTACATAAATAACAGAAAACTAAAAAAAAAAAAAAAAAACAGTTCTCTTACGTTCGGTTTACATCAAAGGGTACTGCTCAAAATGCGTATAGTAATGGTATGTAAATGGTCAAGTACGTATGTCGTACTTAGCCATAATTAAAGTACAAAATTCTGGTCTGCAGGGTAATTAACTTTTTAGGTGATCTGTTCGTATTCAGATTACTATGCAACGAAATTATTTTTAAAAATCTGATTAAAAAAATGCTTTCGGAAATATAGGATTTTAGGGAATTCAAATCCCCAGTAAGATTCAGTAAATGTTTACTACAAAAACAGGCATTGAAAAGGATACAAATCCTATAGGTTGATATCCACATTGTAAGATTACGTACATTGCGGAAGTCAAGCATCAGTGTCTGCGGTCGGTGGGTGGCTGGGTGACCATTTTGATCAGCCTGAGAAGGGATCGAGGGTGCGCAAAATCGGTCCTAGTCAAACAGTTCTACAATAAAGCTGCAGTGCAATAGAAAAATAGCATCCGTGCAGTGACATAAAATTCAACATTGAGATTATTTATTTATTTGGCATTTTTGTAAAATCAGCTTTAAATAAAATCTGCTAAAAATTTTTAAAATCAGCAAACAAAAAAAAAAAAAATTTTTTTTAAATAAATTTTTTTCTATCAGTTTTTCAAATTACATTTCATTAACAATAAAAAGAGAAAAAAAAAAATAGTTGTCAATAGCATTAACAATAGAAAGAAGAAAAAATAGTTATCAAATTCGAAATCTATAGCGTTTTTTTTTTTTTTTTTTTTTTTTGTCTTTTTTTCCAATTAAACTGCAGAAAAGAGAACAAAAGCAGAAAATCAATTATTGTGATGATCATCCTTCTCCAATAACCCAGCTAGAGCCGTGATGGCTCAGGGGGTCCACCTTCCAATGAGGTGAACCGGGTTCGAATGCCAGCGATTGCTGGTCGATACGAATTCCGCCTCCGATTTGCACCGACCACAGTGCTGACGTAAAATATCCTCAGTGATAGACGGATCATGGGTTAGAATCCCCTTACGTCTGTAGGGTTTTTCGTGGTTTTCCTCCTCATGTGATGCAAATACGTTTTAGTTCCATCAAAAAGTCCACCGCGAAGGCGGTACCTCTGAGGGTGCTGATCGAGGAGATCCCTTGTCTTCTGGATTGGGCTTAAAATTACAAGGCTGCGGAATTAAACATTAATGGTCGTATACGCAAAAAATTGGGTGTACTGTTCAACGACGGTAATTAAATAAAATAGCCTATCCTGTAATTAATCTCCTGTCATCCTGTAATTAACCATAATCATGCAGTAATTAACAGTTTATCATCCTGTAATTAAACATTAAATTCTGTATGGGTTATGTAAATTACCTGGCATTACTGAGAGGTAATAACTGTTCTGTGAGACTTCCACCATTGAGGAGGAGGTGGTTGTGGTGGAGATGGTGATCGGGTGGACAGCATCCTTTGGTGCCACCTCCTCCTGATGGACGGCAACAGTGGAGGATGGAACCAATGAGCACCAGAATAACTCCGACCCCTGAGACGATCAGCCAGAGGGGATCCCATCGATGGAATGCCAGGAAGACTCCTCCTGTCATGAGGACACATGCGAGAACGCCCAAGAGGACGGATGTGAAGACGTGAGGACCGCAACATGAGATCGAGGGGTCCTCAGCAGGACAGGATTCCACCATCGTTTCATCCGTTACAACCTAGAAAATTTTTCACAAAACTATTATTTTCTACATAAAAGTGAAAACTATAATTAAATTATTCTTTAAAACCAACAATATGGAAAATAGTGAATTGCTTTACTTTGAATAAACAAGTTTTATCACGAATTATATCATTTTTATTAAAATTTTATTTGCTTAAATAGTGTCCTGAATGAAAACAATAATAAGTAGAGCCCGGATTTTGATGACCTAAAAAATCTCAACTAATGCCCTTAAAAAGTGAAAAAAATGCCCTTAAAAAGGGCCAAAAATGCCCTTAAAAATGCAAAAATTGCGCAAAGAATGCCTTAAATAAAGTAAAAATATTGAATTAAAAAAATATTTTGGTCTTTAAAATTATTATGAGTCATTTAAAAAATATAAAGCAATGCTATACTTGTTCTACGTTCATTAAAGTTTGAAAAATAGGTTTTATATCCTAAAATAACAAAAAAAGGAAAATATATTGACACCAAAATATTTTTATTTTGTATAGAAACTTTAATGGATATAACAATTTCCATCTCATAATATTACTAAATATCAGAATTACATTGGATTATTAAATGTTTTTTGATAATTTGAAATGTAAACGAGCGTCTCTTGTCTGAAAGTAAATTTTCATTCCTGCAGAAGCTTCTTTCAACGTCTACTGATGTTTTAGGTGCGTACTTGAAAAAGACGGTCTCATTTACTTACAATTCTTCTTCAATTTGAAAAGATTTTGCTTCACCTGTTAATATTCTATAAATTTTCTTCATTGTTTGAAAGCCAGTGTAATAATGAAAATAGATGAAAAAGAGTGAAAATTGGAAAAAATTAACAAAAAACTTTAAAAAATGCATTAAAATGCAAAATACGCCCCAAAATCTAAAGATAAATGCCCTAAAAATCTAATAAAATGCTCTAAAAGACAAAAATGTCCAAAAATGCAAAAAATGCAAATGTCATCAAAATCCGGGCCTTAATAATAAGCTTCTTAAAACGGAAAGAAATTTAGAAAACTTCCTGTGTATCCCTCCGCTTATGTTATACCTACAAGGCGAAGTGTGAACAGGCTTATTAAAATTCTAAAATATTCTATTGAAAAACTAATTAATATTCTATTAATTTGTTTTTTATTATAATTTGTGTTTTAATTTAAACGTAATTTTACCGTTCATAAGAGTTTTCTGTAAATTATAAATTCTAACAGGTCGTGAGATTAAAACAAATTTAAGAAAATCAATATCACAACTTAAATAAAATGTAAGGTTTGCCATGTTCAGCTTATCATCTCTTATTTGGCTATAATTGCTTAAAATATCGCCATTTGTTTTTGTTTTTTGGATCGTATCAAAGCGTTCCGTATTTATTTATTGTTTGTTTCGCTTAAATTTAAATTAAAAGAACGCGTTATTGCGAACACTACAAGTATAATATTATTGGATGGCGCGCTTTTTCCGATTTAGAAGCAAAAATCAATTCGGAAGTAGTAACCCGGAAGTCTTACGACGAATTTTTAACCTCTGAAAATATTTTACGGTTAAAATTTAATTATACTTTTTTTTTAGCGTGAATTCTTAACCTGAAATTTTATTATGTGAAACGAAATTTTAATATAGCATGATTTTTGCAGAGGACAGTTGATGCGTTTCTATTAAAAAGGTAATTAGTTGTTGTTATTTTACGTCGCACGAATTATTAATTACGTCGCACGAATTATTAATTACGTCGCACGAATTAATTCGGATGCGACGTTAATTACGTCGCATCCGAAGACATGCCATCACAATTTTGATCCTCTGCGGAGGGGATGGCAATCCAGCTTCGGTAGTCCGACGACCTGCACGCGAAGTCGAGCACTTTACGGTAGCACAGTTTAACGAGGACCCATACCGCACACCTTCGGTCCCTACGCAGACTGATCCAAGAGGTCACCCACCCGCACACTGACTGCAGCCAGTGATGCTTGACTTCGGTGATCTGCTGGGAACCGTGTGTTAACGATCAGTCCACTGCGGGACAAAAATTAGAACAAGGTAATTAGAACAGTTTAAATATCAAAAACACAACTATTGCCACATGAACTTTCATTTACTAATTATTATATTAGTTTGCACAAGGGAATTTCCTATGCTTTTGTTTCTTTTTTGGACTTTTTAATTTATTTTTAGGTAAAAATAAACATATTCATTTAAAGTAAATGTAATATGACTTTTTTTCTTAGAAAAAAGTTTTTCACCTGCGATTTTCTATTGCTAACGTTTTAATTATAGAAACGGAAAATGAACCTATCAAATCTTAGCGATGTAACTTTAAAGATATCAAATAATGGAGATTAAAGTCTTGAGTATTATTTTAATTTATTTTTTAATGTAGCATAGAAACTTTTAGGCAAATAGACATGCGAATTATTGTTAAAAGTAGAAATGACAAGTTCATTTTTTTATCAGAGAAAAAGTAAATGAAAAATTTATTAGAATCATGTACACAGAAACTGCCATATTCACATAATCTGATAGGTATTAGCTGCATAGCTTTGAGCTAGTCACCCGTATCTCTTATTAGAAAGAAAGAAAGAAAAAAACTGAGATTTTAATAATGGAATGTAAGTATGAAAACTAAATAATAAAGTTAAATGAATAAATAATACGTTCTATGTAAAAAATATTTATACAAACAAAAAAGTGATTAAACAAAAAGATATTAAATAACTGTCATTAAACTTAACGAATTTCGTCTAAGAAGCAACATTTAAAAATTAAATTTATCTAATAAAAAATATTAATAAATTTATAATTTTTTTCTCTTAGAATATTTGTATTTAAATTTTGAAAGAATATGTGGAGAAAAAAAACGTCAAATAAATAAACAAAATCTATATTAAAAAAAAAATCTACGTATGGTCTCACTTTTTAAACGGATAAATGAAATAAACTTTCGAAATGTGAAGAAAGTTATGACATTCACTGTTTTATCTACTTCTCATTTCAAGCAGTTTAAAAAGCTTAGCTTTTCAACTATATCCATGAGAATAAATGTGTTTTATAATTTTAAAACAAGAATAAAACATCAAACAATCCTCTGAGTGTTTCTTTTGTAGTAATTTATTTATAACCTTTCAGAAAGAATAAAATACACGGGTTTTTTTTTTAATTAAAGTTTGAAATAATTTATAAAATGCATGCTTTTATTTTAGAGTAAATGTTAATACATTTAAAAAAATATTTTTAAAAAATATATTTTAACTTTTCAATACGTAACGAAAAACAAATAAGCCAAAATATGTATAACTATACCAAAAATAACTAACGATCTATAGTTTGTCTAAAGTAAGAATTCCCCTAGACATTCGCCTGGATCCGTAGCGGTGACTATGGTAACGAGGTACAGTGCCCGCCGCTAATAAAATCACCGGATAATAAAATCAGCCGCTTTATAAAATCAAATCAGCAAGACCCGAATCGTTACAATATTAATACATGTTAAAAACATCCTTTAATAAAATCAACACCGCCGCTTTTTAAAATCAAAATTTTGACTACATAATAAATCAAAAGTGCGATATTTCAGCTTCTTTTGTCCTTATTTATAAAATTTTAATTTTTAGAAGTTTAAAGACTTTTTTAGAAGAAGCAATAGTTACTCACAAGCCTGTGAAACTGGTGTGGTTAGCACTTTCCTGCGATATTCATAGTGTAAGAGTTAAGGAAAAATGTGGGTGGTAAGCGGCGAGTTCATAGAAATCAATTTAACAGTGTCAATTCCTTGACTTGAATGAAGTTTGGAGAAACCCATCTCATTCAACAGGGGGTCGAAGGGGTTGAATTCTTATCTTACTTTTTATTGAATGAACCATAGAAGGGAGAGAAAGAAGTTTCTTTTGTTATCTATCTTAACAGAGAACATGAATAGATTTCCAAAAACTGTCTGTGCGCATGTTCCATATTATTTAGGCGAGGCCATTTGAGTAAATTATAGTTAGAGCACATATCATTTTTAAGTTCGTTTGGTGCTAAATTTTATCAGCATGCCGAAAAGGAAGGATTTGAGTCTTAAAGATAAATTCGAAGTGTTGCAAAACTATGATAAGCTTCCTAAATGTAGTCAACGTGAAGCTGCAATTAAATTAGGGATTTCCCAAACTGCTCTTTTCAACATTCTGAAACAAAGGATAAATATTTCTGAGGAAATAAAAAAGAATGGAAATCTGTCAAGAAAGCGTAAGCGTGAAGGAAAATCGGAGGAAATTGAAATGGCTCTGTTAGAATGGTTCAAAAATGCACGCGAACGAAGAATTCCAATTTCCCGTGGAATTTTATTTCACAAAGCACAGGACTTTGCTAACTTATTTGGTGATTCTGATTTTAAAGCTACAGATGGGTGGCTAACCCGATGGAAAGAACGCAACAACATTGTCTATCGTAAATTGCATGGTGAAAAGCAAGATGCTGATTTTAGCTCTGCCGCCGATTGGGTAAATGACGTGTGGCCAACACTCATCAAAGACTATAAACCAGAGCAAATTTTCAACACAGATGAAACAGGATTATTTTTCCGAGCACTTCCTGAACACACACTGCTGTTTAAAAATGAATCGACTGGTGGATGTAAAAAAATGAAGGAAAGACTAACCGTGCTGCTAACATGCAACATGACAGGAACTGTGAAAAAAAATCCTGATAGGAAAGAGTTTAAAACCTCGATGTTTTAAAGGAGTAAAACACCTGCCCACCAGTTATGCCAACAGCTATAACGCATGGATGACATCCAGCATCTTCACAAAATTTCTTCTTGAATGGGACAAGGAGCTGAAAAATGAAAAGGTCGTTTTACTTTTAGACAATTGTTCTGCGCACCCTGCTGATGAGGACTTGAGTTTGAAAAACATTAAATTAGTGTTTTTGCCACCCAACACTACAGCTATTATTCAACCCCTTGATCAGGGAATCATAAGATCATTCAAGTTTCATTACAGAAAAATGGTTGTTCAAAAAATCATTAGTGACATAGACTGTGACAGCTCTTCGGAACTCTTAACTGCAAACAAACTATCGAAATCCCTTACGATTTTGGAATCAATGCATTTGATTCGTAACTCATGGGACATTGTTTCAACCCAAACAATATCAAATTGCTTTAAAAAGTGTGGATTAAGCACTGGTGATGGAGCTGATAACTGTTTCGAAGAAATGCTCAGCAATGAAGAAAATGATACGGACGAGAATTTTTCATGTTACGTAGCTATTGACGATCACCTACAAACATCAGGAGAAAAATCTGATTCTGAAATTGTTACTGACATCAAAAATTGCAAAGTTATTTCCAATCAAGAAATGGAGGAATCAGACTCAGAAGATGAAATAAACTCATCAGTGCCATCTTCAACGGAAGTCAGAAAAGCACTTAATGTATTGCGGCAAGCTTTAGAACAAAGAGGAGGAAATATCGAAAACTATAAAAACTTCTATAAACTCTCAAATGATGTTGAAAAGTTAATTTTAAATAGTGCAACTCAAGCAACCATTGATCGGTTTTTTGCAAAAGTTTTGTAAATTTAATCTTATATAGGGTTTTACTTTATTAAAATAATTAAATTAGTTGAATAAACCATTAATGTTGTCATTATTTCAGCTTTTGAAGTGTGTGCATTTAGAATATATTTTAAAAATGTGATTTTTTTCTTCAAATGCTGAATCGCCTCTTAATAAAATCAGCCGCTTAATAAAATCAAAAGAGCATAAAACGAAAGTGATTTTAATAAACGGCGGGCACTGTATAACTATTTCACATAGGGGTGTGGGGTCACTGTTTAAGACAGGTTTTGGGTCGGGTGGGTGAGAGAAAGGGAATCTTTTTCTTTGTGTTGCCCTAGAGCAGAGGTCGCCAAAGTGGTCTATATAGACCCCCAGGGATCTATTTAACATAAGCGGGGGTCGATCCGAACCGGAAGGGTCAATTGGTCGAAGGATTATCAGTATTTTTCAGATATGTGACAATTAGAAATAAAAGAAGACGACTTGGAAATATATACAGGTAATCTTCAAAAATTGAGCGACGATTTTAAACTGCGTTTTGTTGATTTGGAAAACATTGACATCCCTGATTGGATTATTGTGCCATTTTCTGCTCAAATTGAAAACGTGGACCTGAACCTGCAAGATGAGCTTGCTGAATTATTATGGGGATTTGAAGCAAAGACGCTTTTTAAAAATTTAACAATAAGCAAATTTTGGACAAATATAAATATAATGCAAAAATATGTAAAACTTTACGAAATAGCTCAGCCATTTATGATAGCATTTCCAAGTTCCTATATGGTTGAAGCCGGTTTCAGTCACGTAAATTCAATCTTAACTAAAAACAGAAATAAATTAAATGTGGAGTTTCGAGGGGATTTAAGATTAAAATTGACCAATTTTGAACCCAATATAACGAACCTTGCAACAAAAAAAACAAACACCAGGCACACCCATGTCATTGATTAAGAAGCAATAAATCCGTAGTTACTTTACTTATTATTTCTACTTACTTCTAATTACTTATTATTTCATAAATATTAAGGTATTAAATTTCAACATTAATATATTTTTCATAAAACTTTTGATACACTATGTACTATTATTTTAATAAATGTTCAAAATCATAAAATAAATGTACAAACACAGTATCTAATAGAGTTTTATTTTAATTAACAGAAAATTACTTTTATGGGGGTCGATGGAGATTTCGAAAAATTTTGTAGGGGTCGACGATCAAAAAAGTTTGGCAACCCCTGGTCTAAAGTAAGAATTCCCCTAGACATTCGTCTGGATCCGTAGCGGTGACTATGGTAACGAGGTATAACTATTTCACGTAGGGGTGTGGGGTCACTGTTTAGGACAGGTTTTGGCTCGGGTGGCTGAGAGAAAGGGAACCTTTTTCTTTGTGTTGCCCTAGAGCAGAGGTCGCCAAAGTGGTCTATATAGACCCCCAGGGGTCTATTTAACATAAGCGGGGGTCGATCCGAACCGGAAGGGTCAATTGGTCGAAGGATTATCAGTATTTTTCAGATATGTGACAATTAGAAATAAAAGAAGACGACTTGGAAATATATACAGGTAATCTTCAAAAATTGAGCGACGATTTTAAACTGCGTTTTGTTGATTTGGAAAACATTGACATCCCTGATTGGATTATTGTGCCATTTTCTGCTCAAATTGAAAACGTGGACCTCAACCTGCAAGATGAGCTTGCTGAATTATTATGGGGATTTGAAGCAAAGACGCTTTTTAAAAATTTAACAATAAGCAAATTTTGGACAAATATAAATATAATGCAAAAATATGTAAAACTTTACGAAATAGCTCAGCCATTTATGATAGCATTTCCAAGTTCCTATATGGTTGAAGCCGGTTTCAGTCACGTAAATTCAATCTTAACTAAGAACAGAAATAAATTAAATGTGGAGTTTCGTGGGGATTTAAGATTAAAATTGACCAATTTTGAACCCAATATTACGAACCTTGCAAAAAAAAAAAAAAAAAAAAAAAAAAACACCAGGCTATGATTAAGAAGCAATAAATCCGTAGTTACTTTACTTATTATTTCTACTTTCTTATAAGTACTTATTATGTAATAAATATTAAGGTATTTATATTTCAACATTAATATATTTTTCATAACACTATTGTTACACTACGTAGTATTACTTTAATAAATGTTCAAAATCATAAAATAAATTTACAAACACAGTATCTAATAGAGTTTTATTTTAATTAGCAGAAAATTACTTTTATGGGGATCGATGGAGATTTCGAAAAATTATGTAGGGGTCGATGATCAAAAAAGTTTGGCAATCCCTGACCTAGAGTGAAGAGAAGCTACTCTCCCTGAAATGCGTTATTCTTGTTTCCATAGCAGCAGACGGCCTCACACTTTGTGGCTTGGGGAGTTCTTACCGTAGACAAACTTTACAACCCTGCTTTTGCTTTCTGGAAGGAACGTGAGTACATATTGCAACAAACTCCTCCTGACTGAGCGGGGGATGAATTTCGTCAAGAAAGCGCTGTTGTTTTTTCAAGGATCGGAAAGGGTTCGTATCTCAGGCAAGGCATGGATGTTTTTACATTCTCTTTACTACCCGTCCTTATTATGGGAGCAACGTTGGCGCACCTAATAGCGTGCCCCTGAAAGAGTGGCCAACAAATCTGCCCAGTAAAATGCTGGAAATGACGAAAATGTTTACACAGGCGGACATTGGAAATAAACAATAAAATAAAATATTTAAGGCTTTTTTTTTAAATCAAAATCTAGGGATATGAGACACTTATTGGGAGTGCATTCTTTAAATTGTTTAAGAAAAATTAGTGATGGATTTAAAAAAAAAATTACAAATTTTTTTTCACGATGAAGCGAATGACGTTTTGTGTATGTGTTTTTATTTGATTTGTATTTCTATTTGATTTAGTAGGATTTTATTCTTTGCAGGGGTCTGTCCAGACATTTTGTAAAAGGTCCGTTTTTCGTGAAATTGTGAATAAATTACTCACATTCTTTCAACCAGGGTCCGCTTTTATGAATTTGTGGAAATAGGGTCCGTTATTGCAAAAAAAAAACTTTTTCAAGGAGTTTTTAAATTGTAAAGATATACAAGATTATGCTCAACACTGTAAAATTATAATTAAAAAAATTAAATTTTAAAAAATAAACAACAATTGCTGCTTCTAAATTAGAGATGCAACATACAAATATTTGGTATTTAGCCAATACTGCTGAGCGCAGAATATTAATTTCGGACGAATAATGGAAGAATCGTCTGCCGAAGACAAAACTTAATTCGTTTACATCCATCTTTCTTGTTTTCTGCCCTGGAAAGGGTTTATTCGATTAACAAAATACTAATGGAGATAAACAAATTTGTGAAGGGTCCGATTAAAAGAAAAATCATTTTGTGAAGGGTCCGTTTTTAAGTTAAAATATTTTGTGAAGGGTCCGTTTTTATGAAAAGATATTTTGTGAAGGGTCCGTTAACGGACCCAAATTTCTTCTAAACAGACCCCTGCTTTGTGAACAATGCGTCCGAAATCTGTGGCGTACATAGGCTTAGATGTGTCCGCTAGATAAGTACGCCCTATCTTAGGCTTTCCACACACAAAAAATAATAAACAAACTAATTAATAAATTATAATAAGATAATCAAAACACTCTGTTGTAGAGATATTTATAATTCTTAATTTTATTTCAAACATAAAAATCGGTGAAAATGCTGAATCAAGAAAAGTTACTTAATTGAAACATTGTTACCAACTAATCACATTGAAATAAAATTTATCTTAATGGCAGGCGAAAATAACTCACTATCTTACGAAAATTACAGTCCCTGGTCTAATTATTAGGCGCACTAGATTCTATATGTTAAGTCTAATTATCAGGTGATATTACATTATTGTTGCATCAGGTGCATTATTGTTTTTACGCCGCTGAAACCGGTTTGTTCTTGTTTATGTTTGTGTATCAATTGGTTAACATTGTAATGCAATACGTTAAAAATAAGTACAAATAGGAAGTGTGTAAAAAAATCTCCTGAATAAAAACCCATTACATGTATGTTTAATTATAAAAGTATTGCCTGTAAACTCGTGCAAAACATGCAATTATTAAACAACTACAATGTATCTAATAATTTAGTCTAATTATTACAATATACTAATATAATACCTGATATAATAAATATTCTATATTTATATAATATATCGTCTAATCTGTTTAATCGTCGAATTTATATTAAATATCGTCTAATTTAACCCACTGATACACGAACGTAAACAAGTGCAAACCGGTTTCAGTCGCGTAAAAACAATAAAGCTGTATAGTATCACCTGATAATTAAGATTTTACATAGAATCTTAGAGTGCGTGTAATAATTGGGCCATGGACTGTATAGTCCAAATTTATTTAAAGGTTATTTTTATTTATAAATTTAATTCGAAAAAATATTTTTAAAATGAAAAAAACCTCGTTAATTTTGCTGAAACCTTCAAATCTGTCAGAAATAATAAAATTTCGAAGTTTATCTCACAAAGAAAGAAAGAAAAAGGAACCTTAATCACTTACTATTGTCACATCATTTGAAGAGGAAGAAAAGGGTTCGTTTAACTCAACAATAAGGAGTGAATTCACTAGTTGTGCCTCTCGTTTCCGTTTCGACAGAGGGCGCTGTGACAAATGACCTTTATGAATAGTGTTATATTTCTTCATTTTCGCTCACAATTATCTTTAATGTGTGTGCTTTATAAAGTCTTTTACTAGCGAGTCAGGAAGTGTTCTTGCCCCATCCATAGGAAGAAGAAGAAAAAATGAGCGAGCAATCAATAACTTAATAAAGGTTGTATTTTCCTGTAAGACATATGCCCCTATTTGGTGAAGATTTTAATTTTAAGTATGATCTAGCTCTGTGATTCCTAACCACTGTGCCTGGCCAAATTCTTGAAGTGTGCCGAAAAATTTTAGAAATGATATAGTAAAAATTAAAATGTTTTTTTTGTTTTGTTTTGTTTATTATTACGACTAAAGTTTAAAATAGAGAAAAGTATTTAAATTATATATTACATATATATAAAAATATACATTTTATAATTGTTCCACATCTTTCTGACAATCTTAAAACAATATTCTTGTTTCTGACTATCTTAAAATGTTAAAAAAAAGTTGGAAATTTAATGACTATTAAAATTATTACTTAACAAAAGAAAGAAAGCTAAATATTAACTAACAAAACGAATTAAATGTTAATTAAAATAAGCTATACAAGCAATAGATATAAACACAAATTAACAAAGGGTAACTAACAAAAAAAAAAACAAGTTAACAAGGAATCACAAAAAAGTAACAATTAATGTAAAAAAAAATAACGTGAAATAAAAATAAAAATAACACAGGCAGGAGAGATTCACAAAGAATTCAATTTTTTTTTCTTCCATTTAAAGTAAAAAAAGGAACTAAGAGTTTCTATATCAAACAATTAAACGATTTTTTTGTTTTTTTTTTTTTGTCATTTATGATTTTCCTACTTTAAAGAGTTTTTTATTAATAAAGATTTGCTTAACTCATTTGATACTTGTTTCATTATAAAAGAGTCATTCTTACCACAAAATCAACAGCTATATAGTTTGTCTACGGTAAGAACTCCCCCCACCACAATGTCTGAGGCCGTTTACTACTATGAGAACAAGAATTGCCCATTTCAGAGAGGATAGCTTCTCTTCACTCTAGATCTTAACACAATAGACTGAAGAAAAATACCCCCTTTCTCTCGCCGACCTTTACTAAATAATAACCCCACACCCCTACATGAAATAGTTATATCTCGTTACCATAGTTACAGCCACGAGTTCAGACGAATGGCTAGGGGAGTTCTTACTTTAGACAAACTATAAATTGTTCCGCAGGACGCGTTTGGGCTCTGAATAGAAGACAAACCCATTTGTTTAGCACTAGCTATATCGCAAACAAATAAATAATTTTAGGTACTAGATAAATGTACTTTTAAAAAATATTTGAAATATTAAAAAAAAAATTATATTGGGAAAGTCTTGTTTTGGAAGAAGGGTGCCCCATCTCCACAAGACATGAAAGTGAATGAGAAGCTTTGGAATCAGTGAAGAGTGATAATTAATTGAGGTCTGTAAATGAATACTCGATGAACGACGATCTTCGGTGAAAGCCCCCCCCCCCCATTTCAGAATAACCAGAGGTGACAAAATTCGAAACAAGCTATAAGTAACCAGAAGTACATCTACACAGATTTTTTTTTAAAAAAAGAGCATTAAAGCTATATTTTCAAACCGAAAACTTTATAGAGTCGAACCTCGTTAACGCAAAATCGGCGGGACTATCATAATTATTTCGTGTTAACCGAAATTTGAACGTATTATTAATGTATGTTATGTACTACAATAATGAGTGCAAACAATACTATTATGAACCAAACAAATTAAAATAAGCTTAAGAGTTTTAAAACTATTCCATCAAACGATTTTATTTATTTGTCCATCCGCTACTTCTAACAAAGGAAGAAATTACAAATAGCATCCTTCAAAATGAATGATTGGGATTTTATTCACATGCCAAGTTATTTGCGCAGTTTCCTTTCGTGAATCAGCTTGAAAATTTCATGTTAAACATGTAAAATACAACAATAATTGATTGCTGACTCACGGGACCAAGCATGTGTTTTATGTAAGGCGATAGTTCATGTTAAGCGGTTTCGTGTTAATAAGGTATTACAATATTCCTCTAAAATTTAAGTGAGGGGGAGTTTCAACCCTTCTGATATGTAGACATTCTCGAAAATAAGGTCAAGTAAAATTCGTAATTTTAGAAAGAAAGAAAAAACCTATTTTTTTCCAACTTAGAGACTGTTTTTTTTTCTTCTTCTCAATAGAAAATTTTATCTTCTTGTAATGATATTGCTCTATCCGAATTACGTTTTATTTTTTTTTAAGCATCATAGCATAATCAAGTACTGAGATAAGGGGGTGTTTATTCACTGGATCACCAAACGATGTTCCTTTACTAGGTTTTTTCGAAGTTAATGAAAATGAAAGAAAAACTTTAATTTTCTTGTACCTTTAGTGATGTTTTGTGCCAAAAGTATGTTAAAAATACAAAAAACAACTTCTAACCAGTGAAGGAACAGGTATGTTCCTTTACTGGGCATAGATTTCACAGTGAATGAACAGTATGTTGACACTTTACTTTTCAATTTATGATTACAAAAAAATAGGTTAATATTTTCCAAGTATTTCTATGTTATAATTCCAAGAATAGGCTTGTATATAGATATTTGTATGGCATATAAATTCATAAAGAGCATTAAAAAATAACCAAAATTAAGTGTTCCTTTACTGGGAAAATTTTGTGTTCATTCACTGGTAAGAGCTGTTCCTTCACTTGGTCTTCTTACTACTTGTTATTTGAACCTCCAAAACTTTAAAACAATATTATGTAAGTTCTCTACAATTTTTTTTACATAATTTGCAATTAGTAGCAAATATGTTGACACCGTCATTTAACTAAAATTACGAATTTTGAAATTTATATGATTTTTTAAAAGGCAAGCGAAGCTTAAGTATTCCTTCACTGGTTAGTTTACACTATATAATAAAAATCTTCATATGACTGGGTTTTTTTTCCCCAATAGAAAATTTTATCTTCTTGTAATGATATTGCTCTATCCGTACCATAAAAGGTCGCAAAAAAGGGACAAAGCTGATCACATGAAACAATTGACGTAAAACTCCAGCTTTGTTTAAGTTTAAAAATCGGCTGGCTTTTGAAATTTAGAAATGCCTAACATTCTGATCTCATCTCATCCAAGAATTAAAAACATTGTGTTGAGTTTTTTGTCTGTCAGGCAAGGTGTTGAAATGATGCTCCCATTTGGAAGAAAACTTATAATCAACTCCCTAGAAATTATTCCTTTCCTGTATTGTATGGTTTGTGATAGTTACGAAAATTTATCATGATTCTCCCAAATTGGAATCTTTACCAATTTTTTGAAATTGTCCTCAAAAATCTAACCAGTTTCTGATAATTCCAATAAAAACTTGGGAGTTGAAATTTAGGATAACGTAACACCGTATTTCTTGACAAAGCATTCTCACCAAATACAGACAGAGCCTGATTAAGACAGGGGCATGCGGGGCAGTTGCCCGGGCCCCCGCAGTAGAGAGCCCCCCCCCCCAAATCGAATAGAAAGTTTATTTTACGTTTCATTCTTAATGAACATTTTTTAAACAAAATATCAGTACAGTGTAAAATCCGTCAGTTTTATGTTAGCTTCTTCATTAATCTATTGTATGAATTAATTCATTAATCTATCGTTCATTAATCTAATCTAAGGCGGAATTCAGATAAAGTGTCGCAATGACGATGGAGAAATTTGGTCAATCAAAAGCCTGTATTTTCACATAGTGCGATATGTTTAGAAAAATACGGGCTTCTAATTGGCTTAATTGAGTCATCGTCATTGCGTAATTTAGCCCTAATGTCAGCATGAATTTTTCGCAGCTAGATGACAATCAGAAAACTGCATTCGGCAATGATGGACATAGAGTTAATCAATATATGTATTTCGTCTGACCATTAGAGAGGGGGACTTCATAGCTATTTTAGGTTCTAGTCAAATTTTTTTTTATGTCTATAATGAGGTGAAACATTTAAATACCTCACAATTAAATACCTTCATTAATAAAGAAAAGAAGCAGTAGGGGCCCCTAACGAATTTTTTGCCCCGGGCCCCAATTAGACTAAGCTGGGCCCTAAATACATATTCTTCTTTCTTAAAAGTTACAAATTTTATAAGTTTGCTCTAAAAATCGATAACGATCAATATCTGTTTCCGATTCATCAAATTCAGTTTCGCTTCATCAACTTCTCAATGATTGTCTCTGATTTTCATTTCAATGTCCTTCAATGAGTTTAATTAACCTGTCACCACTATTTAAATTAGTCTTTTCTTTATCAAATCATTACAAGTCTTAGAAAATAAACATTGACATTGTGTTCTTCAACTTGTCGATATTTTCAGAAGCCACATTAATAAAGAACAAATTTTAACTCTAAAAAATCGTTTGAAAAATGTAGATTTAACAGTACAGTCGCAGGCGTAATCATAAAACTCTTTATTTGTCAGTACAGAACAGACGATAGACACTTAACAAATATAATTTTATGAATATAACTCAATGAAAGGGAATATTAGCTTAAATGATGCTTCTCAAATAAATTATAATAGCAAATTACTCATTTATCACATTAAACTGAAAAATACTTGAACTCAGAAGTATAATAGCCTACTCTAATCAGAACCAGTAATATAAAACAGCCTACTCTCTTGGGAAAAAAAAAAAGAATTTATTTTAAAAAAAATAATATTAATATGCTGGAAAGCAAAATAATGAAAAGATATAATCTTGTCATCAGCTCACACGATTATATCCCCAAAAAAGAGTGCTTTCTAATATTGTATTAATATAGTCTAATCAAAATATATCAATACAATAGTGTGAGAGGAGCACTAAAAAAATTGAAACTTAAATAGAACGCATTAAGTAAAACAGTTTTTGCTGATATAATCGTGTGAGCGTTTCATTATTTTGTTTTCCGGCATTTTAATATTTTTTTTAAATAACGTTTTAAATAGTTTTTAAAATTATTTTATTGTAATAATTTCTCTTACTATTATCTTTTTCGAAGGTTTATTATTTTCCATGTTTTCTCTATATTTTATACTTATTTTATGAATTCTATGCCGTACAGGATGCCATAACGTGGAAGAAAATTTTCCTCTCAAATTCTCTCTCTCATTCATTACTAATTAAAAAGAAGGAAAAAAATAAGTTCAGGCCAACCTCGATTTTCAAACCGATAAGTTTCAATTGCTGAAAAAAAATATTTAAAAATATTAAAATGCAAAACAAATTATGAGAAGAGAACTTCATCATTACAATATACTAAGTTATCTTAGCATAATTTGTTTTGCATTTGTATATTTAAAAATTTTCTTTTCAGTATTTGACACTTCATGGCTTTCTCTAGTCTGAACTCACTTTTTTTTTTACACTTTAAATTTTAAATTAACAATGAAGGAGAAAGAGAATTTGCGGCGAAAATTTTACTTCTGGTTGTTCAGTTTCGCCTCTAAACCACATTTACCGGTTATTATTAATCTTGACCTCATTTTCATTGGTAATTGTTAAAAATAACCATTTAATGTGACAAATTCTGATCGACTTACTAGCCGATTTATTACCATAACTGTTTTAACTGATGTTACCTAAAAAAAATGACTCTTCCCTGTGTCGAAGGTGATAAACAAAATACTCACTCTGTATTTAGTCCTCATGGCCGCCATTTTGCGATCAGGTGATATATCCCAAGGTCATTGTAAGTTCTATTGACATGACAGCTCCCGTGTTTGTAACTCCATTTAAATAAGTTCCACAGGAAACAAAATGATTCTGGGAGATAAATCTGTTATCTCATTCTAGATAACGTAGGTATTTTTCGTTCATACAACCCTCTTTAAAAATAATATGCACTTACATCCCGGCTTAAAAGAATATCATTGTCAAAAAGCGGATGGATATTCGATTATAAGTTAATCAGAACTGCTTGTTTTTAAGAAATTTTACTTGCAAATACGGAAGTACAGTCAAACCCCGCTATAATGAACCTTCAAGGGACTGAAATTTTGGTTCACTATAACAGGAAGTTTCACTATATCCGTACTGCGAACAATTTTAACAAAATTTTCTGAACTGCTCCCTTTTATTACATATTATACAAATAAATGACCCATAAAAAGAAATGCAAAAATGATTTTAAGAAACAATATGTAGTAACAAAAAATGGGCTAACTTTTATTTTAGAGATGGGAAACTGAGATGGAAGAAGCAAACAGGAAAGGAATGCTTATGGCTACATTCCACTCAATAGATGGTAATTTAAAAATCGGTATATGTATTTTATGTAGACATTTCAAAATGACTAAAAAATAAAGAAAAAAGAATCAGTCGAAGACAGAAAAAAGTTCATAATTTCCTCTCTTCTTTTGGTTCGCTATATCCACAGAAGATAATATTATTTGTGTACAGCAAGCAGGGTTGGGTTTTTGACGTCAAAAAGTGGTTTTTGACATGACAAGGGTATAATACTGGTTTAAACCGTCAAAAACCCGTCAAAAATGTCAAAAACTGAAGTTTGCCAAGAAAATATATAAACTTCAAAACTACCAACAGTTGCCATGCATTACATTGAAATTTAATTATACTATAGGTAATCAGCAGGTTTTAAAATATTTTTTAATTAAAATTAAGGTAAAATAACAGATTTAAAATCTCAGAAATTTATATTCAAATGCATGTGCAGAAAAATTTTGCACAAAAATTGCTTAAATATTTATATTTAAAAAAATTTTTTTTTTGATACTTAAGAAAATTAAAAGTTTATTACTATGCATTCTTGACATATAAGGAACATATAACTAATATTTATAAGGAACTTACAAGCTATGTTATATAAATACAAACTTGATACAAGTGTATAAAAAAATTTTTTAATGTTTTACCGGATATCTTTATTATCCAGTGTGTTAATTTGAATTTAAAAGTAGTTATATTTATGAATAATAATAAATATAATTCATATTGTTTATTATATATATTTATAATCAGGGTGTGTAGCCAAATCTTTGAATCAAAAATAAGCACTTTTTAAAAACTTTTCAAGCACTTTACAAAAATTTTCAAGCACTCAAAAAATTCAGATTCAATCAATGATATCATTGAAAAACAAAAACATTTTAAAAACAGTTTTAGCGTAAAAAAAAAACCCAAAAGAAACGGGCGTAAATCGAAACAATCAGTACTCTCCCTCATCACCGAGTGAATTCAACTTGACCCTGAACTCAGAACAAAAGTACCCTTACCCCCTATGTCAAAAAAGTGTTAGAAGTAAAATAAAATAAACAAGACCAAAATTAAAATAAATTAAAAAGAAAAACATTTCATAAAGATCTGATATTCTCTATCCGAATTGGAGCACTCGGGTTTCGGTTTTAAGTGTGCGCGCATGCGCAAGTCTTAACGTGGGTACGACATGAAGTCCGCATGAATGATTACGTAGCAAACACCCCATTTTTCGTGAAATGCATGGATCCATCAGATATCACTGAAGGGAAAAAAAGCACTTTTTAAAAACCCCAGCTTAAAAAAGCACCTTTAAAAGCTTTTAAAAACGAAATCCCCCAAAAAGCACCTTTAAGTACTTTTTACAAACGCTACGCACCCTGATAATTATTACACTTATCATTTTAAAACAATTTTTATCTCTTAATTTTTTTTTCTCCACTTGTATTAAGAATACAAATAATACATATCTTGAAAGCAAGAAGAAATTATTCAACAGCTGAATATTTAGATATTCAACAAAACTATATGGTATTCAGCAAAATGAAATTCACAAGTATTTGGATAAACTAAATTTTCAGCATAGTAAATGAATAGGCTGAATATACTGTAAATCGACACTAACTACTCTGTGTATTTAACAGAAAGCACTTAAATTTGTATTGTCTTATGTTAAAAAGATTATTAAGAAGATTTAAAAGAATATTAAAAAGATTTTTCTTTAAAAGAAGACGTCTAATGTAAAAAACTGCTAATGTTTATCTTTAAAAATGTCTAATTTTTAGTATAATCTATACTATACACTAAATTTGGTTATAAATAAATTTCTTAATAATATCACTGCAGATATTCAATAACACATGAAAATGAATACATAATATTACAAAAGATGTGAGTTTTCAAAAGTACAAGATTTTGGTTACTATTCAAAATATAAGTGTTTCTTCAAAATTTTAAATTTAATTTTTCTAGAACATATTTAGAAACACTATCCTTTAAAAAATATATAAATTTTATGCATTAATTAAATTTCACATATGAATATAGGTTTTTGACATTTTCGACATTTTTGACAGTGAGGTTTTTGACGTGACGGTTTAAACCATGGTTTAAACTGTCAAAAACTGTCACATGTCAAAAACCTGCCAACCCTGACAGCAAGGCACAAGAGCGAACATTTCGTTCACTATATCCGGGAGTTCACTGTAAACCATGTTCATCATAACTAGTTTTGATTGTATTATGTTTTGAAGAAATAATTTAATTTTAACACTAAACATTCTAACACTTAGATATCTATCAAAGCCGGTCAAATGATTGGAATTTATGTTTCTTGATTGAATGTATGAAATATGGATGTTAGGAAGGAAATAAACTTAAAAAAAACTTTATTATAATTAAGCAAAATTTTATACTGCCAATATTTATGTATTACAAACACAAAGAATAAGAATTTTTAATTCATTGCTGAACGCATTTTACAGGATGTTTCAATTGTACATTTTTCACAAACATATTTCTATAATTCTTATGATTATTCTTGTAATTATAAGAATTACAATTTTTATAATTATTCTTTACAATTAATATTATTTCTTCTAAAAACTAGTGCTGTCTCGATTGCTTCGACATTTTTCTGGGTAAAAACTAACAGTAAAGTTAGAAACGAAGTAAAGTTATCAAAATAAAATGTAAGCTACTTACCAAAACATTTAGTTTTTGTCACTTTTTCCGACACAAAAATGTCAATCTAAAATTTTCGGTATTTTCTTGAAATTTGAACCCTCAGTTTTTCCGATTGAACTATCCATGCAACAATCTTTGCAGAAATGTGCAACTAATCAATCGAATGCAATACGTTAAACACGCATTACATCGTCATTTCTGATCGATTAACCTTACAAAGCAGTAAATTGTTCTCCCGACCAAATGACCGATTGTGGTAGAAATACACACAAGTATTATTCGAAACAGAAAAATACAAGAAAAAAATAATAATAGAATATTAACTGTATATAATTAGTAGAAAAAGTTATGAAGTGTGGAAAAACGATTAGATGATACGCGCATTTTCGATGCAAAAGTTCTTAAACAGTCATAGTGTTAATAATCAATTATAGTTAGATCTATTGGTGTTAATATAAATGACATTTAAAATTAGATAAAAATTAATTCAAATGAAAAGTATTACATATAGGTACTATAATACTAATTATTATTTTTTTTTTCATGAAGAAATCTATAATTGGAGACTTTTCCACAAATAGTGCGTCGAGTAAAGTGTGTCAAAAAGGTGTAAAAACCTACATCAAATATTTTTCATCTATGTTACAACATCGAATCAAATTCTTATAAACAGCTAACAAGATGTGATTAATTATAGTTTGTTTAAGGTAGGAACTCCCTTAATCATTCGTCTGGACCCGTGGCGGTGACTATGGTAACGAGGTATAACTATTTCAAGTAGGGGTGTGGGGCCATTGCTTAGGACAAGTTTGGGGTCGGGTCGGCGAGATAAAGGGAATCTTTTTATTCTGTCTACTGTGTTAGCCCTAGAATGAAGACAAGCTACCCTCTCTGAAATGCGTTCTTGTTTCCATAGCGGCAGACGGCCTCAGACGTTGTGGCGGGGGAGTTCTTACCATAGACAATCTATGCTTTAACTACCCCTTGACTTGTACCGTTTTTACCATACCCGGGCAGGGACCGGGGGTCTTAAGCACTCAGGGGGCAATTGGGAATCTTACTTTTTATAAATTTCATAAATTGAAATAGTAATTAATTGTGTAAATATAAATTCTCTTTATAAATTGGCTATGTAACGAATGAACAACATAGCATTATATAATTTTTAAAATAAATGTATTCTCGCATAAAAAGTGCGCATTTTTTCTCTCTCGCTACAAATAGTGATTGATTATCATGCAAACACCAATAGTTTGAACTGTTTATCACCAGGAAAACTTTAAAGGTACTCAACTCTCTAAGTCATAATGCCTCGAAATATGCTTGACCACCTGAAACTCTGTTCAGTATTTATAATCAGTTAAATAAAGTAGTAATTGAAAGAGTTTAGCACTATGGTAAGGTAACTTATAAACTGTTTAAGTCTGGTGTGCATTGAAAGTTGTTTAAATAACTGACTTTTTAATAGTACCTTTGGAATATTTTTACTTTTTATACCCTTATGATTTTTAATTTAATTAACTTCCTGGTTTTTATAATTATTATATTATTTAAGGATTGCAACTGGTAAGCATTTTAATTTTTTTTTAAAAATTATGCATACATGGGTTCTAAATTAGAAGTTCTCATTTTAATTTAGGACCACGCGTTTAAAAATGCTTTATTTTATGTGCTTTAAGTTCTTGGGTGTAATAAAAACGTGTAAAAAGTTTGTTAAAATTATTGCATATCTTAAAAATGCTTTATGTAGTCGCTGGCCAACTTATTAGACTCACTATAAGATTCTATGTAAAATCTTAATTATCAGCTGATACTATACAGCTTTATTGTTTTTACGCAGCTGTTTGCACTTGATTATGATCGTGTATTAATTTATTAAATTAGGCGATATATAATATAAATTCAACGATTGGATACATTTTATAAATAGTGAATATTTATTATATCAGGTATTATATTAATTATATCGTTATATTAGACGCACTGTAGTTTTTTAATAATGACATGTTTTGCACGAGTTTATATGCAATACTTTTATATTTAAACATACGTGTAATGGGTTTTTATTCAGGGGATTTTTTAGATATTCCCTATTTGTATTTATTTTTAACACATTCAATTCCTATGTTAACCAATTGATACACGAACCTAAACCGGTTTCATCGCATCAAAACAGTAAAGCTGTATAGTATCACCTGATAATTAAGATTTTACATAGAATCTTATAGTACCTCTAATAATTCAACCAGGGACTATATGTGAAGTTTTTTAGTTCGACTTTAAATAGTATGACGGCTCTGCCCTTGACACCCGTTTGGATCAGGAACTGATCCAAAAATCCCTATTGAAAGGAACACATATTGTGATCTCTTTCGGAAAACGGAAATTTCATTCTAACCAGTGAAACATATCATAAATAAAGAAAAAAAAATCGTTTTTTCCTCTACTATATGCAATTAAGACTGGCAATCATAAGTAAACGTATAAAAGGAGGACATTTGGTTTTATATAAAATTATCGAATTTTTGAACCGAAATTTCGGTCCCTTGAAGGTTTACTATAGTGGGGTTTGACTGTAATAAAATTTAAAAAAAAAAAAAAAAAAAAAAAAAAACATTAAGGCATAACATATCAAGAAAAAAAATATAATGGTATAAAATATTTTGTCAAGCTTAGCAGTTATCAAAACCTTTTTCAATGCACTTCAGCCATAAACAGTCTAAAAGTTGATCCACAGTGCTGTGTAATTCTAAATTCTTTCAGTTTTGACTTTATTTAACTAACTTTAAATACTGATCAGAGAATCAGTCACTATTTGTAGAAAGAAAAACAAAATACACACTTACAATAGAATATAGTTACATTAATGTAGACAATGTTGTTTATTCTTAGTTTTTTTTCTTTTTTTTTCTTAATAAAACTTGTAAAAAGTTAGATTCTCAAGGGCCTTCCGAGTGCGCATGCGTAAAGACGGTACTGATTATTCAATATTCAAATATGTGACTGCATTGACAAACAAAAGTATTGCATGAAAAATAAAACAATCCCGCATCCCAAAACACGAGAAGAAAAGCATATTCTTTTATTTTAAGTGTTTAGGTTTTCTTTGGTTCAGAAAAAATGATTACTCAACACTAGATTGCCCAAGAAAGTTATTTTGACTGTTTTTTAATTTCAATTAGAAAAACAATGACAAAATTTTCTTAGAATTTTGTGATTTTTTGTACAACATATAATTTTTTTTATATTGTTAATATTTACTAATAGCCTTATAGCTTAGCTAATAGCTTAATAATTAGCTAATAGCTTAATATATAACTGTAAATAATATTAAAAAATATTCAAATTTATTTTTAAACAAATTTCTTTATACATAAGTTATTCTTTCACAATCCAGTTATTTTGACTGCATTTAGGCAATATAGGTATATACTAAGTTTCAGTCTTTCTATTGTTATGTAAAATGTACAATGAAAATAATGATTAATGCGTTTGTTGATGAAAGAACTTAGCAACGAACCTTTTTTGTAAATAAAATTAATAATAATAATTCTGTCAAATTTATTTTATTTTTAATGAAATTAAAATGGGTCGGAGGTTATTCAGGCTGTTACATTGTATTTCACATTGCATGATCATTATGTGTGGGTTAAAACTCATCGGCAGGTCTTTAAAAGCCAACAGAACAAAAAACCAGGGTTCGTAATTTTTTTGATTTAAATCGAATTTTTTTTTTATTTAATTCGTCTTTTTTTTTTTTTATTCAAATACACTGTAAGAACTTTGACTTATGATTAAAAAAAAACTTTATAAATGCTTGATCAAAAAAATTTAAATTAATATTAAAACTATAATATAACAATATTTTAGAAGCTATAACTACATAAAACAATTTTTCATTTAAATACATAGCTTTGAATGCATAGCAACCATTTTGAAATAAATGCATGATTGATGCATGACATGAAATTTAAAGACTAGATGAAATAAAGAATTTAAACAATACTTTAACTATTAAAACAAAGTTTCAATTAGCAAACCATAATTTTAATTTAAAATTGTGATTTCTTTTTTTTTCTCGTGATTTTTGAAATGACAAAATAAATGTTACAGATTGTGTTTATAAATGTAGTCATTCAACCAATAATAAATAAATATTTAATCTATATATTTTTATATTAAAATATTTATTTTTAATTGTATATCAAAATAGATAAGTTAAGCTATAAAAAATTTTTTTTTAAATCTATGTACTTATTGGAATTTTTTTTCACAAAATTTCTTTATAGAAAATCTGAAAATGTCAAAGACACTGTAAACATATTATGAGATTTATTCAAATAAAATTTGTTTAAAATAATTTATTTAAAATAAATTTTAAAACTAAGAAAAGAAAATTATTTTAGTTTCAATAATGTAAAAAATTGTTTTTAACTTTTTAAATCAATATATATACATATAAAGAAAAAATCAGTTTATTTAAATCAATGATTTTTTTAAAATAATCATTTGATTTAAATCAAACTGATTTAAGTCAACAAACCCTGTGAAAAACAAGTTTAATTTTCTTCACGAGTATGAAAATTAAATAGATATAGAACACAAAACATTATTTGAAAAATAAATAACTGATTTATTAAAATACCTGTAAAAAACATTAGAAATTTAAAAGAAAAATTTGGGGGCCCTTACAAGTTAAAAGGCAAAAAATTTAAGACATTGTTTTCTTTTTTTTCATACGTAATTTGGGGTGGGGGGGTGATCACAAATCTCGGGGACCAGTCCCTGTACACCACTACGGAAGTCATATTAAAACAAAGGAATTGATCAAGATTATTCATGCATAAATAAACAGTGACTCACCTGAGCAGAAGCACAATGACTTGTTCTTAACGAACTATATTCGAGGGAAAATATTCAGTGAAGGCTAACTTTTCAGTCCTTTTTGATCGATAAACATAAAAAGATGGCGTGTAATCGTGAAAAATCGGAGGGAATTAAATGATTTCAGCAGGATGTGTGTGGCAGGTGTGTTTGAATCCGTGTAGAGGAAGGACTGTCGCCGCCGAAGGAAAAAGATTCAGAAAAGTATAACAAGAGAGGGAAAACAGGTTTTTCGAACCTGTGGATCATCTTTATAGGCAAATGAGACTGTTGCATTGTGATTCATTTTGCCCCCGAGTTCATTTTTCCCAGAGTCAAAACTCCAGGCGCCATTTTGAAATGATTGTTTGATAATAATTCTTTTGTTTTTAGTGGATCTTTGCTAATTATTAAAACACTTTAACAATTTTCTTCTCGTAGAATTTATTTTCTTTTTTACAAATGCATATCTGCCACCTCTACTGGATTTTCCCAGTTTCTCCTGGTTTAATATAAATTCTCCCAGTTTCTTTACATTTTAGAATATTCCATAAAACTGAGTGCGATTCCAAAAAAAAATCCTTATTGAAATATAATTTTTGCACAGGTTATTACTTGCTTGGATACCAAAACAAGTATTATAAAGCTAGCCTCATTTTTAAAAATCAGTTTATAACTGTTTTTGTTCTAAAATGTTCAGTTTATATTTTTATTCAGAACTCCCTTTTTAAATTAATTAAAAAGTCTTTCAATAATTTTGATGAATTAAATGCCTATTACTATTCAAAATTATGATTAAGCATAATACATAACATTTCATTTCATGTTATGTTATTTAATGTCCATCATAACTGGAAAATATTGCAATTTTTCTATTTTGATAACTATCCCTAAAATTCCCCTTGAGTAAATAATTTACTATGCAACAATTATCATGAAATTTATATTATTACGTAAAATCCACTGGATGTTTTCCTATCCATGTTGGCAGCTATGCATATGAGTTATTTTCTAAAAAATTTTCAAATCCACGTATTGTTTAGTAAGTCAAAAAAAAAAAAAAAAATTCTGGCAAAATCATAGAATGATTAAGAATTTGGGAAAAGTTACAGTGCTTTATTGAAATCTCATTATACAGTCAAACCCCTGAAATTTCGGTTCACTGTAACCGGGAGTTTACTATATCCGTACTGCAAACAATTCTAACTAAATATTCTGAACTGCTCCCTTTTATGACACATTATTTAAATAAATGACCCATAAAACGAAATACAAAAATAATAAAAAACAATATGTAGTAACGAAAGTGTTAACTTTTAATTTTTATAACTCTTGCGTACAAAAAATTTAGGGATGGCCTTTAGTTATTTAGGGATGGGAAACTGAGATCGAAGAAGTAAACAGGAAAAATGTTTATGGCTGCATTCCACTCAATCGATGGTTTTAAAAATCGGTAGTATGTATTTTACGTAGAAATTTCAAAATTACCAAAAAATGAAGAAGAAAAAAATCAGAAAAAAGTTCATAATATCCAATTTCCTCTCATCTTTTGGTTCACTATATCCACAGAAGATAATATTATAATTGTATAGCAAGGAACGGGGACGAACATTTCGTTCACTATAACCGGGAGTTCACTATAAACCATGTTCATCATAACTAGTTTTGATTGTATTATGTTTTGAAGAAATAATTTAATTTTAACACTAAACATTCCAACACTTAGATTTCTACCGTAGCTTGTCAAATAACCGGACTTTATGTTTCTTTATTGAATGTATGAAATATGGATGTTAGGAATTGTGTATATCAAGGCACGGGAGCAGGGCCGGATTAAGCGCACGTGGGGCCCCAGGCCATTCAAATTTTGGGGGTCCTTAGATTAAATTTTTTTTTTCTCGATCTCGTATATTTTTTTATTTATTGAAATGTAAAAGTATTTATATATCTTTTCATTTAAGAAAGCATATTTAAAATTAAAATAAATAATAATAAATTAAATTTTACTTTAATTTGTTAAATCGGAACTAAAAAAATTATCGTATTTTATTAATATATATTTGAAATTGATTTTTTTTTAAAAATCATTGTTTTTCTTAATTTTTTAAAATTTATTTTCAAAAAAATTTTTTAAGGGGGCCCTTAATCATTGGGGGCCCTAGACCATGGTCTAATGGGTAATCCGGCCCTGCACGGGAGAGAACATTTTGTTCACTATATCCGGGAATTCAATGTATATTAAATCATACATGCAAGTGTTTATTTTTTTAGCTGTTTTAATCTATTAGGTCCATTTGTCTACATACGTATCGTTTCTAAGCTAAACTCTTAGAATGCGATGGAAAATCTTACAGCTAACAGAAGAACTGAAAGAAAATCCATAACCTGAAAATTAGCTGCTAAATTACAAAGGTTAAGCTACAAAAAAGAAAGAAAAAAAACTTTTTTTTTAAACGTAAAATGTCTTGGGTGGCGAGAAGTTGAAATCAAAGTTTTCATTGTAAGATCTTAAATTTGTTTTAAAGTGATTTTGCATTCGAAAGTACTTGAAATAAGGTTTAAGCATACATTTTGCGTTTAAAAGTGCATTCTCTATAAGACGTTTTTTTTATAACCGTTGTTCAATAGCAGACCCAATTTTTGGGTTTACAACTACTAATGTTCAACCTAGTAGTCTCCGTACTACTAATGTTCAACTTGTCATTTTGAACCCAATCCAAAAGACAAGAGACCTCCTTAATCAAGTATTGGGAGAAATTTGATTTCGTGGAGAACCTTTTTTTTTTGATGGAACCAACCCGCATTTGTGTTACATGGAGAGGAAGACCACGAGAACCTCCCATGGTTAACCGGACGGCGAGGGGACTCTTACCAATGATCCGTCTACCTTTGAGGATAATTTACGTCAGCACTGTGGTCGGGGCAACCCGGAGGCGGAATTCGTGTCGACCAGCCCTCGCTGGGATTCGAACCCGGTTCAACTCATTGGAAGACGAACGCTCTATCCCCTGAGCCATCGCGACTCTTTATAAGACGTTAAGCGATCGAATTAGCAATAATTTTCAAATATTTTGGTTGTTATTGAAAATTCACTTTTATTTACACATTTTTAACTTTAATCGTGCCTTTACGCCAATTACTTTCATTCATTTTAGGGATTATTATTTCATTATAGTATTATTAATAGTATTATAAGGAGTATTTCACATTCAATCTAATTTTTTTTTTAAATTGGTAAAATCTAGTAGATTTTCCTTTTAATACTGGCAGTCAATGTGATGATAGTATTTATCGATAACGTCAATCTTCATCTATGAAAAGGTGGCCCGTCTCTTGATCAAGTTAACATGTCTTATATACTAGCGAATTGGATATTATTTTTGTAGTGGTAGACACACTACAGTCAAAATTACTCTTTTTATGAACAAACAATTTTCTTTTTATGTTTTCAAATAAATTTTATGAAATAATGATGGAATAATAAGGGATACAATTTTGAAATAAATAGTAACAGACTTTTCAATTTACATCTAGCTCAAGTTTTAGTGGAAGTATTTGAAAAAAAAAGTCATCAACCATAGAACTGTTCGCAATTTTTTTTTTTAATTAAGAAAATTTAATGTTGTTTATTTAAAATTGATTTTTTTTTCCAATTAAAATCAGAATCATTTTATTTAAATCAATTTTTTTAATACTTAAATTGGATTTTTTTTTTGTAATTTCACAACTTATTTTAAAACTTAAGTTTTTAATTAATTAAATTAGAATTTATAAATGCAGTTATGATTAAAATACAATGAAAATTAAATAATAGCATTGTATTTCATACGCTGCAACAAATTACCGCTTTAAAAACTGCTTTATTATAATGCATGTAAATGTTTGATATATACATACACTGAGTGGCCAAATTATTATGACCACCCCTTCAGTACGCTGTTGGGCCACCTTTTGCGCGTATTACTGCCTTAATTTGTCTGGGCATGGATTCTATGAGATGTTGGTAGGTGGTAGAAGGTATGCCAGACCATGCTCGCTGAACTGCACTTGCCAATTCCTGCAAATTTGATGGTACTGGATCCATCTGTCTGAGCGCCCGTTCAATTTCATCCCACAAATTCTCAATTGGATTGAGATCAGGGTATTGTGCTGGCCAACGAAGCAAGTTAAATTCTCCGTCATGCTCTTCGAACCATCTGAGGACAATGCCAGCTTTATGACAAGGAGCGTTGTCTTGTTGGAAGTATCCATCCCCGCCAGAGTACACCATTGACATAAACGGACGTACTTGATAAGCGATGATACTTAAATACCCTTGGGTATTAAGGCGTTGTGGTACAGGAATTAAAAGACCCATACAATACCAAGAGAACATTCCCCATGCCATAACGTTGCCACCACTAGCGTGAAGTGTCGTGGCAATGCAGTTGGGATCCATGCTTTCGTGCTGTTTTCTCCATATTCTCATCCTGCCATCTGCGCGATGCATTTGAAATCGTGATTCATCGGACCACATGACCCTATTCCAGTCATCTACTGTCCAATGTTTGTGCTCCTTTGCAATTTGGAGACGTCTGCGCTTATTTAAAGGAGACAGTAGAGGCTTACGAACAGGTCGTCTGCTTCCATACCCTATACGGCGCAGTGTGCGTCGAACAGTCCGTTCCGAGTTGCTTCTTGATTAAGATCACTTGCAATTTGTCGCACTGTTCCTCTCCTGTTACGCTGAACAACCCTGACCAGCAGCCTTCTCTCTGATCGAGCATTCAGTACCCTGTGACGACCACAAGTCTGACGTTGAAACCCGGTTTTTTGCTTGATTGTCCATTCTTTGTACACATTAACAACTGCTGCTCTAGAACACTTCACAAGTGCAACCGTTTTGCTGATACTCGTTCTGACACATCTCGCACCCACAATTATTCCACGTTGAAATTCAGTTAAATCAATTTTTTTCTCCCATATCTGAGCAATCAACACAGTATAACTGATGACTCACTTGTCCAGCATTCCCGTGTTATAGTTATCTTGCCCTCTAGCGGCAGCGCTGTGACGTAATAACTCATTTGCATAAAACTATGAGGTGGTCATAATTTGGCCACTCAGTGTATATATATAGCACAATCTTACCAAATATTTCGTATTCGGCTTTCACCGATCACAGTGCTGACGTGAAATATCCTCAGTGGTAGACGGATCAGGGGTTAGAGTCCCTTCGCCATCAGGCTAACCATGGGAGGTTCTCGTGGTTTTCCTCTTCATGTAACGCAAATGCGGGTTGGTTCCATCAAAGAAAGGTCGTCCGCGAAATCAAATTTCTCCCAATACTTGATCCAGGAGTTTCCTTGTCTTCTGGATTGGGTCCAAAATGACAAGGATACAGAGTTGAACATTAGCAGTTGTTGACTGAGTGTAAAGCTAAAAAATTCAACATTTTTAGGCAATAAGTCAAAATAAATTGCAAAACCTGGCTATTCTTGGGATTTAAATTTCTACATACTTAAAAATATTCTTACAATATTTTGAAGGTATTGTTCGATATAAAAATGTTGATTGACCTCAACAGTATGCAGATGTATATAAAAGTTGGCATGTTTGAAACGCTCAAAAATTGGCCGCTATTCTCACGACTTGCCAGACGTGACTGAGAAAAAACAATCAGAGTTACCACTCTAACTTGGGAAAAAAATTCCTTGTTTTCCCTGTACATATCATACACAAGAAGAAACAAAACAATGACTGTGCTCTTGTGTGCTATATTGGGCTAACTATACTAATTTTAATTTGCTGGAAAAACTTAAGAGAAAAAAAAGGAAACAGCTGAACATACTTAAAACAAATAATGCTATAGTAAATAAAATAGTTTAGTATAGCTGAAATATCCCATAAATTGCACTTTGAGTGGTCACCATCTTTTAAAAGACGAAAATAAGAAACAAAATTTCCTGTATTTTTCTAATTTACAAAATCAAAATTCCCTGTTATTTTAGGTGATTTTTAAATTCCTTGTATTTTCCAGGTGGAGTGGCAACCCACTGATTTAATACTTTGACGGTTTTTATTTTTTTATGAGCTTGTGGAGTATATACTAGCTTAGTATAGACAATATCAACCTTCATCTGTGAAAAGGCACCCCACTATATAATTGAGTTAACGAGTCTTATATACTAGGGAATTAATATTTTTGAAGTGGTGGACATGCAATAGTACTCCCCCACCAGAGTTATATCAGCGATAGAATTTTATGAATGGATACCACTAGTTGATTCATTGCTGTTTCGTGAGAAGTCAGAAGAGCTGTATTAAGACCACCATACTTTTGAGTGCTGATCATCAGAGTTGTATTGAGTTCGCAGTTGTGGTTGCTCGTGGTGCCCTCAGCTGCCGAGTGAATGCACGCCGACGTTGTGCATGATCCAGATTGAGTAATAACGGTGCGAAGAGGTGGATAATGTTGCAGTCACTAGTAGCAAGTCAACTGTTCAATGTGGACAATCCATCGAAGTAAGAGAGATCAAATCACACCCGGGTCACCAATGTGGGAAGAGTCACATCGACAATGTCGACAAAAAGGTATTCCAACACAGAATCAAGTTAACAAATCTTATATCCTAGTGAATTGTATTTTTGTAGTGGTTGACACATGAAAAAGTGGCAGGCCGAATTTGAGATGTTAAGATGGCCAAGAAAAAGACCTTTCGGTCTTAAAAACTGGAAAACACTAGCAGGAAAAAGGTTAGCCCGGAAAAAACTTCTTGAGAAGGCCAAGGCTCACACTGGACTGTCGAGTCATTGATGATGATGACACACTACAAGCTGAATGCCTGTACAAGGGGGGAAAAGTCAGTAAATCGTTATTAATCAACACTATGAAATCATGCTACAAAAGAGAAGAGCCCATTTGAATAAAATTTTAATAGAATCTTTAAATAACTACAATGAGAGGCAAATTATTCTTTCCTGTATCTAATAATAGGCATATAGCGAAATCCTTTATGATCTGTTTTGAACCACACATTATCTCCAGCATTTGGATTGAATCCCTCTTCATACATTTCTCCAGGAATCTGTAACAACACAAAAAAAACCTTTAAGTTTTTCAGTACAATAATGACACAAGTTTAATTAAGTAGTGAAAAAAGGATAATTCGTTTGAACATTTAAAAAAAAATTGTTAAGTGCATTTATGCTTTAAATGAATCAGAATATAAAATATCTAGTTTAAAACATGCTAAAGTTGTTTGCGGCTATGAAACTAAACTTATAACATTTCTCCAGGAACTTGAAACACACACACAAAAACCACCTTTCAGTTTTTCAGAACATTAATAACACAATTTTTTTTAAAGGATATATATTATTTTTATTAAGTATAATAACCGTTAGGCATATTTTGCAATTTGATCTTCTAAATTTTTAAAAGCTGTTCGGTGAGAAAATAAAATATTTTAGAACACATTCTAATGAAACACACCACACTACACTTTAATTAAGTAGTGAAAAAATTATATTTCGTTTGAATATTTAAAAAAAAAAATCGTTCAGAGCTTTTATGCTTAAAATGAATCAGAATATAAAAATAGAGTTTAAAAAATGCTAAAGTTGTTTGCTACTACAAAATAAAACTTTCTCTAGATTAAAAAATTGTGGAAGCCTCTTTAGTGCCTTTGTTTGGGATATGAAACTTGAAATCATAAAGGTGTTTGTTGAAATTCATTCAGAATTTATAATTAGTCTGAAATTCATGAACTGCTAAACTTGTAGCAAAAAATACCATGTATGTTGCTCTGCAGGCAGCAGGAATGCAACTATAGAGCTACAGAGTTGAAATTTGTTGTTCTAAAAGATCATTTTTGGTTATGCACTTAATAAATTTTTTTTTTTTTTTTCAATTTCAGCTTCTTTTAAGTGCTTTTACGGAGATGTTTTTATTTTAAACATTTTTTTTAAATGTTACATTTAGGTATGCTGCAAGTGTCATAGAAAATTAAAATTATGAAGGCGTATAAAAATGGTTCAAGGAGACAATAAAAAAAAAAAGAATTTAGTTATTAGTTCAAGAATGTTAAATTTGTAGAATTGGACAAAAGTACAGAGGTGAATAATTTACGTGCTGAAAGGTTTAATTTGATTTATGCAAATGTAGGTTCAAATGCAAATGTGGGTTAGTTCCCTCAAAAAGTCCACCACAAAGGCAAAAATTTTCCAAATACTTGATCCAAGAGTTCTCTTGCCTTCTGGATTGGGTTCAAAATTACAAGGCTACAGAGTTGAACATTGGTAATCATAAACTCAAAATTGGGTCGGCTGTTCAAAGACGGGTTTTAGGCATTGTGTGTTGTGTTCTTGTATCGTGCTACATTGTTTAATAATAATAATGTTTAACATTTCTTAATAATACAATGTTTCTTTCATGTTTCCACATTTCATAACCAGACAATACACAGTCAAGACTTTTACCTTTTCAAGAAGTTCCCGATATTCAATAACTTCATCAGGTGGATGGTGAACTTCTGAAACTTTTGGTCGAAAGATATGTGAGTAGATCAAGAGTTTGTTTTTGTGAGTTGTGTACCTGTAGAAAAAAATCTCTGCTTATTAAATCAAATATAATAAAATCCCAACATTTAGGAACACTAAATAAATAAAACATTAACCCTCTGAGTATGGCTCAGACTTTGTGCAAAAGATAACAAGAATTTATTTTTTAAATTAAAAAGCAGTTATTATAAGGAACTTGCAAATATGTATATTTTGCATATTTTTTCTCTAACCCTTTTGAAATAAATTTCGACTTTGTCAAACTTAATGAACAAAAATAAATAAAGTCATCACTTTTACACATAAATACATTTTTCAGTTTCAAATATTGTAATAAATCTTGTTAAAGTACAGATGTTAAAGATTAACATAAAAACCTAACAATCTTATATTTTTAAACTTGAATACACAAAAAAATCTAAGGCATTTTGGACAAAAAATAAAAATCATTAAGTTTGCTTGTAACATGTAAAATTAAAATTATTTGCTGTTATTTTTTCCTTCTTACTCTCGCAATTCAATTTTTTTTTTCTTTTAAAGTTTTTCTTAAACTATTGGATTTTGGCATCTAAGTCATCATTTAGTTTCCCTGCTTGAACAGCAAATTTATCAGCGAACTTAGTTCATCTATCTATGCATTGCAATAATCAATCTAAGGAGATTCTAAGGACTAATTTGGAAATTTAAGTAGTTCCAAGTAATTCTTGGGGACTTTTTTATTGCCAAAGAGTTTCAAAGGAGTATAAGGAGTCTGAACGCACCCTGGATATTATGAACTTTTTTCCATCTTTGACTGATACCCCCCCTTCAATTTTTGGTAATTTAGAAATTTTTACATGAAATACATATACCGATTTTTAAAACTATCAACTGAGTGGAATGCAGCCATAAGCATTTTTCTTGTTTGCTTCTTCTATCTCAGTTTCCCACCCCTAAATAAAGGGCAGTCCGAAATTTTCTGTAAGTAAGACGAAGAGTTATAAAAAATAAACTTAGCACATTTTTTGGTACTACTTATTGTTTTTTAATCCTTTTTGTATTTCTTTTTATGGGTCATTTATTTAAATAATGTGAAATAAAAAAGAGCAGTTCGGAAAAATTAGTTAAAATTGTTTGCAGTATGGATATAGTGAACTCTCGGTTATAGTGAACCGAAATTTCGGTCCCTTGAAGGTTCACTATAGCGGGGTTTGACTGTATTTACTTTCTTATGTTACAATCCACATCTTCAACATTTATTTTAAAATAATACGCGAATTTTAATAGCTTTTATGTTATTAAAAAATATATAATATGGCGCCTGCTGTTTCTGCAGACAGGGTTTATAAAGTGAAAAAAATTCATGGGATATTTTTTTTTCTTCCGAGGAATATAATTTGTAAACATTTTGTCTCAAACCGAACATTTTACTCCGAATCCGAAACACTATCTTCAGAATCAAGATATTTTCGCTTGTTATTTCCACATATAATGCCACCGACACTCGGCAAATCCATATTTTTCATAAATGCCAGTCGCGCAAAAGAAAGAAAAAAAAAAGCATGCAAACTCATAAATATGGGGGGGGGGGGATCAAGCAAGAGAAAAACATTTCCTGAACTGTCTAGTGTCATATAGCAGCAGAAATAAGCACCAAATGTTTTTTTAAATCTACATGGGGAAATAGCGGAATCAGCATTGAAACAAGGGGGAGAAGAATTCTTCGCCCGCGATTTTCACGTGACTCGCACTCGGGGACGAAACTGATACCCCGCTCAAATTGCGAGAGTTCTAAGCGGAGGGTTAAATTTAAATTAGTTTAATTTAAAAAAAAGTTAATGAATACTTAAATAAAATATTTTTTAATACGATTTTTATGAGCACTGTATTGACCATAACTTGGACTTATTTAAAAACTTCGATTAAAACTTTATTGAAGCTGTTAGAAATGAAAGTATCAGTCTGTTATATATCATTGAGCTCAGAAGGATTTAATATTTTTTGTACAAATAACTCAATTGTACAAACATTTCAACTATTTCTAATCTAATGATCAGAACGGCCAGGGTTTGACTACCATCTAATTAATGCAGACTATAGTACAGGTTACAAAACATATACAGATTATCTTACAAACTAACCAGTTTTAGGCTTTTTTATGTACTAAATTTGTAATTATTAATATTTCTTTACTTATAACATCAGACAATCTATGAACTTCACCTTTTTTTTAAACTTTTTTTTTACTTTCAGTTTCTCACTAGCTGCCTCGAGCTTCAGTTATAATGCCATTTTGTAAATCAGTTTTTAACCTGTTATTGCTTTCAATGACTAATTCAATAATTTTATTTATTACAGGCCTAGCATGAAAGAAATTTTTTTGGGGGGGGTAGGGTATTTGTAAATACAGTGATCTCTCACTCATGCACACTCTCTTTTATACAAGTAAGTTTCTCACTTATGTGCGTTTTTTTTAGCAGTCCTGGCTGGTGATATAAAAAAATTAATAATAACTTTTATTCATTTATTCACTGTTCTGCAAAACCACCTCTCACTTATGACAGGCACAGAAACTTTCTCACTTTGAAAAGAAAGGGTCTCAAGTTTGTAGCCTATTGCTTATCATAAGAATTTTCATCCTTTTGTCATGTTTCTTTTGGAATGCTCTCATTTTCCTAATTTTGTCATTATAAGGGGGGTGCATCTGATTTGAATAATGGATTCATTTGATAATTTAAAGAACATATATATATATGTGAGTGTGTGTGTGTGCATATATGTATATACATATATTTAATTATAAGACCCTTAATAAGAACTGCTTGTGATTTAAAATAAGATCAGTGATTTAATTCAAATAAACAAACTAAAATTTAAATTAATTGTAAAAGAATTAATTGAATAACTAAATCATATCAGGGCTAGTTAAAGTTCAACAACTTCAAATATTCCATAAAAAAATATCTAGAAAGTTCACATAAACATAAAAACATCATTAAATAAATAAATAAAAAATTCAGGTAACTAACTGTCTTCTGAAATAGTTCCATTCCCAATCATCTGCTTTTCTCCAATCTTGTAGTTTAAAATCATATCTTGAATAGCGCTCAAAATCAATTCTTTCAATATCCTCAACAACCTGAAATAATTAGTATAATAATATAAGTATTTAAATGTAAGATAACATCTTAATTCAGTTATTCAACAATATTCCATTTAACAAATACCTTGTTATTTTAGGAAAAGGGTAGAGAGAATTTCTAATACATCAAAACCTCGCTAGAAAAATATTTTGGAGACCAAATAAATATATTGTTGTAGAGGAATATATTATTATATCAAAGGCCTGCATACTTTGGGGACACAATAAGATTTTTTTTAAAAATCTTAATGTTATATAAGTATTAACTAAAAATCTATTTATATATTATATAAAAGTTTAATTTGCAGACTGGTAATTATGGTTAAATATGATATCAGATAGGAATGTTACATCTGTAACTTCTTTAGAGATAAGGTAGGCAATTCCAAGAACCGAAGGTCTTGGGAGTGGGGTCTATGTGCATCAAATACGGGGTATTGAAATCTGAATACGAAAGTAATTCACTGTGATGAAAGGAAATAAGATAAGTACAAAATCGGCAGTGAGATTTCTCTTGTCAGAAAAGATTTAAAAAAATGGCAAAATATGATAAAATAAGATTTTTTCATTATTTGAAAACCAATGATAAATGGAGAAAATAAGGTTGAAATTTGAAGGAAAAAAAATCGTTTTAGAGGGGTTTATTGCTTCATAGAATATTGCGATACTGAGAGGTGATAACATTAATTCATATGCAAGTTCTTTGGGACCACGAAACATTATTGTAATAGAGGGAGTTATTGTTGTATCGGATATCGTAATAGCAATAGTTCACTGCAATATACTATTTAATAATAAAATAAAAACATTGTACAGTAAAACCTCCGGACAATGGTCCTTTGAGGGATTGTGTCTAGGTAACTGTTGTTAAGAGGTGACTGCTATAAACAAATTACTTGCTTAAAAAATAAATAAATAAAATTGCATACAACAAATTAAAAACAAAAGTGTAATTGCAAACAAGATGACTCATTTAATAGTTAACTTAACTGGCATTAAATTTTTTACACAAGTTCAAGCTTTAATCACTTCCGGGGGTGGGCACCCTTTTAAATGCAAAAATCTCCCCCCATTTTAGAAAACAGCAAAAATATATGTAAATTTTTTATTTAAGCGCCACTTTTTCTTTTTAGCTACATCCGTAATGTTTTGTAAAGCAGTATTTTTTTTAAGACAAAATTAACATAGTAAAAATAAAGAAGAGAAAAAACAGGATTACCACTCTAATCTGGAAATAAATTTCCCGTGTTTTCCCTGTACATATTAAACACAATATATTAAGAAGAAACACAACAATTACTGTACTTTTGTGTGAGCTATATTGTTCTAACTATACTAAGTTTAATTACTGGAGGAACATAGAGGAAAAAGGTGTAGCTCAACATATTTAAAACGAGTAATTCTATAGTAAATTAAATAGTTTAGTATAGCTGAAATATCATCCTTAAATATCCCATAGATTGCAATTTGGGTGTTCACCATTTCTTTCAGTTTAATATAATACATAATATTAAAATAAACAATTGTTATCATATACAGTGAACTCTCGATACTACGATATATCCAATACAACCAAAACTCCCTCTGCTGCGATGTTTCGTGGTCCCGACGAACTGGCATGTGAATTAATGTTATCCTCCTCTCAATATTACGATATTCTCTGAAGCAATAAATCCCTGTAAAACGATTTTGTTACCAAATCTTAACCTTATTTTCTCCATTTATTATTGGTTTCCAAATAATGTAAAAAATCTTATTTTATAATCTTTTGCCATTTTTTTTTCTGACAAGAGAAGACTCACTGCTGACCACCCCAAGAGCATTCTTTCTTAGAATTGCCTCCCTTATCACTTAAGAAGTCACGTAATACATACTTTGTTGGTTGACTTAACAGCCAGAAAAATGAACAAATAAACAAAAATATCGGATTATTTTTAATAGAAATGATTTTCAGGTATGTTTGCGAACTTATTTTATTTCAATTGTTTTCAATACTTAACCATAAAAAACGCTCCGCAAATTGATTTTTTTTATATGATATATACATTTCTAGTTAATATATACATAACATTAAAATTTTTAAAAAATCTTATTACGTCCCCAGAGTATGTAAGCCCCTTACAAAACAATATATCCCTCTACAATTGTATATTTATCTGGTCCCAAAAATATTGTTGTTGCGAGGTTATACTGTATAATTATAATATTAATTGTAATTATCATATTAAGGTCATCTATTTATCCCTCCATAGGGAAAAAAATTACTCAAAAAAAGAAATAAATGCAAAGGACTTACCACTTCCACATCACCAAAATTATTCCAGTCATATATCAGAATCTCTGTATGTCTTCTAAAATAAATTTTTTTAAAAATTAGTATTTACTTCAGGGTGTGTAGCCAAATCTTTCAACAAATAATAAGCACCTTTCAAGCACTTAAAAATATTTTTAAGCACTATATACATTAACAAACTATAAATAATTTTCAAAGACCTTACATGATCATGATAAAATAACTAGTTTCTGACAAAGAACTCTTTTCCTTGATTATATTAGCCATTATAAAATGATGAAGAGATTTTTAGGCTCGATACCAGAGAGTGCAAAATTTATGTGCTTTTTAACTACGCATAAGAGAAATAATGTCGAAAAAAATTTTAGCCCCCAATCCAAAACAATTCATTCAAGGGGCCAGTCCAAAGAAGGAAAAAAATTCTTCAAAGGTTTAGTATTACTTATTAAACTGCAGGCAGTTTTTTTTTAATAGTTGCCACATGATGGCTCAGGGGATAGAGCATTCGCCTTCCAATGAGGTGAACCGGGTTCGAATTCCAGTGATGACTGCTCAATATGAATTCAACATCAGGCTTGCACCGACCATAGTGCTGATGTAAAATATCCTCAATGGTAGACGGATCATGGGTTTGAGTCCCCTTGCCCTGAGGCTAACCATTTGAAGTTTACATGGTTTTCTTCGTAATGCAAATGTGGGTTAGTTCTGCAAAAAGTCCTCCATGAAGACAAATTTCTCCCAATACTTGAATCAAGAGTTTCCTTGTCATCTGAATTGGATTCAAAATTACAAAGATACGGAGTTGAACATTAGTAGTCGTAAGCCCAAAATATTGGGTCAGCTGTTCAAAGACAGTTAAATATAGTTGCCACATAAAAAATACCTGTATAAAATTTTGAAAAAAAAAAAAGAAAAGCAGTATGCAATCCTAAAATGAATTTGTGATGAGGAAAAATATGAAAACCAGCACTAAATATGAATATTGAACCATATTTTAAAAAGTATGGCTCAATAGAACTTAAATATACTATTCAAACTGTCAAACTTTTGCAGAATTGTACAATTTGCAAAAAAAATGTTGTTTTTTTTTAAGTATCAAGTTTTTTTTAGCACAAAGGTAAAAAGCTTAACTATTGGTTCAGAGAGATGAATTTTTTTATTGTTTTAATTTTTAATTATATATATATATATATATATTAGGATTGGGCAATACATTGGAAAATATCAATGTTATGTGATTATAGCCAATCCAATGTTTGGAATGGCAATTTTACAAAACATGGAACATTGCGATTCACCAATATACATGCTATGTTTCCAGATGCATCAGTGACATCTATATATTATATGCAACGATTCACAAGCCTTATTTTTAACACTATAACGATGGTTTCAAGTGCGTACAATCAGCACTGCTCCTGACCATAAAATCGATGACTGCAAGCTCGGGTGAGATCTTTTCTTTATTATTGATGGTAATGAACTTAATTTAAGATGATGGGAGTGAATGAAAAGTTACGTGCATTTATAACAAGTTAAAGTAGTCGCTGTAGGAAATTTACAAAGTTGTGTACCAAAACCATAGCTGCCAACATGGATAAGAAAAATCCAGTAGATTTTAAGAAATAATATAAATTTCATGATAATTGTTTCATAATGTACTAAATATTTTACACATACGGAGTTTTAGGGATTTTTATAGTCATCAAAATAGACAAATTATCATATTTTCCATTTATGATTGACATTAAACATATTTGAAATGTTATGTATTATGTTTACTCATAATTTTGAACATTAATAGGCATTTTATCCATCAAAGATAGTTAGAAGATTTTTTTCATTAATTTGAAAAGAGAAATAAAAATAAACTAAACATTTTATAACAAAAAAAGTTTTGAACTGATTTTTAGAAATCAGTTTCGCTTTATTATGTTATTAGTAATTCTTATGTAAATATTCTAGCAAGCAAGCAATAATCTGCACAAAAATTCTATTTTAATAGGGATTTTTTAAGGAAACTTACACAATTTTAGGGAATTTCCTAAAATGTACAAAAACCAGAAGAATTTTAATTAAATCAATAGACCAGGAGAAACTGGCAAAATCCAGTAGAGTTGGCAGCTATGCAAAACATATAAAATTTTATTTACTTATTTTTTTTAACTTACTCTAATTTCTTTAAATAATGATGCTTGTAGTAGTGTTCAAGCGTCTCCAAATATTCTTTTGTAAGAACTTTTGAGTTTACTTCAGTTGGCTAAAAAATAAACAAAATTATTATAAGAATTTAGTAATTAAAAATTTGTACAATCTTTGGAGGAAAATAATAAATTTAGGAAGTTTACTGTAAAATTGTATAAAAAAAAATGATTTAGTATTTCGAGGTATTTCAAAGATTTTGCTACCAAGGCCGATCACGGGTCTAGTGGTTACTGTACAGGACTATGAGGCCAAGTGGATGTGGGTTCAAATCCCACCATAGGCATGGATGAAACTTTCTCTCCCTCTGTTTTATGCCCTTTCTATTGTGTGAATGTAACCCACCCTATAAATGGGTTTGTAGCTGTATGATGACGCGGGCTACGCTACTCCACCATCGTGGCTTATTCACAGGTGCCCACTGGGTAACAATAAGAGAGTAGCAATTCTGAGGCCATATATATATATATATATGTAGTATGTTTGCATTTATTATTTAAATATTTTCAAATTACAATTTTCATAATATATATTCACCACTTCCTTTATCAATTTTTTTGGAAAAAAAAATACAACAATTTATATTTTTTTTTCTTTTACTAATGAATACCAGGAACTAAAACAAAACATAATACAAAAATTTCAAGTTGAAATTTTAATTTTACCATCAGTTTACTATCCCGAGTTATCTCGGGCAAATGAGAAAAAAGTTAAATATTAGTCTCTGTATGATAATTTTTAAAAGAAGGAACAACACAAAAGGATACTTTCCAAACACCTGTAGAGTGATACACCATTTTTTTTTTTACTCTCTTTTCTACGTAAATTTAGCAACCATTGTATATACAATAGCACAAAACACATGTGCAGTCCCGCAATTCAAAAGCAAAACTCCCAAACAAAACTTGGCTTCAAAATTTGCTTTCAACTCCCAAGCAAAATTTCCAATCAAAGCAGGATTTTTTTTTTTCCTGTTTCCGGTCGATTAAAAACGTGATAAAACAAAACGCACTAATAAAATTTTGCTACTTCCGAATTTTTCTAAGGATAATAAATATTTGCAATGTAAATATACCTGAGTTAACTCGGGTTAATCAGGGAAGCAGTTAAAAAAGTTTCATGCAAGATGAAAAAAATATACAAAAAAGAAAGACAAATTTGAATAAATAATTTTAAATAAATAATTTTAAATAAATAATTTTAAATAAATAATTTTAAATAACAAAGTTAAGTTGCAGTTCAGAAATAGGTTTTCGGTGAGTATGTTTCAGTAATTTCGATGCAAGGTGCTTTGAGTGACAAATTCAACAGCGGGTCATAACTTTTTGAATTTTTTTTTTAGGGAAAAAGACCTCCCTCAGTGAAAAAACTTCAACAGTTAATCGCTAATTAAAAGAAAATGAATGACTCACATCATTTCTTTCCTTGATTCTCTGAAGGCAAACCTCAGGGCTAACATCAAGATAAACAATAAGGTGAGGTCTCAAAAGTTCATCTAAAGTATTTTCGTTAATGTCTTTGTATAACTGGCGAACTGTTGAAGAGACAAAACATTTCATTATGTACAGGATGATGTGGTGAAGATGGTATAATTGAAGAAGATACAGGATAAAAATCATAATAAGAGGTGCAGAATAAAAAGAATGTTGTTCAAGCGACATATCAATTAAAATAGATAATTTTGCGGATTAAGGACAGGCCTGTCTACAAAAGACAAATCAAAAGTAGTATTCAATTAATGTTTTGTACAGAGTTGGCAAGGTTTAGGACAGGATGGATTAATCCCCAGTTTAAACCGTCCTGTCCAAAACCCTTTTATTCAAATTATGTCACAATTTAAAAAAAAAATATTGCGAAAAACAAAAGGTTAATTTTTGATTATTACTGCATTTAATTAATATTGCATTATTTATCTTTATGCAAGAACATAATTTATCAGTATTAAAAGCCTATTTAAAGGATAAGGTATCCACTTTTGTTATTCAATGAATTACTAATATTTTCTTATTATATTATATATATATGATTTTCCTTTAATAAGTTAAAGTAAATTGTATAAAACGCATCAAATATTTATTACTATATGTAATTATTACACGTAGAATGGTTACACATAGAATTTTTACCTTTTACAAATGCTCAATGTTTTGGACACTTTAACACAGTAAAACCCACATGTCCTGTCTAAAACCAGTTTTGGAGGCTGAAAACCCCAACTCTGGTTTTGTAATACAGAAGAGATCAAAAAAGAACACTGCCAACCACATGTAAGGTTAAACAGCTAGTTGGAAATTAAAGTAAATTGTAGAAGGGAGAAAAATTAAAAATAGAGTATAGTTGTCACAACATTGAATAATTAATTAATTATACACTTGCAGTGAAATAAAAAGACATTTATTAAGAATATTTCCATTCGCTTTTTTATAATTGAATTAATGAAATGATTTATTTATTTTAAGAGGAAATAAAAGAAAGCCTTATAGTGACATCACATGCAAAGGAAAATAATACAGTAGATTAAGTCTTTTGTAGTGTATTCTGAATACGAAAAACTTCTGTGTCACTAACAAAATATTTGTTTTTTTTTTAAAACAACATTTTTATCAAGTAAAGTACGAAAAAAGCAGTTTTCTTTTTAAAATGTAGTGTGACTAGTAGCCTTCAGCCAACTTGACAACTGGTCATTTTATGACACAGCAAATTTCTACCACAGAGGGAAAAACCATTTAAAAAAATATTTAACAATTTGAGCATTATTTTTGTAATTAGGTAATTTTTTTTTTTTTTTTTGTAATTTTTTTTTTTAAATCCGACTTTTTTTAAATTTAAATCGGACTTTTTTGATTTTGATTCAAATACACTATAAGAACTTTAATTTATGATTAAAAAAGCTTGATAAATATTTAATCAAAATTAAATTAATACTAAAACTATATTATAACAATAATTTAGAAGTCTTAACTACCTGTTACAAGTTAAAAACCCTACTGCTTCAAACAGACTTTGAAAGAGTTTGAAGAGGGAGAATGACACTATATCGGGGAAAAAATATGATCAGCATCTTTTTTTTTCTATGTAATTATTATTATTATTAAACAATGTAGCACAATACAAGAACACACACACAATGCCTAAAAACTGTCTTTGAACAGTCGACCTAATTTTGAGTATACAACAACTAATGTTCATCTCTGCAGCCTTGTAATTTTGAACGTAATCCAGAAGAGAAGGGACGGAACTCCTAAATCAAGTTTTGGGAGAAATTCGAATAATGGGACTAACCCACATTTGCATTATAAATGGAGAGGGAAACCACGAGAACCTCTCAAGGTCAACCTAACGGCAAGGGGACTCCATTACACATGGGTCTACCTCTGAGAATAATTTACACCAGCACTCTGGTTGGAGCAAGTCGGGTGCTAAATTCGTATTAACCAGCTATCACTGGGATTCGAACCCGATTAACCTCATCGGAAGGTGAAAGCTCTTTCCCCTGAGCTCTCACAGCTACGTTGTACGCATTGTGTGCCATCTAGTGGCACATATGCCTTTAGATTTGAAACTATATTAAAAGGAAACACAAAATCATTGTGCTCTTGAATGAGCAGTATTGGGATAACTATACTAGTTATCATTTTTGGAAAAACTTAAGAGGATAAAGGAACAGCTGAACTTACTTAAATAATACTATAGTAAATGAAATAGTTTAGTATAGCTGAAATAACATCTTTAAATATCCCATAGATTGCTCTTCAAGTGGTTACCATTTCTTAAAAGACAAAAATAAGAAACAAAATTCCCTATATTTTCCCAGTTTGTAAAAAAAAAAAAACTCAAAATTTCCTGTTATTTTTAGGTGATTTATAAATTACCTGTACTTTTCAGGTTTTTCCTGTGGAGTGGTAACTCTGCAAAGAGTGTGAGGGGAGTGAGTAGTTACCGACCATGTCAACTTTCATCTGTGAAAGCGTACCCCAACATAGAATCAAGTTAACATGTCTTATATACAGTAGAGAACCGATAATCCGGAACGATCGGGACCATCACGATTCTGGATAACTGATTTTTCCGGTTTCCTGAATCGCTACAAAATGCCGTTTTTTTAATGTTTATAAAACGGAACTAAAAAATTATTTTGAAATAGTTTTAGAAATAATAAAAAATGTTAAATAATAATACACTTAAGTTTAAATAAAGATAAAAATTATGAAATAAAAATTATATACAGACTTATGTTATTAATGTTATTATTAACATTAATAACATATATAAGCTATTTGTGCTTATGTGAGATTTGTCTACAAACGGCTTTTGATCCGTCCTCTAAATCAGTTCTTTCGTCAACTTGATACGCCGTACGCTCTAAATAACAAAATGGGCTCAAAATCTTGCAAGAAAACAAAAAAAATTTTTAATGGAAGAAAATTAATTTCCAGTTCCAAATTTCATTCCGGTTATCTGGTTTTCTGATTTCCGGATAAGAGGTTCTGCACTGTACTAGTGAATTGGGATTGTATTTTTGTAGTGGTAGATACACTACAGTATTCCCCCACCAGAATTACAGTGTTCGAATTCAATGAATGGATACCACTAGTTGATTCATTGCTGTTTCGTGAGAAGCCGGGAGAGCTGTTTTAAGATCACCATACTTTTGCTGTTCGTGTGAGCTGAAATAAGTTCAAGGTCATGATTGCTCCTGTGTTGCCATTAGCAGTCAAGTGTACATGTTGTACATTGCCTGTGATCGAGACTGAGAAGCAACAGCGTGAGGGGGACCATGACAACTGTTCAATGTGGACCATCCATTAAAGTAGGTGTGTTCAAATCGAAGTGGGCGTTGCTGTCAAGATAGGCGTGTTGACATCATGTCCAGGTCATGAATGAGGTGAGTGAGTAGTTATCGACCATGTCCATCTTCATTTATGAAAAGGTACCTTAACATAGAATCAAGTTAATATGTCTTATATACTAACAGGGGTCTGTCCAGGTTTTTTTGAGAGGTACCGATTTTGTGAAAATTTAGACATAATTTGTGAAATTTAAAAATTATATCAAAAAAATCAACACAAAAATTTGGTCAAATATTTTTCGGAAATATGTTAAAAGTATTTTGTGAAACTAACGTTTTTCCTAAAATTGAATTTGTGAAATAACTGCTTAACGGCAGTAAATTTACCCCGGACATACTAGTGAATTGGAATTGTATTTTTTGTAGAGGTAGACACACTACAAGTGTAAAGAGCCTGAGTAAGTAAATATCCCAGATTTTTTTTTCAAAGTGATACACCCATTTGTTGTTACAATTTTTTTCTCCTCTTTAAAACTCTAAAAAAAATATGGTTATAATTAAAATTGAAATACAATTCTAAAAATACACTACCTGGATCACTGATGTATCCAAATTTGTGCATGGTTTCCATAAAAACAAAATCTCCGTAAACTGATCTTTCCATAACTACACCTTGCCCTAAAAAGAAATATTAATTATTAGTATATATTAAAATACTAACATCAAAATAAACATCAAGTAACTCAGCAAATTAAAATAACATACAAAACAAAAAATAAATAATAAATTTGAAAAATCTGCCCCTCCATTTTCACAATTAACAAAAATACATATGAAATTTTAAGTTAAACAATTTTTCAGCTATATAAATTAAATTGCTTTAACTCTTATTTTTATTAAAGACAAGATTATTATGTTTTGAAAAAATGGAAAATTTTTCTGTTCAAGCGAATTTACTGATTTAATATTTTTAACATGTTTTATATTTTAACTGACAAACACATTTCAATTTAATTTAGTATTTTAAAACTTAGCAATATTAAAACTTTTTCAATTTTGTTATTTGCATCTAAAATTTGTATTAAAATTTAAGTTTAAATTTAATTAGGTACTTTTCCGTTTGCCGAACGCAAGGGCAAAATAATGTAGGATTCCGCCAAATTTTTCACAACCATGAGGGGATGTTAGTTTGGGGACATGTGCTCTATTCTCTGAATTCATTCAAAACAAAGCACATTTTCTTGTCTTTCTTATATCTTAATTCTTGCATTAAAAAATTTATGAAAATTTGGGATTTAGCCAGAATTGAAGAAGCATTTCTTTGGGTAAAACGGTTTTGTTTACAATTTAATAACATTTGTTTATAGTTAAACTTGTTTTGCTACTATTAATAAATATTTGTTTATAGTTGAACGTTATTGACTTTTATTCCATTGACTGTTTTGTTATTCGTTTTGCTTGGCGACTTGGTTCACAATTGGCGACATTTGTACCTGGCTAAGGGAAAAGTACAATTACTTAGTCATACATAGAGTTTCAACAATTTTTATATTATAAAAGACTAAATAAAAATTAATATGGGTTAGAAGAAAAAGTTTTGAATAATGAGAAATAAAACTTTTTTCGTTTAATCACTGATAATGTCCTTAATGATTAGAATCACAAATCATACCATCTCATAAAAAAAAAATGATTGCAAAAAATTTAAAAGCGTTAAGAAAAAAAATTATAGCAGATTACGAAAGATGAAAGTAGCACTAATATCTATCTGCAACATACTTTTAATAATAAACATATATGTCACTAATTAAAAATCCTGAAATCCATAGTAGTAATTACCAAAAAAAAGATTGAAGATGAAATCACGCGAATCAAACTCCTCGGATGCATGTTTCGTTTGGAGATTAGGTTATTGTAATAAGTAATACAGTGGAAAGTCGCGTATCCGGAATCGGCGGGACTTTCCGAAGTCCGGATAATCGATTTTTCCGTATAATAGACCCCCAAGGTAAACAGAGATTAAAATGATCTGAATCTAAGAAGCAGAAATTAAATAACATTATTTTTCGGGCAATAATGTTTTAGTATTAGAATGATATCTAATCAATCAAAAACAAAATATTTAAAAAAAAATAATTATTGCTATTATAAAAATAAATATAGAAAACTAAAAAAAATTACAGTTATGAAAATATTAATTGCTCTCTCCGCCATTTTGAACTAGAACGTTTCAAGCAAGAAGGGGAAATTCCCGTCATTCATTCATTAAGGTGGGTAGGTGAAGAAGCAAAATTCATTTCCTTCTTACTTGTCATTCAAGTTGAAGGGGCGGGAGTGACAAGTTCTTATTTTCTCTCCTGTCATTGGCTATCAATCAAGCATAAAGGCGTGGCATGCTGATTGGGTTCTCTTTATTTTTTCTTGTGTGACTAAAGGGGATTCCCCCTCCACTTTAACGTATGCTGTGTTTACCCTTTTTCACAGTACTTCTTTCCCTAACACTTTATCAAAAAGGTTCCAGGAAATGCCTCTTTTACTAGCCAGCTGCACAGGAAAGAAGGGGGGAGGGGACTCAATTGTGCTCTTTTGAAAACAAATCTCCCCCCCCTTTTCCTGCATTCCAGAGGAGGAGCGTTACTAACGGTACGGTCTTGGTAGATCTTCTGTTCTCTTTTCTGTTGATTTATGGGTTTAATGCATAGATCACTAGAAGCTAAGAAAGGAAAAAACCTGTCAAAATACTTTTTTTTTTTTTTAAGAGAGTGGGGAAGATGAAGAAATGTTTGTTTATTTTTTGTTAAAAAGTGTCCGGGAAATTGACCCTTCCGGAAAAGGGACGTCCGGATATGGGACGTTACACTGTATTGTATAAAAATATCAGATTTAAAAAAATTGGAGAAATCAGATGCAATAACTGCCAAAAATTCAATGGAATCATTGTCTTAAAAAGTAAATACTCAAATGCACGATTTGAATTTTCCTGTTTGAAATATATCGGGGTATTTAAAAACCATGTGAAAATCAATATCAATAACTCACTAAAATACAATCGAAACATTACACTGATCTACGATACTATAGGCATAAATTTAGTACTTCGAAAATTAATTATATAAATGCATGATTCAAATATTACATGTAAATTTCTATAGAAAAGTAAAATTTTATACTTTTCTAAAGAAAAATCTTTATTAAAGAGCTTCTTTCTATATAACTCAAGGGAGATTACCATATCATGAACTGTGGCAGAATAATCGCAAAGCCTGGGTAATGTCTCCTGAGAAACTGAACAAGAAACATCACAGAAAAGAACCAACTGGAATGGTTATGTGGCCACCCCGAGCAAACGTCTACATGCTTGTTTGTTTCTAATTGGCAAGTTTAAAATCCATTTCATACAGTTGAAATTGGAGTAACAGATCATGATAATCTCTGATACGGAAATAGGGGATATTTCCGTATCGTGATCTGTCGGGCCAACTACAATTGCCAAGGTGTCTAAGAGATTTTAAATTTGCAATTTAAAAACAACAAACAAATAGATGGCTGTAAAGGAGTGGCTACTAGTTATGCCTTTCGAGTTGGTCTCTTCCTGTGATGTTTCTTTTAGTTTCTCGCGATCCACTGCCCATAAGTTTTCAAGACTTGGCGATTATTCAGACCACAGATCAGGATACGGAGATAATCTCTGATGCGTAAATAACCACAATATGTCCCATTTTAATGAATGAAAAAATATAAACTTACCAGTATTAAGAACATGAGCTAAAGCATCAATGTACTGCTCATATCTGAACATAAACATCCTAAATTGAAATTGAGCCACGTTGCGATGATGAGGATTGGAATAAAATGTCTTTAAATCACAGGCTTTGTAGGAAGGAGGCACGATGTCATCTAACAACCTGATATCATATCCATAAGGTGTGACGTAAAACGGTTCCATTGTGGGCTCTGGAAAGTAAACTAAATCAAAAGCTTCAGCAAGTTGCTTAGCAAACGCACTTTTCCCCGCACCGATATTTCCATCCACGACAACAATTTTTGTATTCTCATCGAAACGTTTGACTGTACCTTCAACATAACCCCACAAAAATGAATAATACTTTGTTTCATAAGGCCATGGTTTAGGCCTTTTATAATCTGGATCTCGATTTTCTTTGCTAGTTAAGTTAGCAGTCTGAACAACACATATTCTGGTAGAGGCTAAAAGGCTACTCGACTTTTTTAAGTTTAAATAAAAAACCCGAGCAGCACTACTAAGTGCCATTTTTGACAGACAAGAAATAAATTGTAAGCTATTAACCTTTATTTGTTATTTACATCGGTCATTTGGTGTTACATTGATTGATTGATAATAATGACGACAGGGGTGATGGGGCTAATTGGGCATGGGCATTATGGCTCATGCATGGGTGGCAAAGGATTTGAAATGGATGATCGCTAAGACGGAAAGTTTAAGTGACTAAAGCGCATTTTCAAGCTCAGACGAAGAAAATCAATCGGAAGCAGCAACACGGGAAAAATGACGTATTTTTTCCCCTAGCGCCATCTGTGCGTGTGCAATTGTATTTATTTATTCTTATTTATTTATACTTTTGAGGTAAATTATTTATTCATCTCTCTTGAAGTTTCATCTTGTAATTCATGACATTTTAAAATATTTGTCTAACTCCTATATTTTCCACAAAACTTTACCTGCGCTTTACTTTACTATAATTTTATTTGTTGATTTCCTTAAAGTTAGAGCGTAAAAAAGCGAGCTTTTTTGATTAAACACTCTTTCCTTGGAGTTTTACAAAATCTTTCCTATTATTATTAGAATATATTAATAATATACTAATAATGTTATTTTCCATGTTATCTTTTGTAAGATTATACAAATCACCGAAATACGAGGAGTTTTCATTTAAATAAACTTTTACTTTAAGAATGAAAAATTGCAAAAGAATGTGCATAAATATTAGAATTTTCTGTGGGGTTCATAATTAAAATTTTGACGCCATCCTCCATCTATCACATTTTCTGAAGTAGTTTAAAAGAAGAGTTGAAACCTCTTTCGGTGAGTGAGAAAAAGAAGAGTTGAAACCTCTTTCGGAAACTAGAAACGGAGATTTTTGTATAGTGTTCTGTGGCAGATCGCCATGTCCTGGCAACTTCTAGGCATCAACCCACCAGATTAAAAAAACATCATGGAAACCAACCAACTTTAAAGGTTTTCAGATTCTTTCTCTTACCTCCAGGCAAACCTGTAAATTTTTTTTTTTAAATTTTCTTATTCAAAATAAATTTGGTATAGTTGGCTTGGCAAATCAAGGTACAGAAATTTTTCCATTCTGTTTTTAATAAAAGTAAAATGTTGGACTCACAAATGTTTACTCTTATATAATTTTTAAAAAATGCAACTGCTCGTCTGTGACTTAAATAGTTGTTATGATGAAAATTACTAATGTTGTATAAAAGAATTATAAAATGTGGCCTTCTTTAATTTCATTGACACATACAGTAGATTGATTGTTAATACAGGATTCCAAGTAGATCACCGAAGTCAAGCATCACTGACTGTGGGGATATTTCCTTATCGTGATCTGTCACGCCAATTACAGTCGCCAAAGGGCCAAATAGATTTTAAATTTGCATCTCTCTTTTTTTTAAAAAAAATAAAAAATATCATGTAGATGTTTGGCTGGAGGTCTGCAAGTTTTACCTTTCGAGTTGATCTCTTTCAGTGATGTCTTTTTTTTTTTTTAAGTTTCTTGCGGACTGCTGTCCGGAAGTTGATGGAAATCTCTCCTTGACTGCTTTTAGTGTGCGGGTGGGTAACTACTTTGATCAGCCCGCGATGGGACCAAGGATATATGGTATTGGTCCTTGTTAACTGTTATACCCTAAAGTCTGCCCAGCTACCGAATTAGACAGGGCCGGATTTAAGCAAAGCTATTGAATGCAGTTGGCCCCTTATATATTTAACTCCATTTTCAATTCATCAAGTGCAAACCCATTATTTTTTTATTGTCAATTATTAAACATCAAATTGTTTTACATGATACTGCATTCGATAATTACTAGATTGTCAAAAATATCATCATAGTTTACCTAATGTGGGCCAATGCCTTCCTCTGAAGATTTCTCCATAATGACTTCCAATTTACTTTTAATATCCAATTCTTTTTATTAATTGCATAAAAATCAGACTCCACCGAATCAGTCCACTCCATGCTTTCTTGTTCCAGTGGGTCTAAAAAGCAATATCTTTTATATTATATTGTCATCACTCATTCGAATTATGTGGGCCATCCAATTTATTTTTATGTATTTAATAATTTCAGGTTGTTTTTAAATCTTGTACAGTTCAAAGTTAAATCTCCTTCTCCAATTATTGTTTTCATTTACGCATTTGAGTATACTCATCAAAAATCTTTATCTAAATATTGCAATGCAATTTTCCTCCAGTTTCATTGTCCAAGCTTCAGAAGCATGTGTCAAGACCAGCCTGACAAGAGTTTTGTAAATTAAAAACTTGGTTTTTCTTGAAAGAAACCTAGAATTAATAAATTTTCTCAGCCCTATTTACCATTTAGAGTTGGGTTTTTATTTCAGGAGACATTCTGTTATTAATAGTAATAGGTAGAAATCGGTATTAGAAAAAAAAAATCCAAGAAATATTGCCAAAACGAAAGAAAATTATAACACTACATCAATTTACAATGGAATCAGCTCGAGTTGTGATCGATGAAGTGAAATGTTTGATTTAAAATGTTCATCTACAATTGATTTTAAATTTTCATTACAAATTAAAATGTTCATTACAAATTTGGGTAGATTTTATTTTAACCAAATTTAAAAAAAGTGTGACATTTTTTTGCTATAAATCTCAATTTTGAAACAAAATCCCATTCACAGTCAAATTTTATTAAAATGTAAAATATTTTAATGTAAAATATCTAATGTAAAATAGATATTAAAAAAGTGAAAAGAACATATTTCCTAGAGCGAGTTGTCTTTTAAACTTTCGTAATTTCTAATTTTTTTTATTATTATCCAGTTAAAATTCTAGATAAAGTCAGTCATTATCAATTTTTTTTTTTTTTTTAATAAAAATAGAAAAATCCAAGCATTTCTTTCCTCTCCAATGGACTTCCAAATTCATCTTTTGAATATAATTCGGAAGGAAAAAAAATTTGAAAATTCTGCAGAGTAGCAAAAAGAACTATTTTTCAAAGAATTAATCTTTTTGCAAGAACTCTGCAGCATTCTATGACAATGTCACTGTGTTGCCCCGATTCTGCTACAGGGCTTACTTAAACATGTATTTCTAATTCATATTTTTGATTCCCATTGTAGAATCACAGCGACATTGTTGCAGAATGTTTCTCATTTTGCAGAAAGAGTTTTCCTTTGGGATGTAACACAAAAACTTGGGTTTTCTTTTCTCTAAAAATTTTAGAAAGATTTTTCTTTTCTGCATAATTACATTCAAAAGATGCCTCTCTCATGCATAAGAGGTAAAGAAATGCTCATGATATTTCTATTCTCATTTGAGAATAAAAAATGATAATTGATACTGACTAGCTTCAGCTTGAGATTCAAATGGACAATATATAAAAAAGTGTAATTGTATTTAAAAATCGTGAAAGTTTAAAAGATAGCTCACTTTAGAAACCATGTTCTTTCATCTTTTTTTAAAGACACCATATTTTACATTTAAATAACATGACTATGAGTAAATATTTTGTCAAAAATTCAGTGTTAAAAATTATAGCAAAAGAATTAATCAATGCTGCAAATTTGTCCTTTTTTTATGAATTTGGAATAAAATTGATCCAATATTTTAAACATATTACACATAGGAAAATTTTAACTCACACATTTGGGTTTTTATTTTATCGCTCACGACTCACACCATGCTCTGATAATTTTTCGAACAACTTTTGCTACAAATTTGTATATTTTTTTTAAAAAAATATCCTGGTGTCTTCCACTGCTCAGTTATTGTGGGGAATGTAGAAATCTACTATGTCAACCTTCAGAGCAGCGATGGTTCGGGGAATAGAGCGTTCACATTCCAATAAGATGAACCGGGTCCGAATCCCAGCAACGGTTGGTCGATACGAATTCAGCATCCACCTTGCTGACGTGAAAATATCCTCAGTGGTAGACGGATCATGGGTTAGAGTCCTTTTGATGTCAGGCTAACCGTGGGAGGTTCTCGTGGTCTTCCTCTTAATGTAACGCAAATGTGGGTTAGTTCCATCAAAAGATCCTCCATGAAAGCAAATTTCTCTCAATTCAGGAGTTCCCTTGTCTTCTGGATTGGGTTCAAAATGACAAGGCTACGGAGTTGAACATTAGTTGTTGTACACCCAAAAATTGGATTGGCTGTTCAACAACAGTTATGAAATAAAAATAAAATCTCAACCTTCATCAATCGAGATGTACCCCAAGATGGAGTCGTTAGCATTGATGTTTAACAATTGTAGTGGTAGTTACACGCTGGATATTTTATATAGACAGCCTTCTATATTTAATGTTCTTAATTTTTTATTTCTGATAATTTTTTTATTTTCCAGATTGTAAAATGAAAATGACAAGCGTAGGTACAGATGGCTTGTTTGAAAACCATACAGTGAAAGAAATACAAGAGATAGAAAAAAAATTAAGGTTTGTCTGTTTAATATTTGAATAAATTGATTCAATTTTAGTTTATTTGTACCGTGAGTTTTAATGAAAATTTTGAAATATATTTTAATTTTCAAATTTAAAAAAAAAATTTAATATTTGCTTAGAACTTGCTATGTAGGAAACACTATGTTGAAAATAAATAAGAGTTGTTTCACTATTTTATCTAAATTCTCTGAATATTTAATTATGTTAATTGCATCCTTTAGCGGTAGCGCTTCGCGCTGTCGTGCCACAGGTCCCTGGTTCGATCCTCGGGCCGGGCAAGGTTCACTCAGCCTTTCATCCCTTCAGTGGGTCGATAAAATGAGTACCAAGCATGCTTGGGAACTAACACTGGGGGTTCCGCGTTCGGCTGACCACCTGACCGGAACATATGCTCCTGCACCCCAGAGCCCAAGGTCAAGAAAACTGAGATGGGCACAGTCGGCCTTGGCCCTCTTAATGGGCTGTCGCGCCACTGAGTTAGTTTAGTTTAATTGCATCCTTTAGTTTTGGTTTTGTTCCCCGTGGCAGAATCACGGTGACATTGTCGCAGAATGATACAGTGTTCTTGCATAACAATTTTTCTTTTGAAAAGTAATAAAATTAATTACTTCTCATCTATCACGCATTTAGATAATCTTTTTTTGACACGCTTAATTTACCCTGATAGCATCAGAAATCGATGTAATGTTTCAATTGTATTTTTGGCAGTTATTGATTTTCACATGGGTTTTGAATATCCCGATATATTTCAAACAATATGTTAAATTCGAATGGTGTGTTTGAGTTTTTAATTTTTAAAGCAATTATTTTATCAAATTTTTGGCAGTTATAGATTTTGATTTTTCCATAGTTTTTAATCCGATATTTTTCATACGATATTATTTATAACAACAACCTAATCTATTAATCTAAATCAAGTTTAGGACAGGTTAAGGGAATAAAACCCACCTGTCCTGTCCAAAACCAGTTTAGGACATTTCAGGGTTGAGGTTCCCTGGTCCAAAACCAGTTGAGGACCAGGGAACCTAAACCCTGAAATGAATATAAATAACAGCATAAATCAACTAGTGGTATTTGTTCATCGAATTCTATCACACATAAAATTCTTCAAGGTGAGTAATATGGCGTAACTACCACTATAAATATTAAATACCTATTCACTAGTATATAAGACATGTTAACTTGATTTTATCTTGAGGTACCTCTTGATAGATGAAGGTTGACATGGTCGATAATTATATCCCCTTAAATCTGACATCCAAGCAGGGGAGGTTTAATTTTTTTTTTCTTATGCAATTGATAGGAACACTAACAGTTAAGAATCACAAAAGAATTGTGTATAAAAATACATTTATTTATAAATATATTGTGTATAAAATACATATAAATATATTTTTTTCAACTTTTTTTTTTTTTGAGTGAGTTATTTTATTCTTATTATTAATTTTTTTGGTAAACTGATGTGGCCTTTTTTGAATTTGTGTATCTAAGATGTATCTGTTATATTTTCTTAGAAATGATATTGAGAGAAAAAAAGAGGAACTTCGCCAAATGGTTGGGTGAGAAAACATTTGAATTTTTCTTATTGATTTATTCTTTTGTATATGTGTTTACAATCTTTGTTATTTTCAGAGAGCGCTATAGAGATTTGATGGAAGCAGCTGACACTATAACAGAAATGAAACTGATAGCTGAAAATGTAAGTATGAAACCATATTTTCTGGTGTACAATTTTTTACTTCAATGTGTCTATTTGGTGTATAAATTGACATCCAAATTCAGGTTCGTCAAAAAGCAAATTTTTAACAAAATAAAAATGCAATTTGTTTCACTGAATTTACGATTTTATCGCACTTGGCAAGGTGGCAAATACTTAATATGGGCCCTAAATTTTCTGAAATCTTCAAAATGCATGTCAATTTGTGTGTTTTCAAAAAACAGAGCTCAGTTTATTGATGTTGTAGTTCACCTAAATTCTTGATATTTAATTAATTCAAACTGAATTTCTTAAAAAAAAAAAATTGTTTTTAATTTCTAAAGCAAAACTTAGGAGTTGAAAACTCATTTTTCTATTTTATCATATTTTTGAAAAAGTCAATGTGAAAAAATAGTGAAAATGTCCTAAAAATGCAACATTTAAATAAAAATTTTGATAAAAATAAATAAGTGAAAATTACGAAAAATTTAAATCAAAAAAAAAAAAAAAAATTCATCTTAATTTGTAAAATAAATTTTGAAACTGTCATTTTCATTTTTACACAGCACATCTTGCATTTTCAGGAAAAGTAATGATGAAAGTAAAGTAAAGAATTCCAAGTCATTCTAAATTCATAAGAAGAATTAAATTAAAAATAATAAAAATGAAACATTTTCATTGAATGCATGGAAAAATTAAAATTAAAAAAATTGATTTTTCGTAAAACAAAGCTTTAAAACTGCTAATCTCAATATTTTTATGCAACCACATTTTATGGAAAAAGTAACAATAAAATTCAAATTCTGCCTGTATAATAATTATAACTCTTTTAAGAAATGTGATATTTCCAATTCCTTGGGTAGTATTTTGTGGGAGTCTGGAGATCCGTCTTTGAACTGCCGACCCAATTTTTTTTATTTACGACTAATAATTTTTCAACTCTGTAGCCTTGTAATTTTGTACCCTATCCAGAAGACAAGGGAACTCCTGAATCAAGTATTGGGAGAAATTTTGCCTTCGTGGAGGACTTTTTGATGGAACTAACCTACATTTGCGTTACATGGAGAGGAGGACCATGAGAACCTTTGACGGTCAGACTGATGGTAAGAGGGCTCTAACCCGTGATCAGTATACCATCAAGGATATTTTACATCAGCACTGTGGTCGATGCACGCTGGATGCAGTCATCACTGGGATTCGAACAGGTTCACCTCATTAGAAGGTGAACGGTCTATTCCTTGAGCTATCATGGCTCGATAACCATTTTAGAATTGATGATTTTAAAAATTCTTTATTGAGTTTTAATACTTATTTACATCTTAGGCTCTTACTTATTTACATCATACTGTTTGGTGCATATAGCCTACTTTTCCATTCTCCTAGGTTTCTGGCTTATTTTAAATTTTATAAAATCTGTTTGCATTTGTATTTGCCAAATTTTTCTTAAAGTTAAGATTCAAATATGAATATTTATTACATTATGGTAATCAGAACTATTTTGTTCATGTAAAGTAAGTCCTAACACTTTTGTTACAATTTATTTATTTATTTTATATTTTTTTGGAACAATGAACTAGGCATAAATGGGTTATATATGTAAAAAAAGATTTGTTGGAATGTCAAAAAATTTTATATTTTAAAAAATGTTTTTGTTATGAAAATTCGCAGTTCAAATTTCTTCATAAATTTTTTCTAATGGTAAAAACTGGAATCTTTCCCAATCATAGGAGATATTTGAATAGAATATTTTTAAATATGTAATGATGTTATATAATCTGAAATAATGGTTCTGTTTTTCAGGTCACAACAAATGTTAAATCAATTGAAAATCGATGCACACAACTGCAGAACAGCAGTCTCCAAAATGGTATCCTCTTTGGTATCCAAGACAAAGTTTTTGAAAGGTAACAATGCTAAACTATAATTTAATACATTCGAATTTGCTTATAATAACGAGTCCTTGTTTAATGAGATCCCAGATTCATTAAAGAAATTTAAAATATTTGGTTGGTACAATGTTGAGTTCATCGGAGTATAGCTCGCTTTTAGCGAGCAAATACCAGACAGAAATATTTTTATGATTCTGTTAACTGGTTTAAAGTTTAATTTTTTCTGCTGGATTAAGTTCTAATATCAACCAGGGATTTTTTTTTGTTGTTTCAGTTGGTTTTTGAATCCTAAAATAGTGCCTCATGTAAATAATTCAAGTTTAATCTATATTAACATATTATGGAAATTATTTCTACAACTAAACTGAACAAAAAGTACAGGTAACAAAATTTGTTATTACTCAATGTGTTTTGTTTCACAAATCTTAGAAAATACATTTATAACTAATTAAATAAATAATAGCAGGAAACCCTTCTATGCTAAACTCAGTTGACTTCTAATCCTTACAGTGAACTTGTTGCTTTACTTTATTCCCTTTCCTACTAAATTATTAATATCATATCGTGTTTCCATTGTAACAAAATTAAATTTAAGTCTCTTAAAGATCCTATACCTTGCCAGTGCATCCTTTTCTACTTTGGACGAACCAAACTATCTATAAAATTTGGAACACAATAGATATCAAGAACACAACAAATCATCAATTGCAACTTATAAATGGAATTTTGAGCGAAAATTGACAAATTGAATTTCAGCACTGCCCAAGTTATTGTCACTCATCTTGATGCACTGGTCATGTATTTTGTCTATATCTGGTCTCAATAGTTTGTTTTTTCATCTTTATTTTTCTGTTTTTGTTGGCAACTTATATGTTTCAAATCACTTTTGGTTTTTCTCTTTCACAACTGGGAAGTCTTGAGAATGGGCACATATTAACATTGTCAACTTTTTATTTAATTTTTCATATTTTTTTAAAGTTAATGAAGTCTTTTAATCAAATGCAATTATAACTTGTTTTGTTTTATCTGAAGTGCACCTAAAGCATGCTCAGCTGCATTCAAAACTACTCTTGAAACAAAAAATTTGTTTCCAAAATGCAAAATTTATTCCTAAAAAAGTGAAATAAACTAATTTTTTTAACAAAAGTAAAATCTCTGCATTGTTAATTAATTGCACTGGGAAAAAAATAATTTTTTTTTTTTTTTTGCATATATGCAAATATTTGATGTTTCCTACTTGGGTTGCGGAGCGGTAGTAGCTCAGGGGATAGAGTATTTGCCTTCAATTGAGGTGAACGGGGTTCGAATCCCAGCGATGGCTGGTTGAAGCGAATTCTGCTTCCGGCTTGCACGGACCGCAGTGCAGACAGAGAAATATCCTCAGGGGTTGATGAATCATGGATTAGAGTCCCCTTGCTATCAGGCTAACCGTGGGAGGTTTTCCTTTCCATGTGACGCAAATGCAAGTTAGTTCCATCAAAAAATCCTCCACAAAGACAAATTTATCCCAATACTTGATCCAGGAGTTCCCTTGTCTTCTGGATTGGCTTCAAAATCACAAGTCTACGGAGTGGAGCATTAGTAGTCGTTAACCCAAAATTGAGTCAGCTGTTCAATGGCGGTTATAAAATAAAATAATTGGAGTGTAGAGATTTAAAATCTGAAATTAGTTTTGTTCCTAGAGCTAAAAAAAAGTTTTTTTAAATGACGTTTTTAATCTGTATTTTTTTTTCAAAATGTACGAATTTTAAAGCTTTATATATACTGGGTTTGCGTAAATGTTGTGACAAATTTCTGGGGAAGTTTTGGGCACATCATCAGGATTGCATAATAACCCGTGCCCTGAAATGTCGTCATACGCAGCTAGGGGTGCTTCCCTATTTTGACCTCTTCAGAAGCACCAAAAAAAAAAAAAAAACGTTCATAATAGTAAAACTCCCCCAACAAATGAGGATATTTCTGGGCATAGATTATTTGCAATTTTAATTCGGACGATGATGTGCTCTCATTGTTTGTCCCCTAGTTTGTCATTTTTAAACTTGTACTCTTTGACAAAAAATGTCATTTACAAAAATAAAAAGTGTAGCTTTGAGCGAGGAACATATTGCAGATTTGAAATCAGGTATTTTAAGATCTGTTAAAAAATCTTATGTAACAGAATGTTTTTTTCCTCCAATGTTATTAAACTTGCATTAGAAAATGAATATGTTTTTGCAAATTAGTTCCAAGTTAAATAAAATAATGTTCTTGTTAAGTCAGAATATATAATCACTGCGTTACATACCTGCCTACTCTTCTGTTTTTATAACGAAGACGACTATCTATTTTTCGACTATCTCCTGTTTACCTTTATATTCTCAAATTTCTCGGTATTTGTTGAAGAAGTTTTCTTTAAAAAAAATTTGCCGATAAAATATCCGCTGATACTAAGAATACTTCCTATTATTCCTCAACAGATGGTGCTATTGCCAGTACTGCAATGTGTTGATCATTTATAGTTTAAGTAATTATAAATAATGGTTAAAAAAATCTTCTTTAGATTAAGATTTATATACATATTTTTTGCTTTGCTAAATATAAGTGCTTATTATTTTCAATTTTTAATTTCTCTTTTTGGCTTGCATAATTATGATTTATAACGAACTTGTTTTAAGAATTCATTATTATTAACCCTTCATTATTATAATGTCGTAATTATTAACCCTTATTTTGACCTGTAACAAATTTATCAAAATTTAACTCGTAGCCTGAAAAATGGTGCTAGTAAAATCTCCGTTATTTTATTTCTCCAACATTGGCAGGTATGGCATTAGATCAGAGAAATTTTTCTTTGCTTTATGTATTTTTGTCATTTTAATTTTATTCTTGGAGAGAGTTTGACAAAACTTGAGCGTAGAACATGAGGTTAATATGAAGAAGGAAACAAAAACAATCTGTAGAAAAAGCAACCCATCAGAAATTTTTGGCCAAGATGGAATATTCCAAGAGTTTAAAAGAAAAAAAAAGTTAATAAGATTCCAGAAAAGCGATGGAATCTTATATTTGAGCATTCCAAGGTTTTTCTTACTTAGATAACAGCTGTACTTGCTCGATACTCTTGTCTAATTCCACTTGACTATAAATTCCAATAACTGAGTTAGTCCATCTGTATGAGTGATTTTAATATGTTGATTTTCATCGTCACTGTCTTCGTCATCTTTGCTAGATTCATTTTCATTATTGACGATATTAACAATCTAATCGATAATCTCAAAATCCAGCAGCTTGTTTTCCTGGGTATTTAGAAGATAAATTTCAGAATTATTTTTTTTTGTGAGTGGGGGGGGGGTAGTTTTAAAAATAAACTAGAACAAAAAATTCAGTTAAATAATAATATTCAGTCATTAAAATATTCAGTTAAATCGCAAACTCAGATAATTGGGACTCTACCGTATTACCTAGAATCTTCCTTTTTAAAACTTAGCTTTGTTTTTACTCCCCTCTAAAAAGCAAATAAAATTTTCTTTTTATTCTAGAAAGAAAAGCAAAGAATTTCTTTATACACTTGCATCACAAATCAAAATACTAATGGATTCACCAACAAAAGTATTTATAATTTTTTAATCGTTTTAGCTTAAGTGTTGTTATTATGATGTAAAAATTCTTTTCTCTTTTGTTAGATTTGGAATTCCATTGAAAGCAAAAATTTCATTGATTCAGTGTGCCTGTACTTGCTGGCGAGGCACATTCATTCTCTTCTTATTCTCAGTCCAGATTACTGTTCTCAGTTTCCTCTCATCAACAGGCAATGGTCTTCCATAGCTCAGTTCAGAACTGTTTTACTGCAGGTAATTTTTACTTATTTCAGTAATAAATCATAAAAAAAGTCTTCTGCTATTTTATCAATACAAATTTTGGTTAATACTAAACGATTTTGATTGCATTACTAAAATGAATAAATTATCAAAAGTGGAGTAAATTTATTTTACATTTTCGGACTTGCATATTTCAATTCCTTTAAGATGAACCAATATTTATTATCATGACTTATTGCTCATAGAGGGCACTATTTTACAAATATATTTCATCAAAAAGGAATGGAAACACTATATAAAACGGAGCGATGCTGATGTTGCAACTCAATTTCGTTTTTGCTTCTAAAATTGTTTGATTAATGTCTATTGGTTTTTAACCCTTAAAAGCAGCTCACCTGGATTATTCTTGCACACTTGAATGTTTAAAGAAGAAAGAATGCGATGAACGGACTAACACTATCGGTGACACCACGGAAATGTCTCAAAAGTGGGAAAGGAGTTCTCCTCTCCTTCCTATATATATATATATATATATATATATATATATATATGTATATATATATATATATATATATATATATATATATATATATATATATATATATATAAATATATATATATATATATATATATATATAAAACATATGAAGCTTCAGCTAATCTTTTTATGTAATTCCTTTCCTGTAAATCCTTTTCTTAATATATATTCAAAACGAACTGCTCTTTCCAGCACTTTAAAATTCACATCCTGTCTTGTAATCTATTTATAGTTCACGTATATATTAATTAACAGTTTGACATTTTTCCCTTTGCTAATTTGTGAGTACCCCACGATCTATTTAATCAATTACAATTACTGACATTTCCCTAAAATGAGACATTTTGCGAATTTACTTTGCAGGATTTCCCTAACTTTTATTGAGGAGCACAACGATTTTGTGTCTCGCTCATGATTGTTCTCGCTCTATTAATTGTTAAATAAATATTGTGCCCTCTTTCACTGCTTAAGACCTGTTTTAATCCTTCCCACTCGGCAACGACGTTTTATATATATATATTATTAAAAGAGTCTGAATGATCTGAACCCCACAAAATGAGAATCAAATATTTGATTAACTGTAAATTTAATTACGCAAATATCGAGCCAAAAATTGAAGGGGCTGTGTCCCTTTATTTATAAAATGTAATGGGACTAAGACCACCTCTGACCCCCCCCCCCCCTGGTCCCATGGTCCTTCAACACTATGCAAAAACATGTACTGCCACCATTTCATTTTGTGGTTCCATATCATAAGTTTCTTTTAAAATTTTATGTGACACAAGTTCTTTGTCTATACTTTTAAACTTGTGTTAATAAATACTTTTTTTTCCAATCTTTTTTGTTTAAATTTTAGAATTCCCAGAAAGTTTTGGAATCGCAAGAGGCTGAACCTGAAGTAGATATTTTTTTATATACATTTTTCATTATTTTTTAAATTATTGTAGGTAAGCATTAATTTGGTTGTGTTAATTTGGATAGGATGTCTTAGGACCCATATGCTGTTTGTGTTTGCTCACTAATTCCTCACTGCAGCACATATTCTTAGAGTTTTTAAATACTCGTCAGGTAATGTTTGCTGTATTACAGTTTTATAATTTTTTTTTTCAGGCAGGAAATCTTTATTTAATTTTGTTTCTTTGTCATCCTTACAGAATGTATTGAAGAATATTTTTCAAGTTGAAAAAACTGGTATGGTGTTCTTCATGCTATTTTTCTTTTTCTGTTAAAACTTCATATTGCTTAACACGGTGATTCTCAACCTTTTATTATTTATTTATTTTTTTTTTGTTGTGGTACACTTTTAACGATTTCGAAATTTGACGGCACACAAAGAAAATCATTTGTAAACAAATAAATTGTTTACTTCCCTATAATACACTGTGTAAAATAGTTTATGATAAATAATTCTGAATATAAAATAAAATCTGTACTACAAAAACATGTTTATTAAGGGGTTGAATAGCTCTTTTGACTTGGGCAGTTCTTATTTCGCCTTCTTTCCCTTGCATTGCATAATAGTTCTTTTGTTTTATTTTTTATTTGTTATTCACTATTATTTTTTTGCTAGTTATTAAATTATTTTTTTTTACATTAATTGTTATTTTTCGTGATTCCTTGTTAAATTGTTTTTTTTTTTTTGCTAATTATTGTTTTTGTTTGTTAATTATCCTTTGTTAATTTGTTTTTGCAACTATTAATTGTGTAGCTTATTTTTATTGTTAGCTTTTATTTCCTTTTGTAAGCTAACATTTAGCTTGCTTTTTTTATTAATTAATAGTTTTAATAGTCCTTAAATTTCCTAAGATTGTCTAACTCAGGACTATCGCTGACAAAGATGTTTACGCCGTTAAAGCGTTGAAAAATTATAAAAGTATATGTATTATACTTTTCTTTAACTTAAACTTTACTAAAAAGCATTAAAATTTTTACCATATCATTTCAAAAATTTGGCTGTGCACTTTAAGAATTTGGCTGAACACAAAAGTACTTAGGCACAGTGGTTGTGAATCACAGTAGTTATATAATAATTGAATTTGACCCTCAATTTTTAAGCGGTCCTATTATCCTATTTTATGTGTACATTTCACAAAATAATTCTCACTCATTATTAAAATAGCAGAAAATTTGAAGCTTTTGAAAAATAAAAGCAAACTAAAAGGTAATCTGCATATAAATTTTCTTCAAAAAAAATTTTTTTTTAATGTATAAACAACTTGATAGCTTTATTTTATATTTTAAACTGAAAATTATGAGAAAATTGACATTCAAAGATGCATTTTTAAATAAAAATTGCATATATAAACAAAAGATTTAAAATTACTAAAAAATTCATAATATAGAAGAATATAATATACTGAAAAATTCATTCAAATAATTATTTGTACTTCACAAATGCATAATATTATAGTTCCTAGAAATTGAGAACTTTTTGTAGATTAAGATTTTATAAAGAGATTATTTGTAGATTAAGATTTAGCCTGTAATTTATGAGATTATGATACATTGTCTGCATAATGAACCGTTTCTTTCTTTTTATTTTTAGCGAGAGACCAAGTTTGCCAGTTTGTCAATGTTGTACAGATGACACTAAAAATAATTTATGTTCTCTTTTATCCTTCCAATGAAAATGTTTCAAATAATGGTATTTATACATTTATTTATATGTTTCATTAAAAAAGTGCTTTTAGTTAGCAATTTTAATAGTATTTATACTTTTCTAGGTTTGGAGAGAAATTTACTGTATAATTCTCTAACGAAATTAATAAGTTCCAAAGAACCAGGTAAGTAAACTTATTGCACATCTAATTTATTGTACTGCTAAGTCTTTATAGTGAGGTTCCTATTCACAATTTTGGCTGAGAAACTGATTGTTAAATGTGACACTGGGCAATGTATCATCACTCTAACATTGCGATGTTTCTTTACACTAATATTTTGTATTTGGTGTTGTGTTATTTCAAATTCTTACACTTTTTGATTGATAAGTTTTCTTGAAATAAACTCAATCCTCCCTTACAAAAAAATGCTATAATTCGTCTAATTATCAATAAATTATCTATATTTCTTTTAAAAAATCAATAAATCACAACAGGGACCTGATAAATTAAAAATAAAAAAAATTCAATAACTTGTCCTGGAGGGGGGTTTGCAACAAACATTAATCTGCCGCTGCTTAGGTCAGTAAATAAGTAATTATGAATATAAAAATCAAAATTAAAATGCGTATTGTGATCATTCATAAAAATCTTCATAAACAAAAATATAAAAACTTTGCTGTTGAATTCAGAAAGATTAAAAACTTAGGAACAGCTGGCACTATAATGCACGTAACATCCCAGTCATCCCTTATCGTAAGTTTAATTCATTACTATCAATAAAAAAAAGAGGAAAAAGCTGTTTGTGCGAGTGTACGGTCATCCATTTCATGGTCAGGGAAAATACTCATCGGTCGCACTTGTAACTGTTATTACGTTTTCAGAAATAGTACTCATTGTCATGCGTTGTAGACATCGTAAAACACCGCATATATTTTGGTAAATCGCAATTTTCGATGCTTTAAAAAAGTGCTAATCCAAACATCGGATTGACGATGATTACATAAAATCGAAAAATGTCTCACCCAGTCCTAGTTAAATGAAAGGGCTTCTTTGCTGACTGAGTGCTGTTCCATATTCAGGCAAATATTCAGTTATTAATCAAGTTCTTTACAGTTTTTGTACAAAAAAAACTCCTGTTGTACTTTAGACAAAAATCTAACAGGATTAAAAATCTCGAAATCTAATATGCTCAATAAGTTTAAAGGGTACTTTTTTCATTTTGCTAGCAAGAGTAATTTCAACTATTTTATCTTTTTTTTAAAAATAAATAAAAACGTCACTTAAAAAAATTAATGAAAAAAACAAAAAACAAATATGTAACAAGAACAAAATATTGAAATTTTTCCTTATTGATAAAAATGCTATTGATGTTTTCAGTAACATTGTATTTAATTTAATGTTTTATTAATGAAACAGAGCTTTAATGCATTTTTTAAAAATTTTTTTAAGGTCCTGTATCAATGCTGGATTTGAAATCAAGTGCAATATATAAATTTTTACCTAGCAGCATTACAGGTAATAATTTGCTTTGAAATGTAGTTTTTTTTTTTTTTTAACTCAGATTGTTAAACAGAAATAATCATGAAAACAATCATTGATCATTTTCACTCTGTATTATATAGGCGAGAAACTTTACAAAATTACAATGGGGATTGACTAAAGATAGTCAGCATTTGGAAGAAACAAATTTCTTGAAATTATGATCTTGTATGCATTTTATAACCAGCGTTGAATAGTCAACCTAATTTTTTAGGTTAATGACTACTAATGTTCAATTCCGTAGCCTTGTAATTTTGAACCCAATCCAAAAGACAAGTGAATTCCTGGATCAAGTATTGGGAGAAATGTGCCTTCTTGAGGACTGTTTGATGCAACTAACCCACATTTGCATTGCATGGACGAGAAAGCTACGAAAACCTTCCAGGGTTAGCTTGATGGCAAGGAGACTCTAACCCATGATCCATCTACCATTAAGGATATTTTACGTCTGCACAGTGCTCCGTGCTAGCCGGATGTGGTATTCGTATCGAGCAGGCATTGTTAGGATTCAAACGTGGTTCACTTCATTTGAAGGTGAATGCTCTATCCTCCGACCCATCTTGGCTCAGTCTTGCATGTAGTGGCTAATCGCCTATTTTTTTCTCGCATAAAAGGAATATTATCACAAAGAATCATACACCGAATTTTAGAGTGTGTGAAAATTCCACATTTTTAAAAATTACGGCTTTGAGAAATTCGTCATGACTAAGGCAAACTGATTAATTTCTTGGGATTATTGATTCACAGTCACAAATATACTCTTCCTTTGATCATGTTTTTCTCGCATTATTTACTTATTGATATCATTTTTCAAAAAATATCTTTAAGCCGGTGTAGTTATTTACAATTACAAGATAAAAAAATTTTTAATAGAATTTAGAACATTTCATTGATACTGAAAGTATTTTTCAGATTTCCGACCCATTTTAACGACTTCTCTTGAACAATGTGGAATTGAATTTCTTCAATCAAAGTGCACTAGTTGGCTTCAAGAGTAAGTTTTTTTTTTTTACTTAAGTTAGTTTTAATTTAAGTCACCAATATATCTTGGTGAACAGATAAATTTATGATCTTGGTATGACAGTAAAATTTGACATGATGAGTAGTGTTTTAAAAAATTTCTTAAAAGTGCTTGTTTTTTGTTTTCATTTTTTGAAAGCCCATAAAGGTGCATTTTTCATTGGGTGTTTTTAGAAAGTGCCTAATTTTCCTTTTTAGGGAATAAGATTTTTTTCTTTACTGTGTCGATTTTCTGCATATTACGCAGAAACCTGGTTTTCACATTGCTCTATTCAACATTTTCACAATTAATTCAGCCACAATCTATTTTGGCTTGTCGTCGGTGCGAAACATGTAATAGCACCAATCCTGTTACATGTTTCATTAAATAATTGTTGAGTCCGCAGGTGTGTCTACTGAGCTGTTATTGGTGAGATTCTTGCATTCTCATGTGCAATTCGGCTGCACTTTGCAAGATATTCTCAATTTCAGGCCTCTGAAATCAAATGGGAAAATCTCTCAATCTTTTTATGGTGGCTAATCAAAAAAATTATTCTTTGTCTAAAACTAGTTTTTTTTTTTTTTTTTTTGATCATGTAAAGTGTTTGAAAATTAGTTTGCATTTTGTTAATGTATATAGTGCTTAAAAATATTTTTTAAGTGCTTAAAAAGTACTTTAAGGGTGCTTATTTTTTTGTTGAGAGATTTGGCTACACACCCTGATTTGAAATTCTCTAAGCAGTTTGAAAAATAAGTTAACACAAAAGTTTGAAAATACAATTAACGCAAAAATTAAATTGCTGAAAATGCATATTTTTCATATTTTTATTTATTTTTTACATTATTTATCTATTTTTTTCTTATTTTTTGCATAGCCAGGGAAATTATTATTAAAAGCAAATAATAGTAGTTCAATTGAGTAAATCTTTGAACTTACTGGACACTTTTCATTTTTGACATTTCTCTTAAGATTTTTTGAAAAATATTAATTAGACTGTTCCGTAACTTAAGGAATATTAAGATTCAGATATCTTAAGAAATATTAAGTCATGAGTAAAGGACCAGTAACAGATTAAGAACCACACAAAATAATTTGGAACTTTCTATGGCATAAATTGAAATTAGTCTTTGACTTTTATATATATATATTTATATGCATTATGTTTATTTGGTTTCATAAATCTAACTATTTATATTTTCCAGGTGACATTTCTTTTAAAAATTTTAGTTTTACTCTGCGTATTGAACACAGGCAAGGCCAACTAATCTGCTTTGAGCTGAGTTTCTCAGTTTTAAAATTTTTATTATGTGCAATCTATGGGATATTTAAGGATGCTATTTCAGCAATACTTAACTATTTCATTTACTTATAGCATTAAATATGTTCAGCTGTTTCTTTCTTTTCTATTAAGATTTTTGAGCAATTAAAACTGATATGGTTAGCCAAATATAGCTCACACAAGATCATAATAATTGTTGTGTTTCTTCTTAATGTATTGCGTGTAATATATATGTACAGGGAAAGCAGAGAAATTTTTTTTTTCCAGATTTGAGTGCAAACTGTATTGGGTAATATATTTAATTGTTTAGTAGACATTCAATTATGTTCATGGTTCTTAATTTTGTTTCTTACAGAATCAAAGTGAATCTTCAGTCAGATTTGGGGACATTGTTAAATTATGTTAAGTCAGTGAAAAGTCTGTCCTTGATTAGAGAGGCATTGTTTGAAAATTTGTGCGAGGTGAAGATTTTATTTTTACTCATTAAGGACTTGTTTCTTAACTGTTAAGTTACAAGTTCCTTATATTCCTAGATCTCAGTTTCTTTTTTCAATTCCTACTATTAGTTCACACTCTCCCTATATATTGTTCAATTTTTCAATTGTTAATAAAATACTTTTTATTCATGCACTCAAGTTCAAATACACTTTTTTTTAAACTTGTAGTGGATGATACTTGATGTTAATACAGTTTTTTCAAATACTAATTCATTCATTAAATTTAATTAATTTTAGTTTTATAAGAGAAAAATTATAATAATTTAATGAAAAGTAACTAAAATAAAATTTTTCCTTGTTGACCTAAGTAGGAATTGAAATAATTTTTTTTTTTTATATTACTTGTTTTTAAGTATGTGGAATGTTTTATGTACTTGTATAAATATGTACACATGTTTAAAGAAGTTCACTTACTTAACTGAATTAAGTCGAAACCTGTTTTAGCGAATTCCTAGGGACCGAAGCAATAACGAAAATTTGGTATACCGATGCTGAGAATTTCAATGGGAACCAAAATGATTTCTTTACCAAGTAATTTTCTTGTATAAAAAAGTAATAAATATTGCATTTAATTACAGATTTAATCTAATTGTACTCTACGTGTAGAAAAAATCAAATCAATATTTTAAAAGCTCACAAAAACAATTAAATTAAACGGAACAATTAATTTATTATCACTTACCTATCTGAAATTGCGTAATACGTAATTTTTTTCTGTACAAATGATTTAGAACTATCAGAAATTACAAACTCCTCCAAATTATGCGCGTTTTCAAACAGCTGAACTGGAAAATAACTCGATTGGAGAGCCACTATTCACTCTATTTTGACTCACTCACTCTGTTTTGAAGATGAAAAAATATTTAAATTTTGAAATCATTGTGTACTTTTGAACAGTGGAAAAGTGTTTTGATCATGGAAAAGAAATGAAAATCATTGCTAATTTCCACCTTCGTTAAAACAGATTACGAATTTCAAAAGATCGGTATTTTTAATCCATTGTTTCTATGGAGTTTTCATTTGGGAAAATATTCGTTACATTGAAATTTTTGCTATTTTGGATTTCGCTGAAACTGGATTTGACTGTCTTATGATTACTCTCAATTATTAAAAACTGTTTTGTTTCTTCTTTAAATGATCACTTTTTTTTTTAAATTTTGAGTTTGGTTCTCTAAACTCACATCCAGCCATTAACCTTTAAAACAATTTTACCGTGGCCCCAGTTGAGTTCAAAATTGGCTCAATATGGGTCCAATAAGAACATGCACCGAGGGACCAATATTGGAATATATTTTTAATATTGGTCTTAGATTGGCCTATATAGAGCCTACTTTATCCAATATAGAGCCTACATTTTCTAAATAATGGTTACAAAATATTGGGTGAAGCTGACAATTCTATATAAGATCAATATTGGTTGTGAAGTGGTTGTAAGATATCACGTGAATCAAAAAATTCCATATAGGGCAGGGCTCGAAAAGCCGCCCGTCCTCGGCTGTCAAAAATTCCCCGTCGACAACGAATTTCTCGAATCCGACGTCCGCACGGACGGCCATTTTCTTATTAATGCTCGTGATACATTTTAAATTTTTGTTATCTTACAGGAGTCTAGCGCTTCACTTCTTAAATGAAGCTCTAATCTAGAAATACAGCAACATACTGCACATGGTGGAATTGATGTTTTCTCTGTCTGGGAGTACTGTGGGGGTTGAAAGGGGCTTTCAAGCAATAAACTTACAAAAAAAACATTATGTACTGGTCTTAAACAAGAAGCGTTAAACGCAATTATGAACATCCACCTAAATGGAAAACCCCTTTCAGATTTCTGTTCAGAAACCTCTGCAAATCATTGGCTTGATTGTGGAACTGCCAACGTCATATTTGATTCATTTAAAAAACGCACTACCCTCAGAAAATTGACATTCCAGATAACTTGACCTTTGTCATTTAAATTATTATTATTATTAACCTAGTATTTCTATTATCCTAGTATTGTTATTAGTAACCTAGTATTTCTTTTATTACTGTATAATGTAATCCTAGTAACTACTAATTCATTGTGCAATTTATATAAATGTTTGTAATAAATAGGATAAAATTATGTTTTTATTTATTTAGAAGCTACGGGTTAGTTTCAAATGAGGATGGGTACATTGTTGGACATGCCGTCCTCGGGGACGGGTAAAATTTCTGAGTTTTTTCGAGTCCTGATATAGGGCCAATATCAGAAAAATAAAGGCCTTTTACATCCTTACTCAGCCAAGATTCATGAATAATATTAGTCCAATGAGGGGCCAAACTATTTTGCTGCCAGAGAAACTATCAGTCAATGATAGGATGAACATTAAAATAAAAATTTTCAGTCTCGTCTTATTCAACGAATAGCTATTAAAAAAGTTAACATACTTCAATATATGTTAAATTTTTTATCATATTTTTAGATCGAGGAGTGGGACATGATATGCAGTGCTCTACTGAACAAGTCATTCTCAATTTGGGATTTTTTTCTGAAAGACTGTTTCTTGAAAAGTATTGAGGTAATGCAACCATTGTTGCAAACTACTTACATTTTTTATTAATAAAAATAGAAATATTGTTTGAAAGAAATATACAGACAGGGTTGCCACTCCACAAGGAGAATTGGGAAAACCTGGAAAATATAGGGAAATCACCTAAAAGAACAGGAAATTTTGATTTTTTCTATATGAACTGGGTAAATGCAGGGAATTTTGTTTCTTATTTTCGTCTTTTAAAAAGGGTAGCCACTCAATGCGTAATCTATGGGATCTCTATTATAGGATGATATTTCAGCTATACTAAACTATTTCATTCACTATAGCATTATTTAAGTATGTTCAGCTGTTTGTCCAGCAATTAAAATAAATAAATATAGTTAGCCCAGTATAGCTCACACAAGTGCTCAGGAATTGTTGTGTTTCCTCTAAATATATTGTGCATAATATGTACGAGGACAACATGGGGATTTTTCCCCCCTGATTTGAGTGACAACCCTGTCAGATGAATTATGAGGTGAAGATTTTATGCAGGAGTGTCTGATCGCACGAACAAGGCACACAAAAAAATTCAGATAACCATGGGGAAATTTTTGGTCTAATTAAAAAAAGATGCTACAAAATTTTTTATTGTAAAAAAAAAAAAATTTGCTCTTAAAATTTTTCTCAGTTAATAAGAATGAAATGGGAAATTTTCTCTGCCGAAAAAATCTTACGAGAAAGAAAGGCAAAGATTGCTTTGACAGAGTAGACAAAAGTGAAATAATATGATTGCATTAAAAGAGAAATACTAGTTTCTATTATGTTAAAAGAAAAGGTGCATTTTTCATTATGTTAAATATCATACAAATAAATTTATATGCCAATGCATTTGCTTAAAAGTTTGAATTTCTGAAGTTTATAAGTGGTATCTTAAATTTATTCTTATAAATTATCACTATTTCAGTATATTTTGATATAATATTTCAGTATTCAGTATATAATTATCTAAAATCAAATGAATTTTTTTTCTTTTTTAGAGAAAAAATTATTATCGAAAGATTTTATAACTGTACAAACTTTCTAAAATAGTTATTGTAACTCAAAAAAAAAAAATAATAATTAAATAAATAAATAAAAAAATGTAATTTTCGGCATCCTTGGTTTTATGTATACAAAGACAGGCTAATCCGATTGATTCACGATTTTATTTTCCTATAATTTAAAAAACTGCAAGACAATATACTACAAAACATGTTTATTAAGGGATTAATTAGCTCTTTCAATTTTTGCAGTCCTTATTTCGTCTTTTTTCCCTCTCATTGTTTAATAGTTCTTTTGGGTTTTTTTTAACAGTTATTATTTTTTGCTAGTTATTAATTGCTAATGTTTTTTTTTATTTATTTTTTTTACACATTTTATTTTTTGTGATTCCTTTTTAACTTGTATTTTGTAAATTATTGATTGTTAGCTTGTTTTTTCATTGTTTTTTTTGTTAGTTATCCTTTGTTGATTTATTTTTATAACTATTAATTGCATAGCTTATTTTAATTGTTAGCTATTTCCTTTTGTATGTTAATATTTAGTTTGATTTCTTTTGTTAATTAAAAATTTTATTAGTCATTAAATTTCCTGCTTATTTTAACATTTTAAGATTATCAGAGACAAGTCTGTCACTGATAAAACCCTTTAAGCGTAAAAAAATTATAAAAAGTATATATATATAATATTATATATGTACTTTTCTTTAATTTAAACTTTACTCATAATTAAAAAAGAGCATTATAATTTTTACTATGTCATTTTTAAAATTTGGCAGTACTTTTTAAGAATTTGGCGGCACAAAAAAGTGCAGTGGCTCAGTGATAGAGAATCACTGATTTAGGGTTTAACCAATTCTTGAACCTGAGTTTAAGGATCCCTTTAAAAATGGGTTGTTTTTAATTTTAAAAGTTAAATAATCTGAATTAAACTAGTCATACTTTTAAAAAAATTCGAAATTTTAGTAAAACCTCTTTAAGTTTTGAAATTATTTTTCCTTACTGCAATGAAACAATTTTGTATGGTATATACTAATAGTATTTTTTCGAAAATAGTGCCAATGGCCCCCTCCCTGGGCGTAGCATTAAATGCCAATACAAAATTTAACTTAATACATTTAATTATTTGTGATTTTTGTTTAATTTTTTGAGTCCTAGTGAATTATAGGTATAATCCCAGTGAATTATAGGTAAATAAACAACTTTTAAGCTTATTTCTTTCTTTGCCATCAAATTTCAAAATTCTCAAAAGTGTGCCACAGCAAAAAAAAAAAAAAAAAAGTTGAGAATCACTGGATTAATAGATTGTTTTATGGTAGCCCTATTTCTAAATTAAAAAGTCGGAATATTATAATGAAAGATTATTGAAGTCTTATTTATGTTCTTATCATTTGAAGGATATCATTAGTGAAAGTGTTCTGAATGCGGGTGAGAACTCTCAAAGGAATATCGAGAAAACCTTAACTGAAATTGGCTGTGAAACTACCAGGTAATAACATCCTTTTCAACATATTGTTTTCTTTTTTGCTTTTACAAGAAAATCAAAATTTTAATTTGTTGTAAGGAATTTCTCAGAAAGTTAAAACCTATTGTTTTTTATCTACATATCATAGGTGCCAACTCTCCTACTTTTTTTGTTGAAGGAGGCTCTGTCAATACAGGGTTGCCACTCCACAGGGAGAATAGAGAAAACGTGGAAAATACAGAGAATTTAAAAATTACATAGGAAAATGCAGGGAATTTTTAGTTTTTCTTTATAAACTAAGAAAATACAGGGTTTTTTATTTTATTTTCATCTTTTAAAAAATGGTGAACACTTTGAGCACAATCTATGGGATATTTCAGTTATATTAAACTATTCCATTTACTATAGCATTATTTAAGTTTGTTCAGAGCTGCTCCTTTTTTTTCTCTAAGTTTTTCCACGATTAAAATGAGCATAGTTAGCCCATTATTATAGCTCATACAAGAGCAAAGTAATTCTTACCTCTTAATATATTGTGTATAATGCATATAGGGTAAATACAAATTTGAGTGACAACACCGTATGATTTTATATCATAGATGCCAACTCTCCCTTGTTTTTTTTTTTTTTTTTTTGGAAGAAGGATCCTTAAATACCATTCCTTGAAACTCTCTTAAATTATGCTACAGTGTGCAAAATAAAAAAATGGAGGGAAAAGAAACACCCTAATAACTTATTTCTAGCGATCAGATTTTTGTTACAGAATTAAAATTTTATTGTTTTAAAAATCTGATCTTAAATAGGCTAATTTATAAGTGCTGATGATATTTTAAATTATGAAATGCTGCTTTCTTTGATCCACGTTTGTACCCAAAATATTTGGGAAGAATAGTTCAATTCACAGATCTGAAAACACTATTACATTAAATTTGTTATTTATTCATTATCAAATAAAAACCTTTTTTCCATACTAATTAACAAAAAAGACTATTTTAATGTGAATTTTTTTGTTTTAATATTCTTACTTTAATGTAGAGTTTAATATAGATCAGATATTTGTTAGAGAATTTCCGATAAACCACATTAGATTGTGTTAATCAGTCAAAAAAATAAGTTCAGTCTTAAAATTTCTTTAGAGTGGCACCCATGCTGGTTCAAAATATCTAAGTTAAGGAATCAAATAAGTGTAATTTGTTTCTCAAGATAATGTTGACTGTTCTATTAATTCCACAAAGTAATGCCACAAGTGAACCAACATTGTGTGACAAAATTTACAAGATTCAGTTCATCAAGGAAAATTGAAACTTTAAATGCTTTGTTAGTTGAAAAAATTCAATTTGTTAAACAGTAATGATTAATACTACCAAAAGTTGTTTTCAAAAAATTAAATGCTAAATAAGCTACTGTAGTTTTTTTTTTTTAAAAAAACAGCTACATGCCCTAAAACATAAGTGCAAAAGGTATAGTTTTTAATTGGAGTAATTGTTTTTCTTTTGTATTTAAATGTATGTGTTTGTGTATAATTTTAGTTGCAATAGTAAAATTTTATTTCTTTTTTCTAAATTCATTTATCTATAAAATCAATTTGTGGAATGAAATTTTGGTGTTTTAATGCAGTAGAAAACCAATTAACTGGGATGCTCGGAACCATCGCTATCCCAGATGTCTGAATTTCCTGGTTTTCTGGATCGCCAAAAAGGGCCGTTAATCGATGTTTTATCAAACCCAAACTACAAGGAAAAAGTGAAACACGTTTCAAAATAAGAAAATTAAAAGATCTCCTAAATCAAAAAAATAAATAAATAAATAAAAATTTAGCAAAATAACATTTAATAGGATAAAAACATTTTCAAGTTTAGACAAGAAAAACAAGTTTAAAAAATACAAAATTCGCATATTTATTTTTTGATAATAATTAAAGTCCCCAAATTAACTAATATAAAACAAAATCAATAATTGAAAAACGCAATATATTTCATACCTAATTATACGGGGGATGAAATGAAAACTTATTAATCTAAATAAAAGCAACACTTGAAAATTATTGAACCGAAACAATATTTAAAAAAGGCACTAGCATAAATATTAAAAACTGGAACAAGGCAGGATATTATAATATCGGGGGGGGGGGACCAACTTAATGATAAAATTTATGAATTAAAATAATAAATCAGAGTATGAAATTTATCTTAAAAAGAAAAAAAAAACTCAAATGCAGTAGAATCAGAAGAACAGAATCAAAATTAAAAAAAGAAAACTATTATCTGCTTCATAAAATAATCATCTGCTTTTAGTAACAAATAATTATATGCTCAAATTAATAAACAATCTTCTCCTTTTATTTTATTTTTTATAAAAGGACTATTTTTAACGGAAGCAGATTTGATTCCACATTAAGAAAAACGTGCTGATGATACAGCATTTCTAAAAAATCAGAGTTTATTCTCAAAAAAAAATATTGTTTTGTTAATCGATGTCAAATAGATGAATATAACTGGTGATTAAAAAACGTTTCGTTCAAATAAATGATGCATTATCGGAAATAATAAAACAATTCATCATAATAAATCAAGGATAACAAAAACTGAGTAACTAAAGTGGATTTAAAGTACATCTCAAATGTCAATACTCTTCCCCAGAAGTTTCAAGTTACTTAACTTGGACATTCATTGATATACTTGTGCAGTGCATTTTCCCCACCCCCTCATAAATCAAAGAGAAAACGAAATCAGCATGCCACTCCTTTAAGTTTGATTGATGGCAGCTTATCAGAAAAGCAACTGACATGCAGGAGAAAATAAAACATTTGTCCCTTCCTTGCCCCCTCTCGATCTAATGATCTTCAAGGTCAGGGGAAGAATTTAAATTTCTCTGGGCAAACACGAAGAATTCCCCCCTTTCTCTCTACTCAACTTCAAGGATGAGTCAAATTTCTGCTTTTTTTTTATAATCGTTATACTTCAAAATAGTGGCAACACCAAGCAAAATTCTTCCCGGTTTTAATGGTTTTCTACTGTATTTAAATTTGTGTGAGACAGAGAACAAATTTTTAAGACTAAAAATGTTTCTTCTCTAAGCATATTTAGAGAAATTAGTTGAGTACCTAAAAATAACATTTTAATATAGAAAAATAGATTTCGGTTGACTTTTTAAGTTTTCCTGGTAATAATCTTTTCAAATTAATGGTGTTTGCATGATAATCGATCACTATTTGTAGAGGGAAAAAATGCACACTTTTCACATGGAAATATATTTATTTTGAAAAATATATAATGCAGTGCTTTTACTGTTAATTTTTTTTTTTTTTAATACAATTTATCTAAAGTAAGATGCCTTAAGGGCCCCCCCCCCAGGCATTGCTAGGGGACCCTTGTTCAATGCATTGTATATTTTGATTTTGAATATTCTTCGATACTGGTTGTATGACACTTTATTTTATAAGTGATAAAGTCATTATTTATTTCAGTTCCAAATCAAACATTTCCCTCTATGTGTGGTCGGAGTCACCCCAAGACATCATTGCAAACATAGCATGGCATTCCAGACACCACAGAAATTACTGGGACAGTGGTCAACTCAGCATGAAATCTATGGGTTTCACACCAAAAGTTCAAAGGTAGGAATTTTTTTCTTTCTTTGAATGAACTCACACAATAAAACAGGTCTTGTTTTCAAGCAATTGTTACTTTCCATAATTTTTTTTTTTTTTTTTTTTTTTGTAATATCTGGGTTGCTAGGAAAAACCTGAAATATAAAGGGAATTTAAAAATCACCTAAAATAACATCATACCTGCCAAGTCTCCTGGCAGGTATGACCTGGATTTTACGATTATCTCCTGTTTACCCGTATTTTCTGAAATTTCTCTGTATTTATTGAAGAAATGTTTTTTAAAAATAATAATCTGGTGATAAAATAGCCACTGATAACAAAAATACTTCTCTTATTCCTCAACAGGTTGTACTATTGCCAGTACTGCAGTATGTTGAGTGTTAATTGTTTATGTCGAGCCGTGATGGCTCAGGGGTGAAAGCATTCGTCTTCCAGTGAGGTGAACCTAGGTTCGAATCCCAGCAATGACTGGTCGATACAAATTCCGCATCCGGCTAGCATCTACCACAGGGCTGACATAAAATATCCTCAGTGGTAGACGAATCATGGGTTAGAGTCCTCTTGCCGTCAGGCTAACCTTTTGAGGTTTTCATAGCTTTCCGCTTCATGCAACGCAAATGCGAGTTAGTTCCATAAAAAAAGTCCTCCTTGAAGCAAATTTCTCTTAATCTAGGAGTTCCCTTGTCTTCTCAATTGGGTTCAAAATTACAAGGTTACGGAGTGAACATCATTAGTCGTAAACCAGAAATTGGGTCAGTTAGTAAAATCGCCATTATTTTATCTCTCCAATATTGGCAGGTATGTAACAGGGAATTTTTTTTCTTAACAAACTAGTAGAAAACAGGGAAATTTCCTCCTTATTTTCGTCTTTTAAGAAATGATGACCACTCCAAGCACAATCTGTGGGATATTTAAGGATGACATTTCATCGATACTAAACTATTTCATTTCTTCAACTATGCATTATACGTTTTAAGTATGTTTTGCCGTTCCCTAAAGTTTTTCCAGCAATTTTAAAACTAGCATAGTTAGCCTAATATAGCTAACTGAAAAGCACAATAATTATGTGTTTTCTCTTAATATATTGTGTATAATTGTGTTATGAAAGCACTGGGAATTTTTTTTCCTTCCAAATTTAAGTGACGTCCCTGATATTCTATAGCTAACTGAACATTACATATCCTAGTCTAAATAATATTTACAAGTTAAGAGTATAGTGTTAAATTTAAGCTTCTAAGACTTCTTACTATATGATAATTATTGTGTGATTTTTCTTTTCTTCATACCCTTAAAATAAGGTTATTTATTTCATGTCTCATGTAATTAACTGAAAATCCTTTTCAATTTGTTTAAATTATTATTATTTAGCATTTGTAAGGATTTGGACAATCAAATCAAGATGTCAATAGAGGATATCTCTTGTTTCTCATCTTTAAAAGTGGATTCTTCCAATCAAGAAAAGTTTATGACAGAAATTCATGAAGAAAGCAATGTCATCAACAGATGCATTGCTCAAACAGTAGAAAATGGATTTCATAAGTATGTATCTTTCCACACATTTTTCTATTGCAGTTTTTTTTTTTTTTTTTATAAAAAATACTACAACCAATGTTACTCAACCAATGTAAAGATTTTAATTTTTACATATTATTATACCTTATATGATCTGGGTCATTCTCACTGAAAAGGTATAAATAGACTAAAAAATTTTCTAAAATTAAAGTAATTAAAAAAGTGATAAAAATTACATAAATGCCTTTATTTATTTTTGTTATATGTCCTTATAATAATGGTCAAGTTTTCTATTTTATTTTTTACAAAATTTAAAATATTTTAAATTCTGCCTTGTCTACGGAGGAGATGTAATAGTCAATGGAGGAGACATTTTATGTTATAAAATATAAAATGTCAGTGAAGACTAATTCATTAATTATTGGGTACAACTGATATGAGTTTAACATTAATAAGTAAATAATAAAATATTTCATTATTAGAGATAGAGCTACTTCCGATTAATCATGCTGCTATGAAAGGAAACATCCATTTTTAACCTAAGTGTACAATTTTTTAAGTAACTCTTACTGAATATTAATAAATTAAAATTTAAGGACTATTGAAATAAAAATTCAGACTCCACATGAAAGTTGAGTGTTAAAGGTACTCTTTTATGAACATTTTATGCAAGTTAAACATACTGTCATCCAAATGATGTTTTTGTTTTTTCTCTTTTCTTGTTATTGTTTCTTTTTTCCCTGGGCACAAACGGCTTGCTCTATCAATTTCTAGAAATTTAAGTACATTTAATCACGATTTTTCTGTTAAATCTTTTTCTGATACAGATTTTAAAGTTTCTTGCTCTTTTTTTTTTTTTTCAAACAATATATGGTTTTCTTTTAATTTCTGTCTAGCTTGTCTCATACTAAGTTTTTTCTGTTCCCTTCTCCTTTGCATTTGAACATTTGATGACTTTCTTTTTTTACATGTTGGTTTTGCCATTTTTTTCCTAAAATTTGAAGAGAAAAAAAATGTTAAACATCACAGAAATTACTTAGAAAAATTGTCAATATTTACTTCTCCGATAAGAAAAAGTTAAACTTAATTGATTTTCTTTAAAAATACAAGCAAATTAACACATTTGTTCCATTTTAAAAAATATCAATTAAAAGAAAATAGTTTTTTAATTATTAAAATTGTATTATGGTTATCGAACACATTGTCTCTTCCATTGACTGTGTCTTCTCCTCCGTGGAGTTGTCATGTCCACGGAGGAGACAAAAACTAGTTCTTGAATTTTACTGATTTTTAATTTTAAAGTTACAAAAATGGGGCAGTTCTTTTTATTAAATATACTATTTTTGCAATCAAAAATTCATCTATCAAAAATAAAATAATTTTCTTCTTTATGATGTCCACGGAGTATACGGTGAGAACTTTACCAAACCCCAGTTGAACACAACAATCCAAAACTGACACCAAAGAGAACAAAAACAACTGATAGTTAACAATAGAAAATGGAATGGTTACCTTTCCCAGCAACTGTCTTATAAGGATTTCGCATATGCTGCTCTTGATTGCATATTTACCGAACTATATTAATTGTCCATGGAGGGAGATTTCATTTTTGATGGACAAAGTTTACTAGTAATTTATTTTATAAAAATAATTTTTTTTCAAAAAAATATTAAATAAAAAGTTACTATAAACATTTAACTAGGTAAAACTAGAAAAATCATTAAAATAACATTTAAATTGTTTAACAGACATTAAAAATTATTTTGTGTCCTAGACGTAGGGACATCCACGGAAGGGATTTTGAAGTTATGTTTATTAAAAAATAAGAATGAAATATTAAATACATTTAGCAGAAATGCATATGATTTGTTAGTTAGAACTTCAAGAAAAATGATGAAGAAAAATATTAAGAAATCTGCTGTATTTCCTAATATTTATTACTAAGGGACTTAAAAAATCACCTTTTTGTGAGAATGACCCATCTGTTGTTTTTAGAGGAAACATTGCACTTTAAAACTTTAAAAAAAAATCTTTATTGTTAAACTGAAAGAAATGGGTCCACAAATTCGTTATACTGATATTTTGAATTTCAACATTAACCAAAATTATTTTGTGGCAATGGAGTTTTTCGCATAAAAAATAATAAATTCTTTTGGAAAGCCGCATGTATTTTTACTTCTTTAGACATGAATGGGTTGGGATTTCAGGACGGTCCCTTCCAAGTAATTCATCAGGAGATAGCCCCTCCCCCACACATGAGATGCTTCCTCGGTCATTGCTTGCAGAGAATTCGCGGTCATTGCTTGAGAGGAAAATTCCATTGAGCAATTCGGTTAATGTCTTGTGTAGGTGGACGATATATAGATAGAGGTTTTCTTCATTTAGAGGATTTATCTCAATACTGTTTCTTTTTTACTTTCCCTTGATGATGAATAAAAAATTTTTGGTGATATCAGATTGAATTTTTTCCAGTTTAATATGTTTTATTGAAGCCCATCTTGCATGCTTGGAATCTGAAACAACTGAGAGCAACAGGTACGAGGACTTATTAATGAGTTTGTTTTTTTTTTATCTCTTTGTCATGTATGAGATTGTTAATATTTGCGTTGTTGTTTCAGAATTGTATTCTTGGGCCACATGTGCAATGGTTTGGCTAACCTATGTCCCCATATCAATCTTGCCTTGTTACGCAATGAAAATATGGAGAAAAGACCCTCCTATACACAAGCTGCAATAAAGGTTCATAATTTAATTGTCTTTTATTTTTAGAAAAAAAAATTATCGCCCAAGAATTTCCTTGATGTAAACTCTGTGTCATTTATACTATAAGGTAATTCAGAATGAATATAGTGATTACGAACGATTATAATTATTTAATGAAAAAGAATTTATCGGTATAATTTACGCATAATGTAGAAGGAACTTCTAAATTTTTTATACACGTGGCACAGATTTTCTTTGTGACGTCCCTTGGTCACAATGACAACATCTAGGTAGTAGTCCATTTCATTCTGAAGCATTTGGGCAGTCAGCGGCGCAAGCACATTACAAATGTCATCTGTTCTTCAGAAACAGTTTCATACAACACATAGTATATTTTGAACAAAGGTGTATTGATTAAAAAAAGAAATTTTTCCTTTTATTCGCCTTCGTTAAATAGGATAATCTTCGTAATATCGATATTTTAAATTCATTGTTTCTATAGAAATTCATTTGATAGTTCTGAAAACATTTGTATGGGCTTAATTTTTTCTATTTCGGATTTCGCTGAAATGGGATTTGACTGTATATTGCTTTTTGTACAGTGTCTGATATATGTATAAATTGATTAAATATATAATTTTATTATTTTTGGACAATTTTCATTGAGTTTATCCTATTATTTTAAAGGAAAGTGAAAATTGGAAGATTTTGAAGAGTAAATTATTAGAAACAAGTGCATCAGCTTTTAGGTGTGGAAGTAAATTTTAAATACATTTCTTTATTTTGAGTATTAAAATTCATTATTAATTAAGTTATTTATTTTCTAGATTGTGGAGTGTTAGCCAAATAAATCATTTGAAAGCCACAGCGGAATCTGAGCTTATGACTTATTCTATGGAAGGACTTTTAAAAATTCTTCTGGTATGTTATTAAAAAAATTAATATTTAAAAAATGATTTGGATGAGTCTAAGCATGGTGTTTTCTACGCTAGATAGCTGTGCAAGCTTTTGACTGCCTATACTTCCAAGTTACTGTTTTTGGTGTGTTCAATTTGGTTTACAATGTGAGAGTCTCTGGAATAGTATTTTGTGTATTTGTTACCTGATTTGTGTTTGAAAGAATATTCGTTATAAGACTTGTCATTTGAAGACCTGTCATATCAAAACATAAGAATTGTCATTTGAAAAAAGAATCATTATAAAACCCTTCGTACCTTGTTAACAATTTACCAACTTTAAAAATTAAACCTAAATGATAATTTGTAAAATGAACTTAATCTCGCCGCTCGAACAATATGCTAATTCTTTCAAACGATGGTACATGGCTTGAACCAAGAGCAAACTGAAATAAACAAATAAAAAAAGGCCAAATCAGAACTGCCAAAAAAGCGAGTTCTTTCAAAATCTAGCAAACATGTCACCTTTTTTAACATTATAACTAAGTAACTAAAGCAAATTTTCACTTCAAATTTACCAGAATTACTTAATATCATTAATAGCTTATAAAATATAACATATTTGAACTCAGAAATCATATAATTTATATCATATATTAATCAAAATTATCTGTTTGAAAGTATTGCCTTGCAGAATAAGCTGTAGCTGTATACTTTCTAGCCATAAGTAAAGCAGTTCAAGAGTTTGAGATTGTTGTTGTTTACATTTATATTGAAAACATCATCCGTAATACTTATCTATCAAATTCTGAAAGAGTGCAACAATATAAAAAAGGATGAAATGTTATAAAACTTTTAAGAATATTGGATTAATAATATGTATAAAACAATTAAGATGTGTATAGTTTTGTTTGCTTTTATGTAATCAAGTGCACCCTTGTATTATTTTATTTATAAAAAAATATGTTTTCTTATTAATAAGTAATCTAATTTTGTTATTTTTGACTATAAAACAAGTTACATTTAGAAAACAGATTTCGACTTACATTTTCATTAATGAAGGTTTGAAGACATCCGGAAAAACACATTTTATGCTGCATCTTATGAATGAGTGTTTTTATCAATTTTGCAGTAAAAACTCATAACTTGTTTCAATTTAACTCAAATTATTTGTATGAATTTTATAAAATGTAATATTGAATTCTTTTTATAGGTTTGAATGTAGAATTAAAAATTATTCACAGGCTATAAAAACAATTTCATTTTTATCTTCCTTTTCAGCAATGGGATAAAATTGAAATACAAGAAGAATCTGACCAGGGAAATGCCATTCATTCTGTTTTAAGAATACCACAAAATGTAAGTTTTTACCACGTTTATATCAACTTGCCTTCGTGTATGTCTGTTCGGGTGGAATTTTGTAATTGATTTTAAACTAACCCAACTGGCTTCAGACTTCAAATTTGGCACATAGTTCAGAATTGGATGACAATGCATGAAAATGAAGAGAAAAAGACATACGAAGTGAAGAAAAATTAATATTTTCGCGATTGTCTTTTGTTGTCGATTCGATTATTTCAAATTAGTGTCACATGTCAGTTGAAAAGTTTTGGGTACAGTGAGTGAAAAAATTGAGATTTTGGAAGTGAGTACAAAAAAAATAAAAGTTATATTTTTAAAAACCACGTTTTTGTAGTGGAGAATAATAATTAAAAAACAAAAATTCGAAAAACGTGGGGAGCATGAAATACATAACAGTACATATGCACATTTTCTTACTCATTCACATACACATGCATATACACAAACATATTCCACATTCAGATACAATTACAGATAACATACACAGATTCTCATGAGCACACATACGGTTACTGTTATGTATTTCATGTGTCCCACGTTTTTCATTTTTCAAATTTTTGTTTTTTAGTTATTCTCCACTACAAAAACGTAATTTTTAAAAATAATATTTTTTTTCTTTTTTAAGAAAATGTTTTTGGACAAACTGAGCTTTAAAAAATATCTGCAGAAATGTTTTCCTCAAAGAAGTAATTCTTAAAAAGCTAAGAATACACTGCTATAAACCAAAGTCAGTTCTGAATATTCGGCAAAGAATTGAAGAAATCAAAGATTTGTTAATGAGTTGCTTTGTTTTTGCTAAAGATCAGGGGTGATTGTAATCTGCTGGTTCACCGGTATTTATGAATGATGAAAAGAGTAACAATGTATGAATTTTTAAATGCCAAAAGACGACTCGCGATATGTTATTTTTAAATCACATGAATGCAAATCGCAATGAGCGATTTTTAAATCTCGTTAATGTTAATACAAAATGTGATGTGCGAGTTTTCGCCCATGTGAATACGAATTACGATATATGACTTTAAAATTGTGGGACGAATCAAAACCTATAATTTTTAATATGCATAAATACAAATCACGATATATGATTTTTAAATCATGTGACTACCGTCATTCGGGGCTACTTTGTGCAGGATTTCGCAGTTTTTGAACTTTGACATGTAAAAAAACTATGTTAATTCAAACTTTAGTAAAATTTATCGATATTATATTCATAACTGGACTCAGACGAGTGAATTTGATCAATATTGACATTATTTGTATGTAATATTTACGAATAATAAGTCAAAACATACCTTGCACAAAGTAGCCCCCAAATAGGGCTACTTTGTGCAGTGATAGGAATTCAGTTTAATGAGAATGTTTTTAGTAAAATATTGATATAAAATTGTTAAAAAAAATAATTGTTGACATTTTTAAAGACAAAAACATCAAGATATGTAAAGATATTAGTTTAAAAATAATTTTCAGCTTTAAAAAACCATTTTTTTTGAAGAATTTTTTCTTAAAAAGAATGTTTATTTCAGAACATTTGAGTTTAAACAAAAGGAAGCCATATAATTTTTTTAACATCGAAATGGATGATATTTCAAAAATAATAATTATTACATATTCATTAACATTTATAATATTGATAAATTTGAACATAATATGCTTGAATGAACATGACAGAACTTGCTCTTCAGTTTCTGTCAAAATTACCGGATGTCCTATAAAATGTATTTTTAGGTGTTAAATCGTTTGATTAATTCATTAGAAAAATCATTGTAGAAGAAAAATAATAGTTTACCAGGAATTGTGAATTTTATTAGAGATAGTATTTCTGTGGATTTTGTACTTCCGAGAAGCTTCTGCAATCGACATACCACCAGCAACTGCTTGCAAACATTGTTGCAGCTTTTCTAAAGTGTAATCACGGTAGTTTCTCGTTCCAGGTACTTTTTTATAACGTCTGACCATTTTTCTGTCGGAAAAAAAAAACGAATGAAACTTTGCACAAAGTAGCCCCAAAATGCATTTTTTTTTCATTTTCCGATTATTTGTTATTAATTTTCAAATTTTTTTAACTCTAACATGATATAATTGTTTATTAATATATAAATAAAAAATTTTGCACTTACGACAATTGTTTTATCAACGTCTTTGCATTTCACAGCTAAAGTTTCCACGCACACTTTTCGACATCCGACGTTCTCGGAAAGTTGTTGACATTGGATGAACGAAACACACTCTGAGATTGCTTTAAAATTCGAAAAAATTTTTGTAGTAATAAAAGAGACTTCTATCTTCAAATTCCACACATTTTTAACGTGAAATAAACATAATACTGAATAGCAGCACTTGAAAAATGCCAAATTCGAATTTGCACAAAGTAGCCCCCGCTGCACAAAGTAGCCCCGAATGACGGTACGAAAAAAATAGGTTGGGTTTGTGTCTTTATGCTTGCACATGTTCATCAGACTAAGGAAATATGCAGGTGTATTGAATTATTTTTTTGTAAAAGGGATTGTATTTAATATAAATTTACATATCTTGTTTTTTTATTCTCTCTGGAATGGTGTCGATTTTGCTAGGATAAGTAATAACTTAAGTTACAAAAAAATTTTACATTAAATTTCTACATTTTCACGTAAATTTAAACACAAATCATGATAATAAAACCTCCTAGAATATTAAACCTGTTCACACATCACCTCATAAGCGTAGGGATACACAGGAAATTTTCTAAATTTCTTCAAGTTTCAGGAAACTTGTTATTGTTTACATTCAGTCAACCATCAATACATGGGATTAGATCACTAAGTAAGAGTGCCATTGTTCTAGTTAAAAATGAGTTTTTCATTTTTTTTTTTTTTTTTCATTTTCTCTTAGATATCTACACCTGTGGCTGATTCTCTATTCCAATTCTGTTGTCATTTGAATGCTATTGGCGGATTTTCAATCAATAGGTAAAAAATTTATCCACAAACATCATTTAAGTGACTCTACATTAAATACCTGGTGACCATATTATATGAAACTGTAGATGCAGCTGTAAATTCTTTTAACTATAATTTTATTTTTAAAAAAATTTTAATAATTATTTTCTCATTATATTATTTAAATATAAAATATTTTAAATTAACACATATGTTTTATAATATTTTTTATTACAGCTGGATATAACTCAAATCTTTTTTAAACAATGTTCTATTTGATTTTTCAAGTGTAATTTAATTTGAATTTTTTTTAATAAGTCACTTTTGAGCAATTGTTTTACTTTATTACATTTGTATGGTATATATTAGTGCATACAGTTGTATTATGGGTGACCATATTGTATACAGCAATCATTAATTATTTAGCGTAATGTAAGCTTTAATGTGTTGTTTACTTTTTTGATGATGATACGGGGTAAATAATTTCATGAATTAAAAAATAATGATATCAATAATAAACTGATTTTGATCTTTTAAATTTTTTAAACTTTATTTTGAATACTTGCTCTTTTGACAATGGGCGAAAATTATGAACGATTTCAAAAACTGCTTATGCTCATGCAAATACTTTTAAAAAGTAGCCACAGGAAGTCAGACTTAATTTATGAGGACATTGGTGTGGGAGGTACAGAGCTTCTTTGGCCTTTAGCTGTTCTGCAATGTTAAACAGAGGTTTTTTATCCATTGTAAAATTTGTTACACGCATTTAAGTTCTTGCAGTACCCAATCTTGATAAATGTAATTTTTTGAACACTTCTTTTTCCGATGGTTAATCCTATGGATTTATGCATGGTTTTGAGAATCCTAATATTTTTAATACAACATCATTATGATACACGAATTTCGCATTTTAATTATTACTTTTGCCACTCTTTGTGAACGCCGATTTCTTTGTGTTTTGACGATCTTTGTGTACAACAGGAAACTATTGCTGTATTTCTCTTTTGATGATTCACTTTTGATTAAAAAAATCCCTAAAATTTCCTATGTGTAATACTCAAACCCCGCTATAGTGAAGGGACCGAAATTTCGGTTCACCGGGAGTTCACTATATCCGTTCCGCAAACAATTTTAACTAATAGTTCCGAACTCCTCCCTTTTATTATACATTATTTAATTAAATGGCCAATAAAATTAAATACAAAAATGACTGGAAAATAATACGTAGTAACAAATAATGTAATGATTAGTTATATTAATCAGCTATAATACTTAGTTGTTAATTATTATGCAACAATTTTCATGAAATTTATATTTCGTAAAATCTACTGTATTTTTTTTTCCTTATCTATGTTGGCAGCTATGTATAATTCATTTTGTATTTTAATGTAAAACTGACGCACATCTTTTCTGCACACAGTGAAGTAAGGTCATGGATGAGCAGGCAGCTGTTGAGTGCCCTACTGGATGTTTACAAACAGAAAGTATTTTCAACACAATCGATTCCGCCCAGGTTACTGCAGGTTCAATCCCTGCAGCTGTTATTTGATGTGCAGTTCTTGATGAGCCTGATGGTGCACAATGCATCCGATGATGTCATCTCTCAAGAAATCATAAACAGAGCAGTATCTCAGATAGATCCATTTGACATGGACGTTTTCTCTCTTCCTTTGCAGCAGAATATTAAGAAAGCTCTGCACAAATCTCTGGTAATTTCTCTTACTCATTTGAACCTTTTTTTAACGGAATCAACCTTGATTAGTATCACTTCTAATGTTTTACTTACGGTTCATCACTTTTAACCATCATCGTCTTACCTTTTTTAGTAGCACTATTTTATGTATGAAGGATTTGTTAGGAGTAATTCATCTTCCTTACATTTTCACATTTCTGCGAGCTATCAGTATTTTGTATTGTATATAACTGTTTTATTTGATTTTATTCACTCTTATTTCTTACCCATGTACCGTTTTATCTTTTCTGTGTATTTTATAGAATGGCACCTTTTATTGATTTTTATGAACTTTTAAAAATAAGTGTCTTGTGGTTAACAATTTTATTAGTTTCATTTATTTAATGGCAATGAAATTGTAGCACAAAATTTACCATTAGATCTAACTCAACAAATTGTTTGGCGCAGCATATTCTCCTTTGGATCTTGTGCCATAAAACTCTACATGAGGTAGAAATAAAAAGGAAAAAAAATTTTTATGTAAGAAAGAAATGTTTTAAAATAATTTTAAAAATTGAAAATGCCAGATTTTTTTTTGCTATACACGCGCTACCCTATAGTAATTAAGGAGAAATTTTTTTTTTTAATTTCTCAATACCTTTATGGAGAGAGGGACATCAAAAATATTTTTTCTTACATTTGATAATCTGCTTAGAGATGTTTAGGGCATACATTTCCTTACACTTATCTATAAAGTTTAAGGCTTTCAGAGGTTTGAGGGACCGACAATAAATTATGAACAAAAAAAAGGGTTTTTGAATACCCGAAAAATTGAAAGCATTATTAATAAATTAATATTAATAATAACGCTACCTCCATAAAAGTATGTTTCTTTCACATGTTTTCTTCCCTAATACCATCACAAAACGATTATTGTCAATTCTTATTAAATTTTGTCTTATGATACAAAATGAGTTTTGTGGGTAGCCCCCTTATCCGAAACTCCTGAAATAGTTTGAAAATTATGAAATTTTTAAGATATTAAAAGCGATCTATTTTTTATTAGTTACCAAATACTATTCGCTATGAAATTATGAAGAAATAATTTTTTTAAATGTTTTCTGCTCGAGTGCAACATGGAAGAACCACTTTAAATACTCGTATCTTGTGCACTTTTTACTGAGTTTTTATTTTTGTTATTTTTTCAAATTTTTCATTATAATTTTGTTATTCATTAAATATTGCTTTAGAAATTTTGTTTAAGTTTATTGAATATTTTTGAAGTCATAACAAAAAGAACAGAAGACAAAAAATTTGCTTGTTTTTTTTATAAAAAATATCTACATCTCCATAAGTATATAAGCTTGATTTATAAAGTTTTATGCAGTTATTACCTATAATAAAGTTAACAATATAAGTTACCATTTTATTGGCATATTATCTAACATAGGGTGTTCAAAAACACCTTTTTCCGTTGGTAATTTATTGCCCTGACAGCTTTAACAGGGTTGCCACTCCACATTTGGAGAACAGGGAATACCTTGAAAGTACAGGAAATTAAAAAAATCATATGAAATAACAGAAAATTCAAAGAATTTTCAGTTTTCCTTTACAAACTGGGAAAATACAAGGAATTTTTCTCATTTATTTTAGTCTTTTTAAAAAATGGTGGTTACTCAAAGTGCAATCTATAGGATATTTAAAGATATTTCAACTATACTAAACTGTTTTATTTACCATAGCATTATTTAAGTATGTTTCTTATTTCTTTAAGTTTTTCCATCAATTAAAAATAGTATAGTTAGCCAAATACCACAAATAAAACAGCACACTGATTTCTGTGTTTCCTCTTAATATATTGTGTATAATATATACAGGGAAAACACACGGAGTTATTTTTTTCCAGATTTGAGTGGCAATCCTGTTTAAACTTAATTTGTTTAAACTGGGTTAATTGTTTAAACATTTAAGTAAACTTAGTTATGCAATAAACTAAACACCTTTAGAGCTCTAAAATAATCCTAAGAATTTCTTGAGAAATTTAAAAAAAATATCTACAACTGTTAAAAAACACTTGTTGAGTGATGAAAACAACCAAAAGGAAATAATAAAAAAGGAAATTCACAATCATAGAATAAGAAATTTGTTTTTTACACTGCAAAAGTCCCTTTCCAGTTTTCAGAGAATTGCTGATGATTTGTTTAGTTTTGTTATTTTAACAAATTTTTAAAAATGGACAATCAATTGGTAAATTGCCAATGTTTTATGAATTTTTGAAAATATGAGTGTTTGAAACTGTGCACGAAAACATGTTGGTTAATTTATCTAGACGAGTGGATCTCAAAAGGTGTATGACAGAACCCTAGGGTTCCATTAATGATATTTTAAACCTTTAATTATATTTATACCCAATGAATTATACTTATTACTAGTAATTTAAAGTAATTTGGATGAAATGCCCATGAAAAAATAAATACCAGAATTAGAAGGAAAAATTCAAACAATGTATTCAATTAATTATGAAAGGGATATTCATAAAAATTGAAATTTCCCATTGAAATTTTCAATTGAAAATAAAGCAACCAAATTCAAAGGTGTCTCTCTGATAGCAGTTATACTGCAGCAGTTCTTTCCTGTTTTTATTTCAACTTTATTTTATTCATTTTCAACTTAAACATATAATTCAGATCCAGAGTAAATGCCACTTAAGATTTGTGAATTCCACTGTCCATCATAAAAATAATTTAATATTATGATACAAAAAAGTTGAACAATTTATAAAATTTTGGAACTTACAAACTTTTGTAGATCTCTAGATATCAACTTACATAATAAAGAAATGAAAATGAACTCTCTTTCAGTCTCTGTATGGCCTAATAACATCGCCAGATCAAGTGAGCTACCTCACTAGCTGTAAAATACTCTCTGTGAGTGGTCATATGGACCACAATGTGATGTTGATGTCTCCAACGGGTGCAAGGTTTCCTCATTTGCCTCTGCCAGCCAAGACATCCTCTTCTCGGGAACAATTAGAGGTGAGTTTCATTTCTTTATGCAAACTGAATGAACTCTCAAAAGTAAACTAACCTACTAAAATTTAATATTCAAGATTCCACTTTTGGTAGGCTAAATTACTAAACAAGGTAATTAATTAATTTAAACCAATTGATATTTTGAAAATAAATCATTAATTCGGAAATATTTTTGTGCAATATTATTTATGAGTATATTTTTTAGGTTGATAATGTATGTAAAATTATTTTACTTCAAACTAGAAGAAAAATTTAAAAATTTTCAGTAATTTGAATTGTAACTTTCGAATTTTAATTTACTATATGTAAAGTAATTTGATGGTAATAAACATATTTAATAAAATACAAGTACTTTCACAAACTTATTCAGGGTGAGTAGCGTTTGTAAAAAGTACTTAAAGGTGCTTTTTTGGGGATTTCGTTTTTAAAAGCTTTTAAAGGTGCTTTTTTCAGCTGGCGTTTTTAAAAAGTGCTTTGTTCCGAATAATTTTTTTTCCCTTCAGTGATATGCGGTGGATCCCATGCATTTCTCGAAAAATGGGGAGTTTGCTACGTAATCATTCAGGTGGACTTCATGTCGTACCCACGTTATGACTTGCGCATCTGCGCACACTTGAAACCGAAACCCGAGTGCTCCAATTGGGATAGAGAATATCAGATCCTTAAGAAATGTTTTTCTTTTTAATTTTGTTCTTGTTTATTTTATTTTACTTCTAACACTTTTTTTGACGTAGGGGATAAGGGTACTTTTGTTCTGAGTTCAGGGTCAGTTTGATGTGGAAAAGTACTGATTGTTTTGATTTACACCCGTTTCTTTTTGGGTGTTTTTTAACGTTAAAACTGTTTATAAAAAGTTTTCGTTTTTCAATAATATCATTGATTGAATATTAATTTTTTGAGTGCTTGAAGTTTTCTGTAAAGTGCTTGAAAAGTTTTTAAAAAGTGCTTATTTTTGATTCAAAGATTTGGCTACGCACCCTGTTATTACATATGTAGTTACTGTATATCAGTAACTTGTTCTGACCATAGAAACTCCAAAGTTTATATTGATTTAACTAATCTAACAAATTGACTTTAAAATTATTTTGTTAATAAATTAAGTGAGTTAGAATTATTAAGTATTTTGTGCTATAGGATAATATTATACATATGATTATATGTATTATTAATACATGGGATGGTTTGACTGGTAAATGTAATTAAGAAATATGATTTAAGTAAATAAAAAATTTAATTTATTTATATTATTTTTTTAATTAAAAAGAAATTCATCATTTTTGACAAGCTTGCTTTAAAGTAAAATATATTTCTCCTTTTGGCTGATACACTCAAAGCATGTGAGAGACTTAATTGCTTCAGTAGTCGAGTCAGGAGTTTGAATCCTTTATGTTATTTTTGTTTGTATTTTATTAACAAACATATATTAACATTTATGTTTTATAGTATGTCAATTAACTGATTAACTTATATTTTCTGTCATATTTGATGTAACTAACACTGCTCTGCAAAACAATATAATAATAAAATTTTTAAAAAAATCATCACCTCTCAATCACCAGTGAAATATCCAAACTTTCCTCACAGAGTTTCAAGGCCTCTTCCTCAGTTTATGGCTATATATTTTTATTTGTGTTTTTTTGTTCGGCTAAAAAAAGAAGCTAGAATATTTTGAAAGTGAGTGAAAAACTTGAACATAAATTAAACTGGGGAATAAATTTTTTTCTCCATTTATAAAAGTACTTCACCTTACCTAATTCAGGTGTAGGAAGTTCAAATCCAAAATTCATTTTGTTTTGAAAGCTACATTTTTTTATTTTCAAAAATAGTGTATTTTTTTTTCTTTTATCTGAATGTACATTTTTTTATACATAAAGTATAAATTCATATACATGTGGGGGAGCAGATAAAGAAGCACTTCTTTGAAAAAAACAAACATGAATAAATAGTAATTATTTCATGTTTTTTGAAAATAACAATAAAAAAAAATGAAATACACTTAAGAGAAAAAATCTTAACTTACTGCATCGTAAACTAAAATGTTTTATTGCCTTCTTCCTACCACATCAATTTCAAGTGAATTTTAAAAATCTTTTTTCAGATTATATTATTAAATTGCACAAAAAACTGTAGCTTATTCAGAAAAACAGATTAGAAATCTGTGCTTCATCTAAAATCTGTTTAAAAAAATCCCATGCAATAGAAGAAGAAAATTGTTTTCCACTGTTATATTTCCTTGCTTCAAATATTCTTGCACAGCCATGATGGCTCAGGGGTTAGAATGCTCGCCCCCTAATGAGGTGACCTGGGTTCAATCCCAGCGGTAGCTTGTCGATTTGAATTCTGCACCCGGCTTGCACTGACCTCAGTGCTGACTTAAAATATCCTCAATGGTAGGTGGATCATGGGTTAGAGTCCCCTTGCTGTCAGGCTAACCGTGGAAGGTTCTCCGGGTCTTCCTCTCCGTGTAAAGCAAATGTGGGTTAGTTCCATCAAAAAGTCCACAAAGGCAAATTTCTTCCAATACTTTATCCAGGAGTTCCCTTGTTTTCTGGATTGGGTTTAAAATTACAAGGCTACGGAGTTGAACATTGGTAGTCGTAAACCCTAAATTGGGTCGGCTGTTCAACGAAGGTTATAAAATAAAATGTACTTGCAGCCCCACAGAATAAACTGAAGTCTTAAAATAATCCAAATCAAACTCATGACTATAAAAAATAAGAAAGCATCTCAGGAGATTATCAAGAATGGTTTGTGTGTGTAACATGAGGCATGTGTTGCATGAATGTTTGCTAACTGTTATGCTGCTTATTTCAACAGGAACCAGAAGTAAAGAACACTCGTAGTTCTAGTCCTAACTTAGTTGCTATTGAAACTCCAACAACCCTGAAAACAACAGCATCCTTTTATGAAAAAGTAACTGCAATGAGTAGCAGTTGGTTTGGGAACTGAATTTGGGTAAGATGTTGACTTTTATCCAAGTAGTAAATATTTGTTTTCATTTACCTTTTTTTAAACACGTTTATTTGTGAAAAAGTTTCAAAAATGTCAACTGTTTCTTGTTTGATTTTTGAAGGGTTTTTTTTTCTCTGTCTCTTAAATTTGGACAATAATTTCCGTACCCTTCTAGCTACAGTTGAACTTCAATTTAAAGAATTGATTGGGACTGGCAAATCCGTTCATTAAATCGAATATCAATTTTTGTATAGAGTATGGTATAAAAGTATCGATGCAAAATACCCTTAGATATACAGATAATGAAAAAAAGGAATTATTGTTTACTACAAGCTTAAAACTTATAAGTTATATGTTAGGAAATTAACTTTAAAATTATCTCAATTTTTTAAAGCCACTTGCTTTTAAAACTTAATACGTAATACAGTCGGACTTCTATTTAACGAACTTCCATTTTACGAATTTCTCTATTTTGCGAATTTTTTCATGGAACCAAGAACATTTTGGAAATTTCTTCGTTAAATAACTTCTAAATAGCGAAGTGAATTTTCTATTTAACGAATTTTTTTTTTTAGATCTACTTTCCCCATTTCCCAAAATATTTGAGAAAAGTATTAACTAGTTAACGCATTTTATGAGGGAAATAACTTTGAACTGATTTTCGCATCCCCTTAACTTTTAGAGAAAGCAGTAAAATTCCTTTCCCTTTTTGTTTGCATTTCATACAGGAAATGCAATCCCACTAGAAAAGGGGGGAAAGGATCAAATTCCTTGAATAGAAAATGAGCAGAGAAGATAAAAGGAATGGGTCATCAAAGTGTGTGGTCCCTGGTCCCTTATTGACATGTCATATTATCTCCACCCCCACTGTTCACTTCCTTTCTAGAAAAACTTTCTCGTTGTTCACTCGGTAGAGCTCCTGTTTTAAGATTGTTGATCAGAGTGCTGCTTGTTGCTTTTCTTACGGCTGCAAAATGTCGAAGCGAAAGTGCCTGACTATTAAAGAAAAAAATTACAAGATAAAGGTGCATCAATTGCAATTTTAATTATTTCTAGTATCCATGAATTTAAAACCTATTCTACGTTGTGTAAGTATTTCAAAAGATGATTTTCTATTTAACGAATTTTCCATATAACGAACTTTTTTTGGAATTTAGCGACTTCGTTAAATAGAGGTCCAACTGTACATACAGATAATTATACACTTCAATTAGGATGTGAAATATTCAAAATTTTAAATGCGAAAAATTTTTAGATATATTAGCTCATTTTTTTCCACCGATTGTTTGTTAAATCATAACTAACAATTTGTTAAATGAGAGCATTTTAGCACTCCTTTTGTAGGAACAAAAAAATATTCGTTAAATCAAAGTGCGTTAAATCGAGGTTCGATTGTATCTTTTAGTAATTATAACAGACTCTCAGACTTCTGTGTTCAATCTCAGACCACCTAAGTATTTTTTTTCCTTGCAGAGTGCATGAATCATCAGACATTTTTCACTTAGCCCTGTAGGAGTCATAAACAATGAGGCTAACATAAGCAATAATAAAAATTAGTATGATTTCGATGAAAAAGAAAAAAAGAGGCAACACTTCTTGAACTTTTTGTATGAAGTAGTAAAGAAATTGATATAAAACATATTTTTTGTTAAGAGAGTTGAACTACTCATTACGAGATGAGAAAGTTAAGACATTTTGAGTAACATAATTAACCAAAACGTTTCCCTTATTTCTTATGTCTTTTTACGGAAAATCACTTACCCCTTAATTCACTGCTTTTTTACCCATATTCCAATTAAAAAAAACAAATAAATAACTTACTCTTTAAATTATTATTACAAACTTATAAAATTATCTGTGTTGATAAGTTTAATTCTGATTACCATTTCACTAAGACTTCGTTAGGATTATTTTCAGCTAATTTAATTTTTATAAGTTTTTCTATTAGTGAATTTTTTTAAGTGATTTTCAATTCTTAATTTTTTTTTAAATAAATACCTTTTTTTTAAAAAAAAATGAACTTTTCATAACTATGAATTGTTTTCCTGTTTTGATGTGTGTACTTTTTGAAATGTATAAAGTAATTTAAAAATTGTTGAGGATCAAATTCAGTTATTGCATAATGTTGTGCAATTCGATAATGTACCCTGCATGTATGTACAATATATTTATATCCTATGCATATATTTTCAATGCATGAATGACCCATGCATGTACAATGTATGTATGTTGTATGTTCCACACCTGCATGTATAATGTATGAATGCCCCATGCATACATGTACAATTTATTTATGAACAATATGTGTTTGTATATATGTGCAATATGTTTATGTATATATGTACATTTTATGCATGTTCAGTATTGTACATGTGTACCAATGCATTCGACATGCATATTTTGTATCTTTGTATACACACATACATTCGTAGCATATATATTATATAGATGTAAAGTTTACAGTGTGCAAAGAAAAAAGATATTACCTTGGATAACTTTTGTTCTAATAATCGTATTTTCATCTTGTAACTGTAAATCTTAATGTTTTCTGGGGGTGATTTTCAAATATGCAAATTATTTAATGCTAACTATTAATTAAGTTACGAAATCGAGCAAAAAAACGTACTTTCTCTGAATAAACATATATTTGTTTTACACATTTAGATTCTTAATCTTCAAGATGTGAGGGGTAGCCGCAATCTGGAAAATGTTCTCCCCATAGTTTGGTCAGGACAGCGATCCAAAATTCGGACTCCTTAATGCTAATTTCGCTTTTTGCATTTTTAGTCATATTTTTAAAACTAATTAAGCAATTTAAAAAAATTCACCCACTTATAAAACCCTTTTACCCAAAGATAATTTAATGCAAAAAATTATTTTTGACTATTATTATTTTCAACTATTTAATTTAGTTATGGATAAAAATTTATATCATATTAATCTACTTATTTTTCTATTGCAACACTGTTTTTATTTGGTAGAAACCAAGAAAAATTTTAATAAATGAAGATAAATTATTGATTGTCTTTTTTTATTTTTGCTTATTTATTTGAATAATGAGAAGTAATTGCATATGTGTGCACAGCAAAAAATGCAACAGTTTGCTTTGTTTTTTAAATGACCAAAAAGTTATGGACATACAATTCGATTTTGACGTACAAACTTTTTCCCTACTGCCAAATTTAAGAAAGTTGCCCTTTTAAAAAGGTTATTGTTTAAAAAAATGTGCTTAAAAAGTTGCTAATATTATTTCTCAATTTTAGCACAATTCAAGAAAATATTTCTATATCTAGAAAATGCATGATGTGCCTTATTTCGTCGAACAACTACTGAAATGGAAAATTGTAAAAAGATTCCAAAACCGTGCTTTTTTTTTCTTCTTTTAATCTGAACTTTCATTTAGAAAAATTAAGTTTTTATGTTTGTAATAACAAACATCTGTATTTTAATATTTCAACAGTACTTATGAGTCTTTAAAAAGAGAAAACTGTGGTAATTATAAAGTTATCATAAAATTTAAAATTAAACTTCTACATGCGATGTTTTGCTATCTTGTCATTCATTCAGTTTCTTTATGGTTGTTTACAATTGTTTAATCTTCTATCGCGAAGTAATTGGGAACTTTTTTTATATTTTCACCATCTATGCAAATCTTTATTGCAACCAAATTGTTTCAAAATTTTCTACCATATGTAAAAAGAAATATATGTTTAATCAGAAAAAGTACGTTTTTGTGTCTGATTTCGTAACTTAATTAATAGTTAGCACTAGTCATTGTCCATAGTTAAATTTCAACTTGAATTTAATAAAAACATGGATTTAACAGTACTAAAAGTTATTTTAATTATGAGTACATTTTCAATTGGGTCATACAGAAAAACGTTTCACTGAGAAAAAAATGTATCATAAAAAATAAAGGTCTGTTAGAATAAATATAGAATAATGTTTAAGGAAATGTTTGAATTTCGACTTCCTGTAAAGTTTATAGAGGGAGAGCCTCGTCGTTTCATTTTAAAAAAACTCAGCATAAAAAAAGGCTCGCTTTGATATGGCGTAGTTTACCGGTTAGGTTCACCATATTGCACTATATGATCAAACACGGGCAACCTTTTTTTGTAGAAGATAGCTTACAGAAAATCTCCTCTTTTCCATAGATTGCAAGGAGAACAGGGTTTGCTTTTTTATTTGTGAAACTACCATTTTTCTTAAAGTTGAATTTGTGAAGGTACTACTAGATGGTAGTAAATTTACCCTGGACAGATCCCTGGAAAAAGTTAAGATGCACCGTTTCTGTTGGGTATTACTCTCATATAATACTGTATACGTCAAAATGGGTGCCATTAACCCTGACGAGGAGAAAGTGTTGTATGATATTGCATGTGGAGACTGAGCTTTCGACTATGCCAACCTTCATCTATCAAAAGGTACCTCAAGGTTGATTCGAGTTTGCATGTCTTAGTGAATTGATGTTTCATAATCGTAGTGGTTGTTATGACACAATACTGCAACACCAGAATTTTATCAGGGATGGAATTCGATGAACGGATACCACTAGTTTCCGTGTGTGCAAAAGACCGGGAGAGCTGTGTTAAGTTCACCGGATATTGAGTACTTGTGACGCTGCATTAAGTTTGCGGTTGTGTGTGTGATTTCTTCTATGTTGCTATTAGCAGATGAGTGTGTGCAGGATCCTTTTGTGTGTGAATGAGACTGATAATCAACAGCGTGATGAGGACGATGACGCAGTCACAAATAGCAAGTCAACTTTTCAATTATTACCACTAGTCAAAGTGGATGTTAATTTCGTTGTAGACGAGTTCATATCACGTCTGCAGGTCACGAGTTTATGGAGGTACGGTTTTTGAGAGAAATAATTAGGCACACTGCTTTTAATAAAATTTATGTAATAAACAGTTTTGAATAATAATATAGAAAGTATAGTTGAACAAGCAGAGATGATAACAAAAACAGATCGTTAATATAGATATATATACAACATTAGAAGAATAATCAAAAAGAGAACATAAATTGTTTTGTGTTCCTTGCTGCTAGGGGATACCCGACTAGCAGCGTTTAGTTGTAGTAGACAGATTACCAGATTGCAAAATTAAATTTTTTTAAAAAATGCTTGTTTGTTAAAAAATCTGAACTGCATTGTTGCACTTTATTACTAAAAAAATGAATTTTTTTTAGGTTTTATGGAAAAAGCACCAATTCCCATGCTTTGAGAGATTGTGAATACTTGTTAATTTTACTTTGAAATATTATAAATACAGTGTTAAACCTATTTCATTAAATAAAATTATTTTATTATTTCTGTTACTTTATTGAATGTGAACACAAATACGAAAAAATTTATTCAAAAATATAATTGCGAAAACACGTGTGGTTAAAATGAATCTCTGGAAACTGCTGAATCATCAGACACAAGGAAATAAATGATGCTCTAAAATTTTGTGCAACTGCCCTAGCAGCGAAATAACTTGGGCCGATATCGATGAATCTAGGCTCAATGATTGCTCAAAGGGTCATTATTTTTTCGATATTGGCCCTATATAGAACTTCATGACTCACCGGATCATTGTTGTGATTCACAATATTGTTTCATTGAAAGTTAAATTGAAAGAATGCTTAATATTGTAACACTATGACTGTAATAATATTGCATGGCGCTCTTTTCCTAGCTATCATGGTACAGGGCCATAGAGGAAACGGGATACAATTAATCCTTTTACATTACTGTTCAGAGCGCCATCTTTAGGGGTTTTAGAATTTATTATTAACAGACCATATTCATGCGGTTGGTTACGAATTTGTGGAGCCTTAATTTCCATGACTTCCCCCACAACGGGCTATTGCCGAAATACATTTATATATATAAAAACATTTACATTTTAAATTAAAAAATGTCTTTCATTATTGTACTAAGATTCACAATATGGACGCGAATAGATTGAAATCATGCAACATAAAGGAACGCAAAAAAATTCCTAAAACGTAAATTGTGAGAAAATTTTTAAATTTATAAAAATGAAATTTTGAAGATTAAATTTCATAAATAAAATTATCAGAATAAAAAGTTTTTAAAACAGAACGAATACTGATATTTAAGTTAACATTTTATTTTTTCCTTAGCACTACCTTAGAAAAAAACAAGGTTTTATGTTCGTAACTTGCTTTCCGTAGAATAAGGTTGTTGTTTTTTTTGCGAAATATTAATATTTATTAACATTTTGGGGGAAAAGGCAAATGCAAACAAAAAAATAAAAACGAGGTTTACATTTTTTTATTTTAAACCTAAGCAACAATATTTTATGTATACATAAAAAAGCTTTATAAATGATTTATTAATTATGATGAAAGGTTTGAAATTGCAAATACTTTTACTTCATTGCAAAAAAAAAAAGGATTTTACCGCAAACCTTTTCATGAAAATAAAAAGAAAATTCAGACACAAGGTTGCTGAAAGGTTTCTGGGTTTCGTATTTAAATGAAAGTTTTAATTTTCAAAACATTTTAATCCAACAAAAAAATTTTTGTTTATAACAAGAAAAGAAGGATGAAATATCTAAGATTAAACTTTTTAGGCTGTTTACGAACGAGAGCTCAACATGCATGGATCCCAAAACTATCAGTTAGGTGTGATGACGTCATGAAAGGAGATCCATTGGGAGTGACGCTTATAATCTGATTACAACGCTTCTCTTAAAAGTCTTCACTTTTTGAGATTCAGAATAAATCCTTTGTTGATCGATTATTTTATTGCAGTGTTTGATTTTCATTAATATGTTTATGTTATGAGATAAATATCGTTGAATAAATTGACAATGGTATTTAAATATATTTAACGATATCTTCATGTTACTCATTTTCGTTTTTTAGAAGCCCTTAAAAACTTAAAGGTGCTTTTTTTATTGGTTGTTATATAAAAAGTGCTTAATTTTCCTTTTTCGAAAATGAAGTTTTTCTTTTGTTACCATGTCGATTTTCGCCACGTATTATGCAAAAGCGTGCTTTTCACATTGTTCTATTCAACGTTTTAACAATTCATTCGACCACAAACCATTTTGGCTTACATTCGGTTCGTAACGGTGCGTTTAAAAGCGCCAATCAATTGACATGTTTGATAAAATACTTGGGATTCCGCATGTGCGTCTACTGAGCTGGGTTCGGTGAGATTATTGCTCTCTCATGTGTAATTCTGCTGCATTTTGCCAGATATTCTCCATTTAAGGCTTCATATTTCACCCTCTGATATCGCGGTCCCTACGCAGACTGATTCAAGTGGTCACCAGCCACACGCTGACCGCAGCCAGTGATGCTTGACTTCGGTGATTAAATGGGAACCGGTGTGTCTTACCGATCAGTCCCCTGAGAGTCTGCATTTTGTTAATGTAAAAAGTGCTTATTTTTTGTTGAACGATTTGGCTACGCACACTGGTTAAAAAATTACGTTTCTAAACTTTTTCATACTCGCTTCTAAACTACAATTATACGTATGCTGAATAAAGCAAATGAAATCAAATAATAAGTTGTAAGAATCGATTACTATGAAAATTCGGTCAGTAAATTTCAACTCGTGCACTGAAAATGGGGAAAAAAATTTATTAATTATAGACTAAGAGTTCTCTATTATAGCACGGCATGCGCAGCAAGAGAACAAACACTATAAAAGTACATTTAAAAAAAATATCTAAACAACCAAACACCATCGAAAAACATTTTGGTCATGTGAAAATCATAAAATAAACAGAATTACTCCCTTATGATGTATAGTTTGCTTAAGCTAAGAACTCCCGCCACAAAGTCTGAGGCCGTTTGCTGCTATGGAAACAAAAATAGCGCATTTCAGGAAGGGTGGCTTCTTTTCACTCTAAGGCTACCCGAAACCACTCCAAAACAGTGACTCCGCACCCCTTCTTGAAATAGTCATACCTCGTTACCATAGTCACCGCCACAGGTCCAGGCGAATGTCTGGGGGAGTTCCTATTTTAGACAAACTATAATCGCACAATCATACTTGGCCGTCAATTCCCTGCGGTTCTTACAAATCAGCCCACACGATTATATTCGCAATATCAGAAAGTACTCTTTTTTGCGGATATAATCGTGTCGGCTGATGAAAGGATTATATCTTTTATTTTCCGGTTTTTAAAAATTAAAAAAAATTCATCCTTTTTTTTTTTAAATCAGTTTTTTTTTTCAGCCGGGCGAACTGGCATAACGTAAAAGTATATTTAACCATAATTGTCAAAAGTGACGCAAAATCTTTATGTTCCGACATAAAAATTAGGGAAAATCCTGGTGTGAACTTTCGTGCCAAAGAGGAATTTCTTGTGACTATCGTTCAAAAAAATAGGATTTCTTCAGTACTCTTAAGCTTAGAATGTACAATTTCAATTCTAAAAATAAATTAATGAATGTGAATAGTAAAATGTGAGAACGCTTTTAATTTTGTAATTAAGAAGGAGAATTTAGATTAAGAAATTACCTAAAAATATTCGTTTTTTCATTTTATTTTACAGACTCGCACACATAAACACACACAGAAAAACTCTTTATTTCATAATTATAGATAACAAAAAGGGAAGAAAAGAGTTCGCCATTGTACTTCTAAAACTATAAAAATATTATCTTTCTTCTTTTTTTTTTTTTTTTTTTTTACGTTAAACAGATCACGAATCAAGTAAGATGAAATGATAAAGCATTTGTTATCGCACTATTGATACGGGACGTACATACGCATGTTTTTGTTTTCATATCAAATTCCTTGTTTATGAATTGAATGAAATCATCAAAACAATATTTTGATTTTACAACTAAATTTTTGCCCGATGGCTGCGTTTTTGGAATGACAACTCTTCACGCAAATATATGTACAGCAAAAGCATAAAGATGTATGCAAATTAAAAATGAAAATCTCATTCGATGAGTAAGTTCGAGAGATATTAACTGCTCAACTTATGGGCTATAACAGATTGTTGGTGGCATCTTATATTTTCACCACAAGTTTAGTAGTTAATAATTCTCGAATTTTAATTTTTTTCATTTAGTTTTGTTATTTTATTATACTTTACGTACATTTTTCAACACACTATCAACTTTCATAATTTATGACATTAATTCGTTGTAACGTTTCGTTTTTATAACGTTAGGTTGAATTTACCTTATTCTCAACCGTGTTTCATGTTTGTCAAATTTTCTGGAGTTTATTCTTATTAAATTAAAAATAACAAAAATGAAAACTATTTCTGATTGCAAGATGATTTGCAAATAGCATCCTTATGTTTCGATACATTCTGAAACTCATTTTCGCAAATTCACCACAAAATGTTGCACAACATGTTCTTCAATTACGATAAGCTACATTTATCATCAAATACCGCTACTATGATTTCTTTTTTTTCCTTATATATATCTAATACAATACTCTCCTTTTAAACAGAGTTCGTAAGGTCATTAAGATACTGAAATAAGCACAAAAACTTAAAAGATAAAATATTCAATTTCTATAACACAAAATATCTGGCTTCAAAATTTTAAAGTTAAAGATATCTTCATAGTTATTTTAAAGTTAAAGACAACTTCATAGTTCTGCGTATTTTATTTCTTTATCAAATGAAAATTGTGTATTTTAATTATTTATTTATTTGTCAAATTATATCATGATTCTAAAATTTTTGCATGGCTTCGGAATCTTTTTACGAATATCAATTTTCAGTATTTGCTGTTTAACAAAATAAGGCATTTCCCTAATAACAAAATATGCTGTAATAAATATCTTGAGAGGTGGTGGCTCAGTAGATAGAGCGAAAGGCCCAATGGGGTGACCCGCGTTCAATCCCAGCGATAGCTGGTCTATTTGAATTCCGCTCCCGGGTCGCACCGACCACAGTGCTGATGTAAAATATCTTCAGTGGATCATGGGTTAGAGTCCGTGGAAGTTTTTCGTAGTCTTCCTCTCCATGCAACGCAAATGCGGGTTAGATCCATCAAAAAGTCCTCCATGAAGGCAAATTTCTTCCAATACTTGATCCTGGAGTTCCCTTGTCTTCTTGATCGGGTTCAAAATTATAAGGCTACGGAGTTGAACATTAGTAGCCGTAAACCCAAAATTGGTTCGGCTATTCAACGACGGTTATAAAATAAAATAGAGTAATATCTTGGGAATTGTGCTAATGATGAGAAATAGTTTTAACAAAAGTAAATTTTTTCAATATCTTTTTTTAAAAGAACTTTCTTAAAGTTAACGGTGAAATATATAAGTCAAAATAAAATAGCGGTTCGAATTTGTTCATTTAAAAAACAAAGCAAAAGGTGTAATGAAATAATTAGTTGAATATTTCTTTGAATCACAAGTGGTAATTTAATTTAATTTCAAAATCAAGGACGACACAAAATGCTGAGATATTTTAAGAAGCTTAAAAATTTTGGCTACATATTCGACAGCTTTTTGTTATCTTTATACTCTTTGTAGTGACTTAACATTGACACAGTTTTAGATAATTTTTTTTGAAGTCACAAGAAACAATAAAAAAGGCAATCAATAATTTATCTTCATTTTTAGAAAAAATATTTTGCTTAGTAAATAGTCAGCCGTTTTGCATCGAATAATTTTAAACAGCAGAAAGTTTTTAATTTATTAACAATATTTAATTATTAGCTAGCGGGCAATAATTCTAAGTTTTCTTTCAATATTGAAATTTTTTTTATCAACTATTGTAAAAACAAACTAAAAAATATATTATAATCATATTAAATATAATCACAATTTGATGTATATCACAATTTGATGACATTCTATAAAAAACATGCTTTTATATAACTCGACATTCGTTGAATAAAATGCTTTTTATTCAATAAAATGTTTTATTCAAAAATCTTTGCTAAATTACGAATAAATTTTTAGACGACTAAAAAAGAAAAAAACGTATTTCATAACTAAAAATTAAAAAAAAAAGGATTGGCAAAGGATTGTTATTAGCGAAAAAAATATGAAAGAAATTTTACGCTGCACGCGTTTAGGTCAAGTTCCTCGTAAGTTAACCACATTTAAATTTTAATTCTTCATTGTTGTCAACTTATTTTTTGCAAAATAATTAATTTTAATTTTTCTCTGCTTCTACTAAATAAAAACAGTTGAAACTTTAGATTTTTTAATAAAAAAAAATATATGTTAAAATTTATACCTCATAATTCAACATTTTTTCATCCTCAAATAAATTAAATTATACGAAATAATAAATAATTAATAAATATTTTTATTTTTGCAGGAAATTATCTTAGGGTAAACGGGTTTTAAAAGTGAGTGCAATTTTTCTTCCTTTTTTTTCAATTGCTAGATTAGTTTTAAAAATATAACTAAAATCGCAAAGAGTGAAATTAACATTGAGGGGTACGAACTTTGGATCGCTCTCCTGATCATATTATGGGAACCATATTTTCCAGATTGCGGCTACGCCCTACATTTTGAAGGTTAAGAATCCAAATATGTCAATTTATACATCTATACATATATATACGTTTATTCAGGAAAAGTACGTGTTTTGGTGTCCGATTTCGCATTTGAATTAATAGTTAGCACTAAATAATTAGCATATTTGAGGTCACCCCCTGAAACCATTCGAACGAAAGTTATTCAGAGTGATTATTATTATTTTATTTATTTGTTCACTGTATCTTATTTTTTTTACTCCAATTATACTAATTAATCATCAAAAATAATTAAGCATCATTGGCGTCAATAGTATTGCAATGATTTTTTACGGTTTCCCCAACCCTAAACGAATGGATATATTTTTTCTCCATTCACTTCGCTTTTCAGTACATAGCATGCTTTTTTTTTATTTTAAAATACCGTTGATTTAAAATTAAGTAATTTTATGTAAACATCGTTTTAAATTTTAACAAATTAAGCACTTGGAATTTAATTTATGTAAACATCGTTTTAAATTTTAACAAATTAAACACTTAGTTTCAGAAGCTAATTCAGTGACGTTGTTCTATGCTGCCACCTTCACTTAATCATTTAATTTATCTGACGATTATTATAACGAATAAAAATTAGTTTGTTAATAAAGAATGTGCAATAAACTCTTCTTTTTTTTCTTTTTTTTTTTAAATCGAGCAAGGAAACATCGATCATATAATCTTTAAAATATATGGAAAAAAATCGTTTGCAGTTTAATTTTTATCAATAGCAAGTTTTAGACCTAAGAAAAAATTCCATGGATGAAACATCTCTCCTGATCAATCTAATAGAACTTTTTGAGCAATTTTTAGGATTTTTTTGAACAAATAAAAATTACCCTTTTCACTACTGTCAGGGCGCTAGTATAAACGGTTCTGCAGTTGTAAATGGCGGAATAAACACTTTATTTTATATGCAGTTAAATATTTCAGAAACATTATTTCTTTTTAATTTTATTAAATTAGAATAAAACTAAACTGCCTAAATGAAATTTTTTTCTTTATGTTTTCTTTTTTTTTCAGGATAGTAAATATTAAAAATAAACTTGCCCTGAAAAACAAATATATTGAAAAAAATATGCCTGGAATATTAAATAAATCACTTTTTTAATTACGCTGTATTAAACAACACATATTTCACTACTATTTTAAAATATATAGCTTTTTTTTTTCAAATTTTGATCTCAATTGAGTTCTAAAAAAATTGTCTACAAGAGCTTCTAAAAATACAAATAATTAAAATTTTTATGATAAATAAATTATGCAAAAGGATTTTGACAAAATTCAAACTATTTTAGGATTAACTTGAAGTTCCGTATTCTTATTTGTAACCAAAAACACAAAATGAATTTATTACTAAGATAAATTTGCCAGAAACAATTTTTATAACACACAAAAATTATAATTGAAAACCATCAAATACTATCTCTAGAAAAAAATTTTTAAAAAATCATTTTTAAGTAATGAATAATATATTATCATCAATGTACAATGTAAAATCAGAAATTATATTTTTCAATTGAATTAATTATTTTAATCAATAATTTTGCTTAAGTTAAATTAGAGTTGTAAATCATTTTTATATATTCATGTAAACAAGTTATTTTCACTATGATTCAATTTTGATATTTAAGAAACATTCGATTGAAAAATAATTTGTAAAAAAATACTATTCGTTGTAAATCTGATATGAAACGTTTTGTATTTCATTGCTTTGTAAATAGTCCCGATGAAAAATTACATTCCAAATAAACTACATTTATTAAAAATAATGTAACTTTCCTTTAAATTCTTTTTGCAAATTCTAAATAATCATATGAAACAATGAATAAGCTTGTGATTAATTGGTAATAAATATATGATATGAAACTATAATTCTTTGTTTATTTCAATATAACATACGTGAATACTTTACAACATATAAAAGGCACAACATATGTAGATTTCACAGTAGAAAATCATAATTTTTTTTTAACAAATATATTTACATTATGTACATAGAAATACTGTTTAAACCATTGAATGAAACAAACTATTCTCATATTTAACAGTGGATGAAATTTGGTGGGAATATGATAACAGATCATAAACATGAATTTAAATAACAACAAAATTACCGTTCAGTTTCTAAACCACATCGAAAAACAGCATTTTATAATATCCTGTTTTAGGTATTTAAAATATATATATATATATATATATATATGTATGATTGCACATATACAAACTAAAAAATATTATTTCAAGAAAAAATTTAAATATGAAATGGTATTTGAATAAATTGGAAATAAAATAATATTAAATAAACATTTAAGTATTTTAAAAACAAATTGCTGTTTTTTTCTAATCAAGGGTTGCAACATAAAAAAGATTTGTCATGAAATGATTATAAAATTAATTATCGTTTTCGGTTTTTTTTTTTTTTTTTTTTTTTTTTTTTTTAAATACATGAAAAACTATTCTTCTAATAGTTGTTTTAATAAAGTAACAATACCAAACGATAATAAAATGAATGCATTAATACTTTTTAAAAAAATGATATTTTAGTATGATTTTGGTTTAAAAAAATGTTCAAAATTGCTAATACTTATGTTAAATGTTCAACAATTAAATGCATTTTACTCAGCCGTGGATGGAAGCCTGGATCGGAACTTTGGACAAAATCCGTTTGTGCCATCGGGCCCTTTTGGCATACGGATCGTTTTGACTGGAACACCTTGCAATAGTTGGCACGCCGATGACACCGAAGAGAGCAAATTTGAGTCAGATTGTTCTCGGCGCCGGCGCCAGGGACTCATGATATCACTCCGTAGAAGGCGGTCCCTTGATCCACCGTGCCTATTAGACAATGAAGCAAATGAAGAGTTTGGGTCATTATAGATGTGGTAACTGTGCCGCCTCGGATATCGATTATCGAATGGATTGGTGTTGTATGGCGAGGATGAAAGGTAACCGGAGCTAACAGATCCACTGGAACTTCGTCTATTGTCATTTAGAGTCGTCGATGAATCAGCATTCGATGATTTCCTGTTCTTTTTCTTCTTTTTTTCCTTGGCTGGAGATGATTTTGGATCAGTGTTCTCTGATTTTTCTTTGAGAACAATCGATGTGACTTTGATGTCACCGGGTAGATCAGATTCTAGCGCTCTTTTAGCGGCCGAGTGCTCTTCGAATTCCACCAGGGCGCTGACTTTGGACTGAATGTCGCTATTCTTCGCGAGGAAGTGCTTGACATCGGAAGGAATGGAACCGCCGGGTCGCAGAATCCTGACCAGGGCGATGTCGCCGCAGTGACTGAACATCTCGCTGATGCTGTCGACGGAAGGCTTGTCCGTACTGAATCCGTGAACGATGATGGATCTGGACACCGGAGACTCGTCGTGGTCAGGTAGGGGAGTGAGGCGTTTCACTTTGGTGCCTTCGCTGTTCAGGGCGAGCTGGGTCGACTTCTGCAAGCTGTAAGCCACCGCTTTCCAATTGCGACTGAGGCTTCTCACTTTTCGGAATGAGGCGAGTAATTTCAGGCTGACGTAGCCTTCCTTGTTGCGACGGACATGCTTCAGGAGGAAGGGGTCCCTCAGAATGTTCGCATCAGAGAGGTAGTACTCTACTGTCTTCATGATCGCAGAAGCGATCTCCTCACCCGGCATATCCTCCGGATCAGCACAGTCAATGCCGGAGTCTTTAGGGTCGGTGTCTGAAAAATTGAGACCACCCTCTTCGCTGTGATTGCCGCAGGAGGAATCATCATCCATATCGTTCGATATCGTCACTGGAACTATCTCGATGCTCATCTTAAAAACGAGAAACCCTATTCCAAAGGAAGAGAAGAGAAGCTCTACAAAATATCTTCTCTTTCTAACCTTCCTGTAAAGATCCAAACGAAAGAATAGACAACAATCTAATTAAAGAAATTGAGCGTAGGGTGATCTTTTTATTCCAATCGAAAAACCGCCCGCTCTGTGATTGGTCGGCGATCGGTAACGAATGATTGCCGCCACGTAGCTTGAGATGACAAATAGAGAGGATTACTCATCGTAAGTTTTTCGTTACGTCATTTTCAGTGATTAGTTTGGAAGCCCTTCTTTTCTCCTGTTTCTTCTTTTCCTCCTGCGTCATTTAATAAGGCTTCTCAAAATCACGTTGCAGACGATATCGAATATTTTTTCTTCTGTTATCTTAGTGAGAAACGCGCAGGTGTATTTTGTATACATCTGCCCTCATTAATAAATCATATGACATCGATTAAATAAATGAATGCGTACTACTTTATTTTGAAAATGATAGCATGTGAATTGACTATGACTGGCACAATCGGAACTTTCTATTCATCAACATTGTGCTTTGACGATAAATTCACCACCTTTTATTATTTTTAAAAGTAAATAAATAGAAGGTGTGAATTGTATTTTTTTTTTTTTTTTTTTTTTAATTTCTGCCTTGGAGATTTCGAGGGGAGGGGGGAGAAGTATTATCATTAATAATTTTCAAAAATTTCGTTTTCTTTTAATTCGATAGATGGAAACTTAAAAATGACTCTCTATTCCACAAGATAATGGTCACCATGTTCCATAATTAAAATCATCTTGGACATTAGAAAAATAAAATATATTAAAACATTTTTAGATGGTTATTACAGAAAATCTTTTCAATGGCACAATTTTCCAACTTTATTGGTCCTGAGAAATTGATCAATGGTTTGAATTAAGAAAAAGCAAAAATTTAACCGGAACTATGGAAAATAAATTTTTACTGTAAATCGTGATTTTTGAAAATACAAATATCAAAACATTTTTAATTGATTATTTAGAAGACTCTTAACATGCTATGTTATTCACAGAATCAATGTCAGACACAGTTTCTGGCCAAATTATTAGATGCACCCTAAAATTCTATGTAAAATCTTAATTATCAGGTGACAATACACAGCTTTATTGTTTTTACGCGACTGAAACCGGTTTGCACTGTTTACGTTCGTGTATCTATGGGTTAAATTAGACGATATATAATATAAATTAGATATATTATACAAATATAGAATATTTATTATATCAGGTATTATAGTAAGATATTGTAATAATTGAACCAAATTACTAGACACCCTGCAGTGTTTTAATAATGACGTGTTTTGCACCAGTTTATATGCAGTACTTCTATATTTAAACATAAATGTAATGGGTTTTTATTCAGGAGAGTTTTTATTTACTTCCTATTTGTATTTATTTTTAACGTATTGCTTTGCAATGTTAACCAATTGATACACGAACATTAACGAGTGCAAACTGGTTTCAGCCGTTTAAGAACGATAAAGCTGTATAGTATAACCTGATAATTAAGATTTTACATAGAATCTTACAGTGCGTCTAATAATTTGGTCAGGGACTGCACGTCGTTGATAAAAATTGAACTAACATTTGGTAATGGAATCCATAAGCAAATTATTAACGAATGAAAGGTTATGATTTATGAGAAAACTTACAATTTTGATGTTTGAAATTAACATACGGTCGATGAAAATTAATCAATTTTAAAATGATATTTTGTTATTAATTTAAAATTTGCGTTTATTGTACATTTTTACAGTTGTAGTAAGAAAACGAAAAGCGAGAAAAAAATAGTTTGTTTTTTCTTTTTATTATAAAAATGTCTTTATTCCTATGAATATTTAAGTTAAGTTTATGAAATTTTGTGCAATAATTGATACAAGATACAAGCTTATTGCTGTTTTTTTTAATTTTTTTTTAATCATCAAAAACACTTTTAATTGTTCCTAATGTATTACCGGACCCTCAAATCTCTGAAAGCTTTAAACTTAATCGATATGCATGAGAATATGCATGTCCTAAACACTTCTAAAGTTATAAAATAATACTCTCCATATACTCTTAAGATAGGCGTGTTCACATTTGCCTTCGTGCAGGACTTTTTTTTTGATGGAACTAACCCGCATTTGCGTTACACGCAGAGGAAGACCACGAAAACCTTCCACGGTTAACCTGACAACAAGAGGACTCTAACCCGTGATCCGTCTACCACTGAGGATATTTTCCGGTTGGCACTATGGTCGGTGCAAGGCGGAGGCGCAATTCATATCGACCAGGCATCGCTGGGATTCGAACCCGGTTCACCTCATTGGAAGGAGAACGCTTTATCCCCTGAGTCATTGCGGTTCACTAGAAACTTTTTACATTTTCAAAGATGTTCTAATCGTTACCAAATACGATTCTAATCAAAATTATGAAAGAAAGAAAATATTCTAAATGTTTTCCACGCAATATGAAAGGGTTACTTTAAATATTCATATGTCTCTCAATTTTTAACGAATTTTGTTCAAATTTTAAAATAATCTTTTTATTATTAATTAAAAATTACTTTAAAGATTTTGATTAATTTTATTGAATATTTAGCAATTATAGTCTGAAAACCTAAGTTAAAAAAAAAAATTATAAAAATGCTTACATTTTCGTGAATATTTATGCTAGGTTTACGAAATTTTGTGCCGTTATTGCCTATAATAACCAACTTAACAGTCATAAATTAGTGCTATATTGTTTGGCATAGAGTGTTCAAAAACATTCTTTTTCGTTGGTCACTCTAAAAGCTTTATTGATCAGCTGCGCCCTCTATGCAGGCAACGTGTAATAATGACCTCGATAGTGCAGTGAAACCAACCTGCTTACTGTATTTTAAATAGAAATTACATGATCTATGGATGAGCATTTTATAAAAAATAAAGTGAAAATTAGGGTCAAAATCGAAACCATTGCGCGACACAGCGATCTGAGGAGGTACGTAATTTTCCTATTTAGTTGCATATCAAATTATAAATATGTCTTTAACTAAATTAAAGAAAGACGAGTAGTCGCTGAAGGGTTAAATGTAACAGCGATTTGAATCCAAGACGGTGAGGTTTATAAAACGGAGTTAGGCTTTAGAGGAAAAGTCCGAAGCTATAAAGAGCGAATTAAATTAGCGCGATAAGATTTAGGATTTAGAGGAAAGGTCCGGAGCTAAAGAGCGAATTCAATTTGCGTGCTAATATTTCGGATTTAGTGTAAAAATCCAAAGCTAAAGAGCGATTTAAATTAGCTCGCTAATCTTAAGGATTTAGAGGAAAGGTCCGGAGCTAAAGAGCGAATTCAATTTGCGCGCTAATATTTCGGATTTCGACAAAAAAAAAAGCCGAAAATAAAAAGCGAATTAAATTAGCTCGCTAATATTAAGGATTTAGTGGAAAAGTCCTCTGCTAAAGAGCGAATTAAATTTGTGCTCTAATATTTAGGATTTAGATGAAAAAGCCGAAGCTAAAAAGCGAATTAAATTAGCTCGCTAATCTTTAGAATTTAGATGAAAAAGCCGAAGCTAAAAAGCGAATTAAATTAGCTCGCTAATATTAAGGATTTAGTGGAAAAGTCCTCAGCTAAAGCGCGAATTAAATTAGTGCTCTAATATTTAGGATTTAGATGAAACAGTCGAAGCTAAAGAGCGAGTTAAATTAGCTCGCTAATATTTAGGATTTAAATGAAAAAGCCGAAGCTAAAAAGCGAATTAAATTAGCTAGCTAATATTTAGGATTTAGAGGAAAAGTCCGAATCTAAAGTGCAAATTAAATTAGAGCGCTAATATTCCAAAAGGGCTTACAAAAGAGAGTGCTTCCAAATAATATCGGAGCTTTATTAAAGTTGGGGAGAATTTATTTTTCCAGTCGCATCAAAACAAAACAAAAGAGCAGTTCTTTTAAAAATGGGTTACATTTTAATGGTTCCGAAAACGAGAACTGAAAGAACTTTCCCCACAACAATGCTTTAATAAACAGCGCCAAAAATAAATACAATCTACCTCAAGGTTAAGTGCGGCATTTGAATATTATTGCTGTAATGTCTGCGAGTATCGGTTTTAAAAAAAATCTCGATAAGAAATTGATGACTCATATTAGTTTAAAAGAGGGGGGGGGGGACGTATTTTAAACAGCATTAATTAGGGCAGGAGTGCGATAAAAAAAAATGATAACTGCGTATTATGTAAAAAATAATGAATCTCATGCGTTACAATTTGGCCCACAATTTAAAAGATTTTCTGATAGAGTAGAGTTTGTTAAAAATAATCTGTTTTAAGTGCTTCCCGACGTGAAGTTAATATATGCAGAATGTAAAACTGCGAGAAGAGCTCATCATAAATTGTAAACCAAGTTTAACGTAATCAACTCTTATTAAGTATACAGCGTTAATGGCGGTGAATACTAACTTAAGAGCGTTTAAATGTTTAAGAGACGATTCGCGTAATAAAAATAAATCGATCAGAAGAGATATGCTCATGGTTAAAACAGATGCTGTTTTAAATAATGCTGTTTTAAATGTTTGATTTTTCGAATTTCGTGGAATTGGACGATGATACTTTCCGGGGAAAATATATTTATAGTTAATAAATTATTAAAACCGGAAAGAATTGAAACAAAAAATTGATTTTTTTCTCACTAGTGCATGTAGAGCCGCGATGTCTCAGCGGATAGAGCGTTAGGCTTCCAATGAGGCAAACCGGATTCGAATCCCAGTTTATACGAATTCCGCATCCGGCTTGCACCGACCACAGCGCTGACGTGAAATATCCTCAGTGGTTGACGGATCATGAGCTAGAGTCCTCTTGCCATCAGACTAACCGTGGGAGGTTCTCGTGGTCTTCCTCTCCGTGTAACGCAACTGTGAGTTCGCTCCATCAAAACGTCCTCCTCGAAGGCAGATTTCTCCCATTACTCGATCCAAGAGTTCCCTTGTCTTCTGGATTGGGTTCAAAATTACAAGGCTACGCAGTTGAACATTAGTAGTCGTAAGAGTTCATGCGTTCGAAAGGCCGAAGACTTACTGATCCACGTGAGTCACAAAGTCCTCCATGTTCCCATAACAAATCATACCTCTGGGGGTACTGATCCAGGAGTTTCTTGTCTTCTGGGTTGGTTCAAAATGACAAGGCTGCGGAGTTCAACTTTAGTAGTCGTAAACCCAAAATCGGGTCGGCTGTTCAAAAAAAAAAAAAAAAAAAAAAAAAAAAACGATGGTTATAATTTAGTGTATGTAGAGCCGCGATGGCTCAGGGGATAGAGCTTTCGCTTTCCAATGAAGTAAACCGAGTTCAAATCCTAGCGATGGCTGGTCGATACGAAACCGCATCCGGCTTGCACCGACCACGGGGTGCTGACGTGAAATATCCTCAGTGGTAGCAGGGCTAAAGAGAATACAAGGGCTAGTTCACTCCGCTCTTAGAGCTGAAGCTACGATTTCCCTCCTCATGACGTCACTGTGTCTACAGATCTCGGAGATCGCAAGCAAAGATATGATAACTTTGCATCTTTCTCTTGTAAAAATAAGTTAGACTTTTTCTGGTTATTAGCCTTCAAACTTTACGTAATTAACATATTATTTCCGTTCATAAACATAGTTCAAAAAAAACTTTCTTGTTTATTATATTAAAAAAATACCATTTTAAACTTATAAAAATGTTTTGCTAGTTGGTGAAAATGACACGATAAATACTTTATTTTAAAAAATTCAGTTTTAACTTTAACTATTAAGAAAAATGAAGGCATATATCGACACTTTTTTTATCTACATATTCTTTTATAAAGATAAGTTAAGTTAAATTTAGAATCCATGATTTTGAAATATGTCGTTAATAGCAATTTGTTCATACTTAATCATTAGGAAACATCAACCTTAAACGCTAATTACTGAAACAAAATAATAATTTAGGTTCATAATGACATCAGAAATTTTACAATTGTTTATAGACATTTAAATTTACGATGATATAATACATAGATATTTAAATTGAAGAGAATATAATTTTAAAAAAAAATCATAAATATTTAGAATAACTACATTAAAAAATATGTTATGAAATTAGGAGAATTTCAACTATATACTATATATTTTATTTATACCTTTTACTTACATTTTAATTTTCTTTGACTTTATCTATTTTTTAATTCTTTTCACCTGCCTTTCTTTATGAAGTAGCGAGGCGGTTTCTATTTAGATAATGAATTTTTATAAAAGTTCTTTACGACAGAATAAACGCAATGCGGTTTTATATTAACTGTGTCATTTCGGAATCCATTCTTTACATAGTTGTTCATTTACTTTAGGGAACACGAGAAAAATTATACTTTTTCCTTTTGTTTTTATATCAGAATTTTTGCAAGTTGCAATCGCGCAAACTGGCATTTAGATAATAGTTTTAAATTCTTGTAAATTCACTGCAAAAACTGAGGAAAGTCATTATAGAAAATAACAAATGTCTTAGAATATCTCGCAAAAAGAAATGATCCAATATTAGTTAGAGCTAGTAAGGCCAAACACTCCGTTCTTGAAGTAAAAGTGCGAGCTTTGCGCCAAAGTGACGTCACTAGAGTGACGTCGGAGGATCGGCGCGGCAAGAGATACTTCAAAGGAATGAACCAGCCCTTCTATTCTCTTTAGCCCTGCAGTGGTAGACGGATCATGGGTTAGAGTCCCATTGCCGTCAAGCTAACCGTAGGAGGTTCTCGTGGTCTTCCACGGCATGTAATGCAAATGAGAGCTAGTTCCATCAAAAAAGGTGCTCCACGAAATCAAATTCCTCCCAATACTTGATTCAGGAGTTCCCTTGTCTTCTGGATTGGGTTCAAAATTACACGGCTACGGAGGTGAACATTAGTTGTCGTAAACCCAAAAATTGGATCAGCTGTTCTATGACGGTTATAAAATTATAAAATAGTGTATGTAGTGACCGAGAAATTAGATTCAATAAATTAAACAAAGGTTGATTCGCAATGAGGGCTTAAATTAGACGTTATCAAAATTCTGGCAATTAGAGAAAACAATAACTAATAAAAATATATAATTTGTAAGAACACTTTTAGAATTAAGGATGCCCCCCCCCCCAAAGAAAGAGTTCGGGAAACGATCTCTTAGCTAAAGGTTAAACTTATTTATATCGTGATAGGAATGTGAAAAACAGGAGACTGATGAAATTGAACGGAAAGTAACATATTATGCTACGCATTGTGGCGAGAATCACATCGACCATATCAACCTTCATCGATGAAAAGGTACCCCAACATCAGCCCTGCCCCAACATAGAATCGAGTTAACATGTCTAATATACTAGGGCAGGGGTGGCGAACCATTATACACCAACGTGCCATTTTTTCTAAAAAATTGTTTAATGAAATCACAGACTTGCCGTCAAATAATTTTGACTTTATGATTATTGGGAAAATAATAATACTAAATATACTATCAACTCAAAACTCTTTATTTACATTGAAAAGGATAACATTTTGCAATGTCTCAGGTATACGCGTAATTCACCTTAAAGTAATATCAGTGGAACTGTTATTGCAGATTAAATGACAAATAACTTATATTAGGTTGTAAGATATTAGTTTAAGCAGGACTGTTGATTTTCTTGCCAGTTATTTATTGATAGCTTGTTTTTTTATGATTATTAATTGTTTTTTTAGCCTTAATTGTTAATTTTTTTATTAATAATTCTTTATTATTTCGTTTTTTTTTTTTTTTTGTAAATTTTAATTTAATTGTTACATATGCTTCATAGTGTAATAACATTTTTGTAATAACAATTCATAGTGCAATAACAATTGTGATCGCATTTGTTCGCCATCCCTGTACTAGGGAATTGGAATTTTATTTTTATAGTGGTAGACACACTAAAGTACTCCTCCTCCAGAATTATACCTGTGATAAAATTCGATGAACGGGTACCACTAGTTGATTCATTGCTGTTTGTGAGAAGCCGGGAGAGCTGTATTAAGATCCTCGTACTTTTGAATGCTGATTGCGAGAACTGTATTAGTTTAACGGTCGTGGTCACTCCTGTGTGGCCATTAGCAATCGAGTGTATACGTGTCGACGTTGAGGAGGTGGACAATGTCGCAATCACAAGTAGCAAAGTCAACTGTTCAATGGGGATCATCCATCGAAGTAATAGTGGGGGCGTGTACACATCACATCCGGGTCACCGATGTGAGAATAGTAGTTATCGACAATGTCAGCATTCATCTATAAAAAGATATCCCACCATAGAATCAGATAACATGTCTTATACACTAATGAATTGGAATTGTATTTTTGTAGTGGTAGACACACTACACGCTGTTTCAATGGTATTATTGCAGAGGATTGTAACATTCATAGATTTCTGATGCATCATTACAAATACGATTCTAATGAAAATTATGAAAGAAAATAAATTATTGAAAATGTCTAAGCAGTGTGAAAGGATTACTTTAAATTTTCATATCTTGCTCAATTTTTAACGAATTTTGTTCAAATTTTAAAATGATATTTTTATTATTAATTAAAAATTACTCTAAAAATTTTGTTTGATTTTATAGAATATTTTAGCAGTTATAGTAAGAAAACCTAAGGTAAATTTTTTTTCTTTTTTTTTCGCGTTTACATTTTTATGAATATTTAGCTAGGTTTACGAAATTTTGTGCAGTTATTGCACATAATAACCAACATAATTGTCATAAGTTATGGCTATAATTGTTTGGCATAGGGTGCTCAAAAACATTCTTTTTCGTTCGTCACTCTAAAAGTTTTATTATTATTATTACACGGATATAAATATATATACAGTCGGGCTTCTATTTAACGAACTTCCATTTAGCAAATTTCTCTAATTTACGATTTTTTTCGAGAAACTGAGAATATTTTAGAAATTTCTTCGTAAAATAACTTCTCAATAGCAAAGTGAATTTTCTAATTAACGAATTTTTTCTTTAAGATTCACTTTCCGTATTTCTCGAAATATTTCGGAACATTTCAAACTTGTTAACTCATTTTATGGGAAAATTTTCTTGAATTGATTTTTGCAGCGACTTAACTTCTAGAGAAAGTGGTAAAATCCCTTCCCTTCTACTTGCATTCCCTTTTATTTTTCATACAGGAATCCATTTCCAAAAATTAATTTACGAGAAAGCATAACAGATATTTCTAAAGCGTGGAACTATGATGTTATAGATCGTAACTATTCGTAACAGTTATGCTGAAGCTGGATTCTTAGTCAGCGTGGAGAATTTGGTAAGTGCGGAGGACGAGGATGACATTTCTTTAGAAGAACTTAAGAAATATGTGGGTACAGCTAAGAGAGAGCCACGAAGTGAACGATGATGTACTACTGATTAATGATTTTCGTTTTATTGATTTTGAAGCGGCAAGCACAGGAACATTAACTGAGTCGGATATTTTGGACAGTGCAAAAAATAAAACCAATGCAGCAATAAGTGTGAGGAAGACAAATTATGTCTGGTGTTTATGAATTTAAAATCTGTTTTGCGTTGTTTAAGTATTTCAAATGATGATTTTCTATTTAACGAATCTTCCATATAAGGAATTTTTTTATCGGTATTTAGCAACTTCGTTAAATGGAGGCCAGACTGTATACATGTATGATAAATTGCAAAACTTAAATAGTACTTTAATGCTTTAAAAAGTATTTCTTGCGAAATTTGAAGAAAAAGAAAGTAAAGAAGTGTTTTTTTTTTCAATCCCTATATAAAAAGATATCATTTGAGAATCTTCTAAATCTGCGGTTAATTCGAGCTAACTACACGTTTCTATTAATAAAACAAAACAGCTTTCGGTAACATTTGCATCACCTTGCATCAGCAAAAAACAGCAGGTGAGTGGACACATAAAATAAACCTTGATGCAAAACAAACGACATATTTCAAATCGTAGCATTCCTTTATGTCAGAAAATAAATATTTATGATTTAAATAGACAACGAACTTTTTTATTTCTTATGTAAATACTAGTTCCTTTTTCATTATCAATATTAACAGCAGTTTGAAGTATGTATTTTGATATTTTTGACTTCAAATAAATGGAATACAGCAGTATGAATCCAAATATTCATTTTATAAATCGCTGAATATTTTAATTATTTATATTATTAAAATATTCAGATCGTCTAGACAGCTCTCTCGATTTGAAAGACCTTCAGTTTCTTTCGAGTCATTTGTTTTTGTGATTAAGAATAAAAAGCAAATCTCAAGTTCGGAGTGTAATACATATATTTTTTGCATTTTTATTTTAATTTTTTTGTTTTATTTTACATTTTTTGCTTAATAAGTTCTATTTTCGGTCTTTGGTGCTCCTCACACGATTGTATCGATATATTTTGCTATGGCTATACAAATACAATATTAGAAAGCACTTTTTTTCGGATATAATCGTGTGAGCTGATGACGAGACTATATCTTTTCCTTACTTTGTTTTCCGTTCTTTTTCTCTTTTAAGTTTTAGATTTTTTTTTTAGATTTTTTTCTTTTCCTTTAAAGAAAATCTTGGTACATTTTTGAATGTTTTCTCTATACTTTTAACTATATATATATATATATACAGTCAATTCGCTATAACTCGAAGTACGATAACTCGAATATTACTATAACTCGATTTTTTTATGAGGTCCCGACCCTTTGATCTTCAATTTCATGTTAATTATTCTCGATTACTCGAATTTTACTCCCTTTAACTCGATTTTTTTTTTTTTTGATCTTTTAAAGCAAGAAAAAAAGCCTAGGAGCTGATATCTTGCCCCTTCCTTTGCAACACACACACAATGTCTTTCGCACTCTTCATGGAGAAGCTAAAGCTGTCCCTCTTGAAGTATGTGAACAGTGGTTAAATGAAAGGTTACCAAATTTACTTCAAGAATGCAGATAAAATGATGTTTTCAATATTGATGAAATGGGCTTATTTTTTACATGTCTTCCAAATAAGACTATGTTAAGGATGAAAACTGCTCAGGGGGTAAAATGAGCAAGGAACGTTTGACTGTCCTAGTTGGAGGAAATGCGTCTGGGACAGAGAAATTGCCCTTACTTATTATCGGAAAATACCGAAATCCCCGATGTTTCAAGAATGTAAAAACGTATCCTTTGGATTACAACTCTAACAAAAAGTTTCGGATGACATCAGTTTTATTTGAAGACTATGTAAGAAAATTGGATCGGAAATTCTTCGCTAAAAAAAGAAAAGTGATACTCTTTATGGATAAATGCACAGCCCATAGAATTTGATAGCCCTACCTTATTTGAAAGCAGTAAACTTGCAGTTTCTCAAGCCAAACACAACAGCAAAGTAAAGTTGCAGCTGATGGACCAGGGTATCATAACGTGCTTCAAACAGTCTTATCGTAAATGGCTTGTCAGAAAATGATCTTAAATATTGTAAGCATTTAGAAGATTTGTAATTAATAAGCATTAATTAAATAATCCGACAATATTTTGAAAGTCCAAAACCGAAACTAACGGTAAGTCGAACTTCCGATATGTCGAAGTTTTTCGTCAGTCCTATCAGATTCGAGTTATCGCGAATTCACTGTATATATATATATATATCCCTATTTAAGAAAAAAAATACTAGAAAAGAAGTAAAGGTATTAGACGAATGGATCGCCGCCAACAGTATTACTAAATTAATGGAGAAATATTTAAGATACTGAATTTGTTAAAAACTGTAACTTAAATTACAGGCAGAGGAAAAGGCAACGAATATGGAACTAAACAAAATTCTAGCACAGTTAGGAGAAAGACTTTAAACAGAAGCGAAAAACCAAACTCCCAGAACAATAAATGAAAGATATCCTCAGTGGTAGGCGGATCATGGGTTATAGCAAAGAATATATACTCCCCTTGCTGTCAGGCTAACCGTGGGAGGGTTTCGTGTTTCCCCTATCTATTTAACCCAAACGAGGGTTAGTTCAATTAAAAAGTTCTCCTCAAAAACAAACTTCCCCCAAGTCTTGATCCAAGAATTCCCTTGTTTTCTGGATCAGGGTTCAAAAAAATTACAGGGCTACGGAGTTGAACATTAGTAGTCGTAAACCCAAAATTGGGTCGGCTGTTCAACGAAGGTTACAAAATAAAATGTTCTTGCAGACGCCTCAGAATAAATTGAAGGCTTAAAATAATCCGAATCAAATTCATGACTATAAAAATAAGGGGATAAAAAATAAGAAAGAGTCTCAGGAGATTATCAAGAATGGAACATGTGTTGCATGAGTGTTTGCTAACTATTATGTCAACAAGAACCGGAAGTAGAGGTATAAAAATAAAATAATATCGAATATTCCTTCCGGTGCTGCACCTGAAAATGTACTTATTTTCATCTTTGGTTTGCTACAAAAAACATCAAAAGAATTTTTAATCAATACGCTTGTTGCGAAGAAGATGATCTACTTTAAAAAATTAAAAGCTTTAAAATGACGCGATTTTCAACTAAGAATCTTTAAGACTACTTTAAAAATTTCATCAACATTTATTCAATTTGCTAAGCAGTCACATTATTGCAAATGACGTAAAGTTGACACATGTTAAGTAACGTAATCAAATCTGATAAAATAATTGAAACATTAAATAAAGAGATGATATTCGGTCGGGGAGAAAATTTGTTTAATCCTATTGAGTTAAGGTCAATTAAGTGTAGATAGTTATTGTTACGTACGCGGAGACATTTGGCACAGCAGAAAAGAAATGACTGAGAAACGGTAAATTCCTACTACACAAGGGACAAAATAAACTTTTCACATGCAAGAAAAAAAGTCCAATGAACGATAAAGCGTTCACCTTACAATGAGGTGAACCGGGTTCGTATCTCAGCGATGGCATGGCTTGTCGATATGAATTCCGCATCCGACTTGCACCGACCACAGTGCTGACGTGAAATATCGTCAGTGGAAGATGGATTAAGGGTTAGGGTCCCCTTGCCGTCAGGCTAACCGTGGGAGATTCTCGTGGTCTTCCTCTCCACGTAACGCAAATGCGGGTTAGTTCCATCAAAAAGCCCTCCAAGAGAGCAAATTTCTCCCATACTTGATTCAGGAGTTCCCTTGTCTTCTGAATTGTGTTCAAAATGACGAGGCTGCGGAGTTGAACATTGGTAGTCGTAAACCCAAAAATTGGGTCGGCTGTTCAACGACGGTTATGAAATATAAAAAATATAATGAATTCGATTGCAAAGTTGAATGAGGGCCGGGATAGCCTGGTTGGTAGGGCACTGGGCTTGTGTCCAAGAAGCCGTGGGTTCAATCACCGCCGGTTGAAGACTCTCCGTTTAGTAAATGGTGACTGATGCAAGTTAAATCTGTCGAGTTCATGTTCCCATAACAAATCATTACCTCTGGGGGTACTGATCCAGGAGTTTCCTTGTCCTCTGGATTGGGTTCAAAATCGCAAGGCTACAGAGTTGAATACTAGTAGTCGTAAACCCAAAATCGGGTCGGCTGTTCAATGTCGTTTATAATATATAATATTAAAATAAAATGAATTCGTTTAAAATCAAAAGGTCTCAGCCAATGCAGAGGTTCGAACTCGAGAGTACAGGAAAAATAAGATTAAAATTAAGGAGAAATTAATTTATTGTTTTGGTTTTAAAAGAGGAGAGAAAATGTTGACGAAGATCGTCAAATCAAAAAGTCTAATTTATGATTGTGTAACATTACAAGAAATAGACGAGCAAATCTAGAAACTAGATCCATTATAAGACAAGTGTTTGTATCACTGCAAATGATTCTTGAAAGAGCAAATATTCTTTTATTAAAATAATAAAAGTGAATATAATAATTATGGGAGAAACTTTTTGCATAATAATAATGAATCTTGTCTTTAAAGTGAGTAATAATTATGCAGATTATGATAATTTTATGATTTAATTCAAGGTAAAAAAAAATGAATAATGCAAACACTTGTTAACATAAGTAAAGAGTCAATAATAATATTAAACAAATTAAATATATTGATGAATTTTACAAGTATTAAGCGATGTCAAATCATAAATTGAAATCCAAAATAACAGACAAATATTGCAATCTTATCAATTCGCATGAAATAATGTATTGTATAAATGACACTCATATTAAGGTTTTCTCTTTTGATGTTGATTGTTATCTCTTTTATTGTTATTCGTATTACTATTCTTGTTCGAAATATAAATTGGCTATTCGAATGCAATTTCATGTGCAGTTTTTTTATAGTTATAATAGAAAGTTAAGAATCAATTAATAGAATTCAAACTCTAATGTTAATGATGATAATGTAGTCTGTCTACCACTACAAAAATATAATTTCAATTCACTACTATATAAGACATGTTAACTCGATTCTATGCTGGGGTACCTTTTCATAGATGAAGGTTGACATTGTCAATAACTTCTCTCCCCACTTCATTGGTGACCCGGACGTGATGTAAACACACCTACCTTGACAGAAGCTCCCACTTCGATTTGAGCACGCCTACTACGATAGATGGTCCACTTTGAACAGTTGACTTATTTGTGACTGGGACATTGTCTTCATCGCGTTCAATCTCGATCACACACAACGTCGACCTGTATGCACTCTACTGCTAATGGCAACACAGAAACGTCTATGACCGTGAACTTAATACAGCTCTCACGATCAGCACTCGAAGTCCGGTGATCTAAACACAGCTCTCCCGGCTTCTGACAAAACGGTAATGAATCAACTAGTGGTATCCGTTCATCGAATTCTATCACAGAAATAATTCTGGTGGGAGAGTATACTGAAGTGTGTCTGCTACTGCAAAAATACAATTCCAATTCACTAGCATCTAAGACATGTTAACTTGATTCTATGTAGGGCTTTTCATAGATTAAGGTTGACATTGTCGATAACTTCTCTCTATACTTCTCCCATACGTGGGCAACAGCAAAGAAGAACGAGTAAAAAGTGAAAAGTTTTGATCTTAAAAAGTAATGAGTAAGAAAATTTTAAAGTGCATTTCGATGAAATCGAAAATTCAACGTAATCAAAAATTTCATTTTAAAAAAGTGCGACAAAATTTTTTTTAAAACGTTTTAATTTAAATGTATAAAAACTTCAAAAGCAGTTAAATGTTACAAAATTCATTGAATGTTGGAATCATCTAGAAACCAAACCAGAAATCAGAATTCAATGCTTGCATATAAAAAAGAGTTTTAAATTAGTTTTAAATAACATAATTAAACTTAACTATGTTAAATTTAGTTAAAACTATCATGTCTTTAGAAATTTTGTTTTTTCTTTCGGAATTTATTGTAATAAATTAATGTGTTGAAGAAATTCGATAACATTATAATTTTCGTTTAAAGAAATAAGTAAAAAATAAATAAAAGTTTGCAGTCATATACAGGTAACCCCTTAAAATTCATTAAAGTAAAAATTATGTTTCATTTTTATAAAAGTTTCTTAAGAACAATAATTTTAGAATTTTATATAACAATGGCTTTTTAATCGGTTGTTAATTATTTAATAATCAAAACTTGAGCACAAAAGTTTTAGTTTTAAATTTAATCATATGATGAACTATGATCTTACAATGAATATTTATATGATGAAATTCAAAAAAGGAGTAAAAGTAATTTTTATTCAAAATCAGAAAAAAAATTATATTCTAGAATTTTTTTAATGCTAACTATATTTTAAATAAATGAAGCATAATTTTTACATTTTTAAATTTATGCCAAAATAAATTATTGAAATTATTTAGAAAAACAAACATATGGTTGGCAAAACTGTTGCTTATCAAAATTTACATCGGATACATTTCCCAGATTGCTGTTTTTTAGGGATCAGAAATCCGAATCAGTCGAAAAAATGGTATGCTTATTCAGAAAAAAAACTTTTTGCGTCTGATTTCGGTACTTAAAATATCGTCTGCACTAATTAATTTCACCCCCTCGATTAACCCTTCCCACTAATTAATTCACACGAGGTCACCCTATCGAACCATTATGGACGAGTCCTAAAACGTAAAGATCCGGTCATTAGATCAAAAGTTATTCAGGATGGTCCGTTTTTCATTTTGAGCACTGTACATATACACATAGATGCAGTGAACATACATATATTGCACATGCATGCAGGGGAAATGCGTACATTGTACATACATGCATAGAACATATATTGTGTATACATGCACGGGAGAAATATTGTACACACAATGCACGTATGTTCGTGCAAGTACATTTTATATACTTATATGCATAAACATGGATATACACTTTGCATGCACAAATATATACATTGTATATATGTTCATTGTATATAAGTTCAAAATGTAGAGAAAACATGGAAAAATTACAGAACAATGTAAAAAGGGGAAAAAAGAAAAATAATATTAAAAATAACAAGAAGCTGGAAAAAAAAATCAGAAAAAAATGAATACAAATCCGGAAAATAAAAGATATAATCTTTTCATCAGCTCACACGATTATATCCGCAAAAAGGAGTGCTTTCTAATATTGTATCAATATAGCCAAAACAAAATATATCAATACAATAGTGTGAGAGGTACTTAAAAAAAACAATAATAATAATAATAATAAAATATAAGAAAATTATTGTTTTTTTTAATTTTCTGCGTGTTTTTTTTTTGTTCCTTTTTGTATATATATACAGTGGTGGCCAAAAGTGTGGACTACTACCGATAGAAAAATTAAATAGCTATGCCTTCAAGATAGAAAAATGTCATCAGATGCCATTAGATGTGAAATGAATGCAGCTGGTATTGCAGTAAGTTCAAGAACAATAAGAAGAAGCTTATCAGGATTTGGACTACAAGCTAGAATTCCAAGGAAAAAACCATATTTAAATCAAAAGCAACGCGAAAAACGAGTCAAGTCGGCAAAAGAACACATTAAATGGTCAGAAAATCAATGCAAGCAAGTAATCTGGACTGATGAGAGTAAAATATCGCTCTTTGTAAGTGATGGTAGAAAATACATGAGACGTAGAGTAGGTGAAGCGCTTCATCCTGATTGCATTGAAGCAACTACTAAAAATCCAACAAATGTCATGATTTGGGCATGTATATCTGTAGATGGTGTGGGCCGAATTCAAGTGATTGATGGCATCCTGAATGCCAAAAAATACATCGAAACTGCCCTGAAACCAAAATTGATACCTTCCATCAGCGATCTCTTTCCCAACAACGAACCATTTATTTTTCAGCAGTATTCAGCTCCATGCCACACAGCAAAAGTATGCAAAGCATGCTTTCAAAATAAAGGCATAGATATATTACCATGGCCAGGAAACAGCCCTGATCTCAATCCAATTGAAAATTTGTGTAGATGTTTGAAAATTCTTGTACGAAAAAAACGTCTATCCAATAATAGACAACTAAGTGAAGCTATAATTGATTCTTGGCACCATGTGATTACGAAAGATGAACTCCAAACACTCGTTCAGTCGATGAAAAGACGCTGTGAAACTGTCTTAAAAATTAAGGGTTATCCTACTAAGTATTGTAATACTGTATTTCTTATTAAATTCTACATTAAATTACCTTCAATTTGATATATAAACGTTTGTATTTAAATGAAAATTAATATATTCTACAAGCACACGAAGTTGAAAAACATGAAACTTTCAAAAAGTGTCCACACTTTTGGCCACCACTTTATATATATATATAATACCTAGATATGCATTAGGTAAATATATATGCATACATACATTTTTAGTTACATTCATACGTTGTATGGTAACTCAAATCATAATCATTAGAAATAGAGAAAAAAATGAATGAAAATTTTGCTATGCCTGTTTGATATAGTAAAGAACGTATTATCAAAATTGTCATGAGGAACTCGTAACCGAATGATAAAAAGACTTCTTTTAATCTCGACTTCCATTAAGTTAAGATAACAGAATGTAAACACGCATTTTCTATATCACTTATAGGACTCGATAACCTTGTACTTCCATTAAATCCTTTCCTCTCACCATTCATTTATAAGAACTTATCTTAACTTTCACTTACTTTTTTGTTTTTAATTTCAAAGTATGAGGACATTTAAGTCCTTAGATTACAAAATTGTACTTAAAGTTAATTAATTTTATTTTAAAATACACTATAGATACCGGAACACCTTGAACAAATGGTTGAAAGAGGGGTGATCTCAAATTACTCGAGTATAACCTTTCGTTAGGTTTGACTTTGAAGAAAACCTATAATGAAACGAGTTCATTCTCGGCAAAGAAGTTATGTCACACGTTTTTTGATACACGTAGGTAAGGGAGGGGCTTGTAAGTGGCAATTTTTAATATTTTCTCAAACAGGCGGCCGAGTCAGCGTGCCTGACTGTGAAGCTAATGGCTGCTGGTTCGAATTCCACTTAGAGGATGGAGGTCTCTGTGTTGTTTTCTGTTGCGCGATGTGTGAATGTGGCCCACACTATCTATGGAAGTATGGTGCCGGTAACGTTTCTTAGGCTCACAGGTGCCCACTAGGTAACGTTAAACGTGCAACACTTCAGGCATCTTCCGAGGTGACGAACGAACGTTCAGTGCCTGTCGTAGAAAAAAAAAATATTTTCTCAAACATAAAAAAAATAATCTAAATTTTTTTTTCTACTTCTTTTATTTGGTAAAAAAACAATACAGTAGAGCGCCGATTATCCGAACTGCTCGGGACCGAACATGGTTCGGATAATGAAAAGTTCGGATAATTGGAAAGTTGTTTAAAATCTAGTGTAAATGATTATTATTTATGCATTAACTTCCCTTCACACCTTTTGTAGGCTTAGGGCTGGCAGTACTATCTAAAATAGCTCTGGCGTGTTTAAAAGTTTTTTCCTTCTTCAATTTTTAAATATTTTTAATTAAATTTTTTTTTAAATTTTCATTTTGAATTATTTTTATCATATTTCAGTTTTTTATAATTTTTTTTAAAAATTTTTTTAAAACATTTTTCATTCTTTTCCATTGCAAAAGAAATCCAGCAAAGATCTCGTTTCAAAGAAGACGCGTTTTTTTAGCAGCCATTTATCCCTTATTCTTTTTAAGTAAATCAACTGAACTGGATCAACATTATTTTGACGTTCTAGCCAATTCATTGCAAAATCTAATGGATTGCATGCTTCTATATGAGAAGGTCCACTATCTTGAACTTGATCACCTACTTCTTTCACTTCGTCTGTAGAGTTCCGATTTTCATTCAAAATTTCAGCAACAATTTAATCATTTTCATACGAAGGATCTACTGGTTCAGAAACTTCAGTTTCGTTTGTTTTTCTGTTAAGAATTTTATTCCAAGATTTAAGATTCCAAGCACTGTAATCACTAATTATTAACCATAAGTTACAACTACCCATTCCCCAAATATAGAACTTCAGAACTTATCAATTCATAAACTCCTTCTGCATTCCAACCATTGTAGACTATCAAAATGAAGCTTGCATTCTTGGAAGATAATTTTCTGTTGTAAAGGGCTAAAGGGGTATGTAGGTTTAATTGTATCACAATACATCAGTGTTTCCCAAACTTATCTCTTTTGTGTACCCTTTCTAAATTTTTCCCTTTCCTATTTACCCTTTCTAAATGTATGTAAAGGATAAACCTGGATGAAACAAATGAAATAAAGTTGTTTTCGATCAATAAAATGATACATATGTAATAATTAAATAAAGTTGCAGGCTGACAACTGAAATTGTGCTCTAATTAAATACTTTAATATAAAATTAAAATATTTGAGTTAATTAAAAATGAAGTTATTAAATTATAAAATGAAATAAGTTATTTTAAAGTCGGTATTATTTCATTCTATTTGGGATGTGAAGAAATTTTCTTCGAAACCCAATTTCAAAATAAAGTTTAAAAGTAATGAGTATTTAGTAATTTAAATGTACCCCTACATTCGAATTTTAGCCCCTTCTAAATTTGAGCTTAAACAACAGCAAACGCTTAATATGAAGGGGGGGGATTATTTTTCGGTAGAAAAAGTCTAATTTTACTGGACTTTAAAGAGATATGGTATAAGAAATTCGTATTCTAAGTTTCTTGTTCTAAATTTAATAGATTTTCTAATACAGATAGAAAATAAAATTTACCTTTAAATTTACTAATACATTACTCAGTCCATTTAAAAATCTAAAAAGCATAAGTTTAGACACCAGTTTTGACTTTAACCTCTCTTCAATTTTATTTATTTATTACTCTTTTTATAACCGTTGTTGAACAGCCGACCCAATTTTGGGTTTACGAATACTCATTTTCAATTTCGCAGCCTTCTCATTTTGAACCCAATCTAGAAGACAAGGAAACTCCTGAATCATTACCCCCAGAGGTATGATTTGTTTTGGAAACATGGAGGACTTTGTGACTCGATGGATTTAACATGCATCAGTCACCATCCTCACTTCATTTTTTTTGCAACCGTCGATGAACAGCCGACCCAATTTTATGGGTTTACGACTATCAATGTTCAACTCCGTAGCCTTGCAAATTTGAATCCAAATCCAGAAGACAAGGGAACATCTAGATCAAGTATTGGGAGAAATTTGCCTTTGTGGAGGACTTTTTGATGGAACTAACCCGCATTTGCCTAACATGGAGAGGAGTACCACAAACCTCCCACTGTTTGGCTGACGGCAAGAAGACTCTAACCAATGGTCCGTCTACCACTGAGGATAATTTTCGTCAACACTGTTGTCAGTGCAAGCCGGATGCGGAATTCGTATCAACCAGCCACAGCTGGGATTCAAACCCGGTTCACCTCATTGGAAGGTGAATGCTCTATACCCTGAGTCATCACGACTCCCTGACTTCAATTTTATATTTTATATCCGTCAATGAACAACCGACCCAATTTTGAGTTTGCGACTACTAATGTTCAACTTTGTAGCCTTGTCATTTCGAACCAATCCAGAAGACAATGAAACTCCTGGATCAGTACCCCCAGAGATATGATTTGTTATGGGAACATGGAGGACTTTGAGACTCGACAGATTTAACGCGCATCAGTCACCATTTACTACACGGGAAGCTTCGGCCTGCGGGGATCGAACCCATGACCTCTTGGACGTGGGCTAAGTCCCCTACCTACCAGGCTATCCCGACCCTTCAATCCACTATAAGTCAAGAACAATGTAAGAAATTGCCAGCAACATGAGATTTCATTGAGGACAATCACAGATGCGTGACACATCTAGCCGGTTGCCCAAACGCATGTTAAGATATCTTAATCTAATCCTTTGATAATGACAGCCCCGTTAGATAAATAGGAAGACCTTTACGAACCCAACTCTACAGAAAGAAACCTCGAGGTCTGGATAAGTGGCTGTTCGTTCAATCTATCGGCAGGGACTAATGTAGGCTACCGGTGAGGCTATCCCAGATTGCATAATGTGGTTTATTTTCCCTCAACAAAAAACTTTTAATGTAAACCTAAAAAGGCTTGTAATACGGTTTACGTGTAAACCTTCTAACCTTAAAACGAGATCTGTGACCATCTGTTCTGTTCTACGCACATTTACCCTCATCCAAAACCTTGGAAAACATTTTATATAAAAACCTTACATCGAGGTTGACTTAGGGTTTTCAAGCGTGAAAAAATCCTTTCATAAAGCTAGTCTCGAGGGAAAAATAATCTTAAATCTAGGTCATTATAAGGTTTGTTTTTGCAACGTCTTGTATGCTCAGCTAAAATCCACCTTGTCATGAAATTCATGACAAGTCATGAAATTTTAAGGGGCATTGGAATTTGATCCTATCATTAGTGTGACGTCAGCTAAAACGTAAAATATAGACTTAAGTGACAATGCTTTTTAAAAAAGCTTTAAAAAAATAATTTTTAATCCTTTTAGGATGAAAGGTTTGAACTGCAATATTTTTACTTTATTGAAAAAAGGTTTTTAGTACAAACATTTTCGTGTCAATAAAAAGAAAATTCCGACACAAGGTTGACGTAAGGTTACATGCTTTCTGGATATCTATCTAATATAGGCTGACTATGGTATCGGTGAGGAAGATATTCATCAAGGTAGGCCGCACCATCCAACTGGAGATTTAAGTTGTAGTTCAAACATCAACCAACCACTTAGCAAACCAACAAAGTGTGACATAAAAAAAATGGTAGGGAAGGCTTAGGAAACTGCCCAGAACAACACATTTAACTTAAGATAATCTGTGGGATTTTCTGTTCCAACATTTACTTGAATATTGCATATATCAGAATCATCGCAGGATATGGATTACCGGCTCGATTTGTGTCGCACATCTAAAGGTCTGGTTTCTTAAGACAAGCGCCTTATCTGGGCGTCAGTGGGACGTTGACGTACCGCTTTCGCCAACAAAATACTGGTTTGTTAGCTCAAGGCCTGGTTTCTTAGGACTAGCGCCTTATCTGGGAGTCAGCGGAAAGTTGACGTAGAGCTGACGCCAAAAAAAAAAACTTTTTTGTTAGCTCAGCGTGAGCAGTCGGTCCAACGCAGACATTATCTCTCATTACGCATGCTTTAATAACGTATACAAATATTTATCTTGAATTTGTATTGATTTTGTTATTGTCGACCAGTGTTTTAGAGAACAAATAATGACTTTGTCCAAGAAAAAACACATTATAGCTATAATTATATAAAGAGTGCTATGTTTAATGAAGAAGCTATGTTTAATGTCAAAATCAAAATCTTGGCTGATTTCAATGTGCTGTTGGATGTTGTCCGCCATTGCTTCTGTGGTTAACGTCACGTTGTAATCCAACTGCAGTTGAGTTGGACGGCAATTGTAGTTCAAGATGAGCGTTCGATGACGTATACTATCAAACTCACAAATGGACCAATCAGAGGTTAGCGCTGATTTCCAGCTGACGGCGTCCTGTCCTAAGAAACCAGGCCTTTTAACGCATACAATTCTGTTGCAAGTAACATTGCTCTTAATTTGTACTTCTCGTATTTTACTTGAGATTTATACTTGCATTGTATACTTCTTCCTGCATTCACATAATGAGCTTACAAATATTTCTTAAGGGGAGATTTTTTTTAACAGAATCATATTAATAGAATCAGTGAACTCTCGCTACTACGATATCCGATAGAACAACAACTCCCTCTATTACAATACTGTTTCGTGGTCCTGACGAACCTGTATATCAATTAATGTTATCCTCATCTCCATATTACGATATTCTCTGAAGCAATAAATCCCTGTAAAATGATTTTCTTCCCCAAGTTCAACCTTATTTTCTCGATTTATTATTGGTTTTCAAATAGTGTAAAAAATCTTATTTTATCATCTTTTGCCATTTTTTTCTGACAAGAGAAGACTCACTGCTGACCACCAAAAGAGCATTCTTTCTTAGAATTGTCTCTTTTATTTCTTAAGAATAAGTCACAGGTGTAACATTCCTATCTGATTTCATTTCCTTCATGTTAAAAGCTGATCATGAGTCACACACACGCATCGCATTAACACCTGAAAGAGAATTTTTTCCGTAGAGAGTAGGTGGATCACCATTCACAAACGAAAATCATTTTCGTACTTTGAACTCAATGCATACTTTGTAGGTGATTTAACCATTTGTTGGGGAGGGGGTACCATTTACAAACGAACATTATTTTCCTGCTTTGGATTCAATGCATTCTTTGTTGGTTGACTTAACAGTAAAAAAAATGAATAAACAAACAAAAATATCGGATAATTTTCAATAAAAACGGTTTCCAGGTATGTTTATGATCTTATTTTCCGAATTTATTTCAATTGCTTTTAGTATTTAACCATAATTAACACTCTGCAAACTATTTTTTTTTAGATAAAATATAAATAGTTAATACATATATGACATTATATCTTATTCTACCCCCTCTATATAGCAATATATCCCTCAACAATAATATATTTATTTGGTGACCAAAATATTGTTGTACCGAGGTTTTGCTAGAAATTTATAGAAAAAAAATAATAAAAAGTGGCATTCCAATGATGGAAGCATCATTTGCAAATGCTAAGTTGCTTTAAAAAAAGTGTTGTATTGAAAGTTCATTATTATAGTAGAGGGATAATATTTCAAGGCTGAACGAATAAAAAGAAAAAAAGCTTATAAAACTGAATGAAGAGAAAAATCAAGTTTAGATTCTTTAATAATTTCTAATCAGATTATAAAAAATAAGTTTTCAAAATTCAGATCTGAACGGTCAATTGTAAGTTAGCCATTATATAATTACAAATAGCCATTATATAATGGATACCATTGCTTCCCGCAGCACCGTCATTAGAATTGATGTCATTCCTGTACAAATATTGAACATCGTAAATTTAGACTTTTCCTTAATAGATGGAATTGTTCAACATTTCCGATGTTTATATAGACATTATTGGATCCAATAAAAACCGTTGAATCAGAAGCCCTTCGTTTAGTGTTAATTGAAGCTCTAAGATTGTGTTGACTCAACTGTCCAGATGGAAAATTTAATCCTTTTTTATTAAATTTTCAAAACCAAACTGAAAGATAGACTTTAGCTGGAAGAATCTTTCGATGCATGTAAAACCATCGTTCAATCAGAATTTGAGATGTGCGCTGTTTTAAATTCTCTTTTAATTTTTTTCGAACAAAACTACAGTTCTACAATCAGCAGTTTTTGAAAGGAAGGTGATTTTAACTTTTTTAATAAGTATCTTAGCTTTTGTGCATAATTTTATCTTGGTTTTTGTTTCATAATTTTACGTTCATCCAAATCAGTTTTCTTCATTATAAACTGTAAATACGAATAAAAACTGTTCTAATAAAATTATATATAAACTGTTCTAATAAAAGTAATATTTAAAAAAATCTAAAAGCTAACAAATCGCGCATTTTAATTTTTTTTAAAAATTTTGAGGAAGACACTTTACGAAAAGCATAACCTCTTTAGTTTCCAATTTTTTTGAAAGGTGTCGAATGATCATCAAAAGTTAAGTACAAAAAAAAAATTAAAATCAAAAATTACATAAATTTCAAGTTAACAAGTCTAAAACAAAATATAGTGCTACCTACCTAAATGAAACGAATGCCTGAGAGTAAAAAGTGTGAAGTAAAGCCCAAAAATCATTGTGGCTACATCATTTCGAGGCTGCCTTTACTTTTCCCAGACGTTGGGTTTCACGCTTTCACCAAGATTCACTATGCCTTAACCATTGAGCCACCGCGCTGAGGGTGACAAACCAAATGTTTTTAGGCTGGGATAGCCTGGTTGGTAGGACACTAGGTCCATGTCCAAGAGGTAGCGGGCTCGATCCCCGCCGGCTGAAGACTCCCAGTGTAGTAAATGGTGACTGATGCATGTTAAATATGTCGCGTCACAATGTCCTCCATGTTCCCATAGCAAATCAATACCTCTGGGGGTACTGATCCAGGAGTTTCCTTGTCCACTGGGTTGGTTCAAAATTACAAGGCTACGGAGTCGAACATTAGTAGTCGTAAACACAAAATTTAGGTCGGCTGTTTAACAACGGATATACAGTCAAACCCCGCTATAGTGAACCTTCAAGGGACCGAAATTTAGGTTCACTATAACCGAGGGTTCACTATAGCCGTTACGCAGGCAATTTCACTAATGGTTCCCAAACTCCACCCTTTTATTACATTATATTCATATGAATGACTGAAAAATATTATGTGGTTGCAAAAAATGTATTATTTTTCATCACTCTTCGTCTTGCGTACAAATAAAAATTAGCTGATGAGCAATCCTCAACATCAGATATGGAAACACTTCCCGACTCTCAGATAATTTTTCCTGAATTTCTGTTATTCCGCTTTTTAAACCTGTCTAACTTGCCATTTGAGCACATAAAAGTAGTTTCTATAGATGGTTTTAAGAATCGGTATATGTATTTATTTTGAAGTAGAAATTTCAAAACTATTACAAAGAAAACAGGGGGGGGGAATCACTCGAAGACAGAAAAAGGTTATTATCCAACTTCCTCACTTTTTTGGTTCACTATATCCACTAAAAATAACATTATACGTGTATAGCAAGGCACGGGACCGAGCATTTCGTTCACTATATCCGGGAGTTCACTATAAGCCGTGTTCACTATAGCGGGGTTTGACTGTATTAAGAAAAATGCCTTTGTTCATTTTTTATTAACCAAATATTATTTTCTTTTACAAACTCAATTAAGTTACCATTTCTACCGGCATTTAGAAAAAAATGTTTCTGGTTCAGTTGTTCTCGAACTTTTTCGAGTCATGGCACCATTTCTTTTTATAAAAGATTTTCCTCGCCTTAAATAAGAGTACGGCGTTCGAACAAATCCACGACACACAAAACCGCTCATTCTACAAAAATGCTAAGCTACCCCCCTTCCAATAAAACATTTCATTACAGTTTATGATTAACCCCTTCAGGACCGGCAGACCGTGGAGGTCCTGGAGGGATTAAAGTAGAAAACATCTTTTTCAAAATAGAGGATACATTTTCTGGGGTGAGACACAGAAAATACCAGTTCTAAAAATTTATTTCTACACACAAATTCTTAAATAACGAATAAAAATCTCTTTAAAAAGAAAATCAGAACAGGAGGAAAAAAAACATATATCGTGCATAACTCGATCACGATATCCAATCATCGAGATCGCGAGAATTTTTTCTCTGTTTTGTTTGTTCATTACGTTACACTTGGTATCCTCTGTATATTTTTAACAAATAAGTTTCACGCTCCAATATGGGTACCCATATGTTGAAGTTTAAGTGAAATCGGTGATTTTGTACCTAAAAGTACGGAAAAGAAAAAATAAACGAAACTCCTCCCCTTTTTGTCATTCACATTTATTTTATTTTATTTAAGCGTTATATTGAACAGCCGACCCATTAATATTCAACTCTGTAGCAATTTCATAACCGTCGTTGAACAGCCGACCCAATTTTTGGGATTACGACTGCTAATGTTCAACTCCGTAGCCTTGTAATTTTGAACCCAAGACAGAAGACAAGGAAACTCCTGCATCAGTATCCCCAGAGCTTGTGATTTGTAATGGGAACATGGAGGACTTAGCGACTCGACAGATTTAAAGTGTATCAGTCACCATTTACTACACGGGGAGTCTTCGGCCGGCTGGGATCGAACCCACGTCGTCTTTGACATGAACCCAGTTCCCTACTATCCCTCATCGGGTCAAACTATCCTTCGTGAAGGACTTTTCGAGAAACTGTGGTTTCCGTATGGACTAGCCATCGCTGTAATTCGAAACAGGATCGCCTCATTGGGAGACGCTATCAACCCCTCTTAGGCCTTCACACGGTTCACTTAAGCAGTCTGAAACCTCCTGTCTTCTAACTAACATTCATTAACGCTTCAAACTGGACAAGAATTGATGAAATTTTAATTTTGACCATTAAATTGTTTTACGTTTCTAAATCACATCAGCACACGTATATGATTTTTTTCTTTTCTAGAATTTATGCTCTCTTCTTTTAAAAAATGATTGCTAATAAACGATTAAAAAAAATTGTGAAGTAGGCTGAATAAACGGTGACAAGGACCTCTTATTCAATTAATACCTTTACAGTCGAAATCTTTCTATTGAATCAGGAGACACACGAAACTGCCAATCGTTTCCTTTTATTGCTACTCTTCTTAAATATCTAAAACGATAAAAACCTTTTTAATTTAGTGGACTGTTTGACCAATTCTGGATTTTATGAAAGAAATGAATGAGGGTTACAAAGTTAGTAATTAATCTTGTAGAACTGAAATAAAACTGCTTCAGATTTGGTCAACCAAATTTGCTTTTCAATACCCAGAAAGGACGTAACCTTACGGCAACCTTGTGGTCGGAATTTTATTTTTATTGTCACGAAAATGTTTGTGCTAAAAACCTTTCTTTCAATAAAGCAATAATGTTGCAATTTCAAACCTTTCATCGTAAAAGGATTAAAAATTATTTTTTAAAGCTTTTTTTAAAAAAGTATTGTCACTTAGGTCCATAATGACGTTTTAGGTGACGTCACACTAGCGTTAGGATCAAATTGTATTGTCCATTAAAATTTCAAGACAAGGTGGATTTTAGCTGAGCATACAAGACTTTGCGGAAAGATACCTTATAATGACCTAGATTTAAGATTATTTTCACCTTCAGACTAGCTGTATTAAAGGATTTTTTCACGCTTGAAAACCATAAGTCAATCTCCATTTTAGGTTTTTATATAGAGGGTTGTTTTCCTAGGATTTGGATCAGGGTAATGTGCGTACAATATAGCAGATTGTCACAGATCTTGTTTCAAGGTTAGAAGGTTTACAAACGTAAACCGCATAACAAACCTTTTTAGATTTACAATAAAACGTTTTTGCTGAGTTAAAATAAACCTTATTTTGTGATGTGGGAATAAGGATTATTCCAATTAATTATGTAGAGATTTAAAACCTTAGAGCAGTGATTTTAACCTTTTTTTTGTCGCGGCACACTTTTAACGATTTCGAAATTTGACGGCACACAAAGTAAAAAAAATGGATTTAAAAAAATGTTTGTTACCTATCAGGACTCGAAAAATCGCCCGTCCTCGGTGGTCAAAAATTCCCCGCGGACAACGAATTTCTCGAATCCGACGTCCGAGCGGACGGCCATTTTCCCGTTAATGTTCTAGATACATTTTCAATTTTTGTTATCTTATAAGAGTCTACAACCTCACTTCTAAAATGACCCTCTAATCTAAAAATACAACAACATACTGCGCATGGGGGAATTGATGTTTTCTCTGTCTGGGAGTACTGCAGAGGTTGAAAGGGCTTTTCAGCAATGAACTTACAAAAAAACACATTACGTACTGGTCTGAAACAAGAAGCGTTAAACGCAATTATGAGCATCTACCGAAATGGAAAACCTCTTTCAGATTTCTGTGCAGAAACCTCTATCAATCATAGACTTGATTGTGGAACTGGCAAACGTCCTATTTGATTCATTTAAAAAACGCAGTACCCTCGGATAAATTGACATTCCAGATAACTTGGACCTTTGTTATTTAAATTATTTCATAAAAGACATACTAGGTCACTATTAGTAACCTAGTATTTCGTTTATTACTGTACAATGTATTCCTGGTAACTACTAATTCATTGTGCAATTTATATAAATGTTTGTAATAAATAAGAGAAAATTATATTTTTATTTATTTAGAAGCTACGGGTTAGTTTCAAAGGAGGACGGGTACAATGTTGAACAAGCCGTCCTCGGGGACGGGTAAAATTTCTGAGTTTTTTCGAGCTCTGTTACCATTGTGCTAAATAGTTCATGATAACAATTTTGAATGTGAAATAAAATCTGTACTGCAGAAACAACAGTACGTTTATTAAGGGATTAATTGCAAGTTAATAATAAGAATAATTGTTTCCTTTTGTAAGTTAATACTTAGCTTACTTTCCACTGTTAATTAATAATTTAAATGGTCATTAAATTTCCTACTTATTTAAACAATTTTAGATTGTCAGGACTATCGCCACAAATGTTCACGCCGTTAAGGGGTCACAGTACCTTTGCAACAATTTTTTAAAATAAAGGTATAATCATTCATTTTGAGGATGCTTTACATGCTCATTTAAGTTATAATCAATAATTTATCTTTAAAAAATGATTAAACTGTTTAATTTTTTTTAAATTTTAAAAAAAGTGGAAAAAATTCTAAATTTTTATATCCCTAAGGCTTTTTTATTTTAACATATTTTCAAAAAAAGTTTTTTTCATAGTGCTTGCAATATTTATCTTAACAATTTTGTGCATTCATTTGTTGATATATCAATTAGAATATTTTTTATAGATTATTTTGCAAAAAAGTAGAAAAAAAAGGGTAAAAATTCCTGTTTGGTATATATAACATGCCGTAAAAATTGTAATACCTCATAAAATTCTTATTCCATGCACAGTTTAAATAAGTATATTATACTCAAGATAAAAAAGTTTACTTCAAAGCTTTATCTTAAATAGAAAAAATTCCTTAGGGATTTAATTAGGATTAAGACACAAAATTATCATCTGTGCGAAAAAGCACTTTAAAGGCAGACTGCTGAGCACGTTTCTGTATTAGAACAATTTAAAATCATTCATAACTTTTTTAAAAATGTAGATAGAGAGATGAATTTTTTTCTGTACATTTGAAATACTTTGAAGTTTTATTGTAAGCAATAAAAAAAATTTTGGTATTTTTGTCATTTTTTGGGTACTGTGACCCCTTAAAGTGTATAAATATTATAAAAATATATATGTATTAAATTTTAAAGCTTTCAAAGGTTTGAGGGAACGGGAATAAAATAAGATAGAAAAATTTTTCTTGAACACCCTACGTCAAAAAATGTAATAAGCTTTTAATTTGGTTATTATATTGGATTAGGTTATTATTTGCAGTAACGACATAAAATTTCGTAAGAATAGCTTATGGAATATTCAATAAATTGTCACGAAATTTTCAGGGTGAGTGTTAATAACAAAAATATAAATTCATAATTTGAGATAAATTCGTTAAAAATTGCGCAAGATATGAGTATTTAAAGTAATTCTTTCCTGCTGCGCATGCGCGGGATATAATTTAAAAAAAACACTTCGTAATTTTACTCCAAATCATATTTGGTAAATTACATTTAAAAAAAAATGATTTGAGTTTCCTGAAAATTCAAAAAGTTTCTTGCAAATTTTCTAAGCAGCTTTTGTTCTTATCTTAATAAAGCTCTAAATTAAATAATGTGGGGTTTTCAACAAATTTAATTTTGTACCTTACCATTTTGTAACAAAATTTAACAACAAATAATAATATGCTACAGTGATTATCTGGAATCTAAAATGTGATGGTATAAGGAAAGCAAACATATGAAAAAAACGTGAATGGTTTTGGCAAACATCACGCCTCGTAAAATGCAATCGTATTTTATTTTTTTTAACGGGAGGCATTGAATTCTCGTTCTTTGCCTCCGAAGATGCCGTAAGTGCTGCTCATTTGATAGTACCCGGTGAGCACCCGTGAACCCACGGAGCAGAGCAGCATTACCCAGGCCACACCGCCATAGATATAGTTTGTCTACGGTAAGAACTCCCCCAGCCATAACTTCTAAGGCCGACTGCTGCTATGGAAACAAGAATTTGGGGGGTACTTCCTCTTCACTCTATTAGGGCTAACACAATAGACAGTAGAAAAAGATTCCCTTTCTGTCTCCTAACCGAACCAAAACCTGTCCTAAACAATGACCCCACACCCCTACTTGAATTAGTTATGCCTCGTTACCATAGTCACCGACACGGGTTCAGAAGTATGGATATGGGAGTTCTTACTTTAGACAAACTATACCCGTTCATAAGGCCGCATTCACATATCACACAGCAGAGGGAAACATCGAGCAGTATTCGAACCATTGACTTCACAGTTAGGCACGCTGACCCACCTGGTCGGCAAGGAAATGTTTATGCGAACAGACGTCACTTATACAAAGAATTTAAATACGCTGCGTAATTGTCGGTTCACTGTGAAGTTGTAATTGTCGAAGGTACAGACAAATTGTTGGAGCGTGAGTAGTGGTTTTTTTATTTTTTTTATAATCGTCGTTGAACAGCTGACCCAATTTTTGGGTTTACGACAGCTGATGTTCAATTCCGTAGCTTTGTAATTTAGAACCCAATCCAGTTGAACATCAGTAGTCGAAAACCCAAAATTTGGGCCGGTTGTTCAACGACGGCTTTAAAATGAATAAAGGTAGCAGGGGTGTTTCAAGAGGTAGTGTTACTAAAAAAGAGTTTGTTGATTGAAGAAATTACTATTTGTTAAAGATTATGTATTAACCATTCGTTGAAGATGATGCTAATTGGCGTATTTTCAGTTGTCCATATATTTGGGGGGAGAGTAGATATCGACCATGTCAACCTTCATTTATGAGAAGGTACCCCAACATAGAATCGAGTTAACATGTCTTATATACTAGGGAATAGTCGTACTAGGGAATTAGAATTGTGTTTTTGTAGTGGAGATATACACTGCATATTCTTCCAGTTTGATGAACTCTTTGAATGAAGAATTAAATTCGATAAATAATAAAAATGTTTTTTTTTCTTTCAGAAATATGAAATGATACAAAATCATATGGAGCTTCTAAGTAAGAAAATGATTCCTTTTTATGTGCATTGATTCAATTGGTTGTAGTTCATTAAATTAATGAATTTAGAAAATGCCCCGGAGGGTGCAGCTGCAGGGCTAAGTCCGGCAGGACACCTCCGTCAACCAAGAAATCATACATTCCTAGGTTAGCATAGTTTTCGCCAGAGAAAGTTAAGAAATCCATATATTGGCTGTTAATTGATTTAATTTATAGCCAAAGTTTTTATTTCTTAGCTTTACGCATTTAAAAGTGTTGGCGGAAAAGAAAGTGTGAGAAATAATAACAAATTCAAAACATTAGCAACCATAAAACGGTTTTCAAATTCTATGCTAATGTGTGTATCTCTGAAAATAGATCTTATCCTGCACTCAATTCAAGGTTGTCGTGGTTTAAAATGATTGTATGAATCATTTTTATTTATATTAAAAAGGGATTAAATAATATGATAATTTGTTTTTTAAATGTTAATAAACATGTTATGCAAATTTTAGCATGACAGTATCGAAGATTTCTTCCGCATTATTTGAAATGCGGAATCACAGAGTAGACGAAAGTGTGAGTTCAGTTATCATGACAGACGATCGTTAAGATTGTTGTTGCTGTAGTTCATTTACGTCGCACTAAAATTATTGGCGACGGTCTGGGAAGCATCCCCGAGGATGATCCGAAGACATTCCATCACAATTTTGATCCTCTGCAGAGTGGATAGCTCCCCCGCTTCGGTAGCTCGACGACCTTCCTGCGAAGTCGAGTACTTTATGGTAGAACAGTGTAACGAAGAGCAATACCGCACAGACTCGGTCCCTACACAGACTGATCCAAGTGGTCAGGTCACCCACCCGCACACTGACTGCAGCCAGTCACGCTTGACTTCGATGATCTGCTGGGAACCGTGTCATAACGATTAGTCCACTGCGGGACACGATCATTAAGAAGAATTGCGATAAGAAAACCGCAGATGCCAAAGTCACTAGTCCCGCAGTGGATTGATCTTAAAGACACGATTCTTAGTAGAACACCGAAGTCAAGCATCACTGGCTACGATCAGTAATCGGGTGGGTGACCGCTTTGATCAGTCTGAGTAGGGACCGACGGTATCGGTCCTCGTTACACTGTTCTACCTTAAAGTGCTCGATTTTTGCACGCAGTTCGTCGGGCTACCAAAGCAGGGGATCCATCCCCTCTGCAGAGGATCAAAATTGTGATATCATGTCTTCGGAACATCTTCAGCGATGTTTTCCAGACCATCGCCAATAGCCCATTCTGCAGGTCTAGTGCGACGGAAATAAAGTACCTACCTACCTACCAGTTGTTGTTCATTTACGTCGCGCTAGAGCTGCCGAATAGGCTATTGGCGACGGTCTGGGAAACATCCCTAAGGATGATCCGAACAGATGCCATCGCAATTTTGATAATCTGCAGACGGGATGGATCCTCTGCTTCGGGGGCCTTACGACCTGCAAGCGAAATCGAGCACTTTACGGTAGAACAGTTTAACGAGAACCATCCTCGGTCCCTACGCAGACTGATCCACGTCTACCTACCTACCAAAGCCACTACAGAAATTGATGCCAAAAATCGTGCAAGCACTAAAGCAATCAAAACAGAGCTGGATATTTCTGGCTCTACTTCAAAACTCTTTAAATAAAAATGGTAATAACAGGAAAAAGTGGTGTTTGAGTCCTGGAGCATGTTTTCAGATCAGTCTTCTAGCCGAGCATGGAGAACCAAGCGTATGATACAGACTACCCCGGAGTGAAACATGGATCTCTGATGGTTTGGGCAGCAATAACGTGGTTTTCAAAAGGCTCCATGATAATTTCGCAAGGGTTTCTGATCGTGATGGGTTGTTCCAAGATAACCCGTTTACTCAGCTCATATTGTCCAGGAATGGTTTTCTGAGCACGAGGATGAGCTATCACATCTTCCCTGGCAAACACAGTCACCAGATCTCAATATTATTGTGGTCCATATTGGAGAGAAAAGTGCGTGGTCATTATCCACAGCCATCGTCGTTATCCAAACAAAAAACGTTATGCAAACAAAAATTGTATTTACCTTTTCTGCGAAGAACTGCAAACTGTAGTCAAAGCCCAGTCAACGGTTTTCCATATTAGTCAAGGACACGTTTTATATTTTTTAGGTCATATTTTTGTCTAAACCCTGCATGTTTCAATTCGCACGTCTTCCTTCTTGTACCTGTTTCGTGCTGCTAATAAATCTACCCGATTTATCAAAGCTATAAGAAATTCTAAAATAAATATCTGCGTTTTATCAAAACAACCATTTTATTATAAAACTTTAGAACAACAATCTTTTTACGTTGCCACTCAAAATTATTAATATACACTTGATAATATTGCGTTAATGATAATATTACATTTTTATATACACTTTTAACTAATGAAGTCATAAATAATCGTTTGCATAAAGTTTAGTTCATAATAATCATTGCATAAATAATCGTTTGGTCTTTTTATGGCTTTACATAACAATACCATCACATTATGCAGTCCAGAGAATCATTGTAGAATATTATCATTTGTTGTTAAATTTTGTTACAAAATACAAAATGAAAATTGTGAAAAACCCCTTAACATTTAAAGTTTCTTTAAGATAAGTACAAAAGCTACTTTGAAAAATTACTAGAAACTTTTTTAATTATCAAGATATTCAAATTAGATTTTTTTTTTTTTTGTGAGTTACCTAATACGATTTAGAATAAAATTATGAAGGAAAAAATTTAAATAATTCCCGTGCATATGCAGTATGAAACAATTACTTTAAATGCTCATATCTTGTGCAATTTTCAATGAATTTATCTAAAATTATAAATTTATAGTTTTGTTATTAACTAAAATTTACTCTGAAAATTTCGTGCGCACGCACAGACACAAATAGTAATAATAAAAAAATACTGATGATAATAATAATAAAGAAAATATGGGAAAAAATATTTTTTAAAGGGGAAAAAAGAGATTATTTGAATAACAATTGTTAAAAATATTGAAAAATTTTTTTAAAAAAATTTAAAGAGCCGAAAAACAAAACAAGGAAAAGATAAAATCTCGTCGTCAGCTCGCACGATTATATCCGCAAAACAAACAATAGTGTCAGGGGAAAAAAAAAAAAAAACTCGAAATGAAAATAAAATATATTTTTCTTATTTTATTTATTAACAATCAAAACAATTTTGTACAGTTTTTTATCCATTTTAAATGTAACACTTTTTTAAAACTTGATTTCTCAGGAACTATTCAATCGATATTGCTCAAATTTTGTATTTCGTCCTATAAAATTTCGTACTTCTATATGATGATTTATTTTCAATTATTATTAAATAAAATAGTAAATATTTACTAAAATTTATTTTTCGCATGATATTATCTATGGACAGACGAATTTTATAATTGTGTGCAAAAAATTTTAATCCCCTTCTCACCAGACTATGGGGACTATATTTTGGAGGTCAGAAATCCGAATCCGTTGAAAAAAAATGTATGTTTATTCAAAGAAAGTACGATTTTGTGTCTGCTTTCGTAACTTAAAATATCGTCTGCACTAATTAATTAGCATACTTGAGGTCACCCCCAAGAAACCATTGAGTCTTAGAACGTGAACATCCGATCGTTATATCAAGAGTTATTCAAGGCGATCTTTTTTATTATTTTGCTGCACAGTACATACATTTAAAGCGAGCGGCGAGTTCAAACATCCTTTTATTTACTGACTTCTTACAAAAATGATTTCGTCACTAATTTGCCAGATTACAGAATATGAAAATAAAACGCAAATAGAGGATAGTGGGACGTAGTTTATGGCGCATTCTTACTGAAGTGTAGAATCGCAATTAATTTGCACATGGCAAAATGCCGATAGATCCGAAATCCGTTCTGCTCAGGCGAAATTCCAACTAAGCAAATTGCCGACAATCCTCTCTTTATACTTTGGTTTAGTTGTATATCAGCATTGTCGGTATCATTGTCAACAACTCATCTAAATAGTTATTAAGTTTAATACTGTAGCGGTGCGCTGTATGTCCTAAGGCATAATGCGTTGCTTTTTTAATTCTCCTCTTATTCTCATGCTTTGACATGAAAGTGGAAACTCAATTTCTCTTGGAAAATGACAAGTCTCATGAATGAGCCGCGATGGCTCGGGGGATAGAGCGTTCGCGTTCCAATGAGATGAACCGGGTTCGAATCACAACGATGGTCGATACGAAATCCGCATCCGGCTCGCACTGATCACAGTGCTGACGTCAAATATCCTCAGTAGTAGATGGATCTGGGGGTTACAGTCCCTTTGCGATCAGGCTACAGTGGGATGTTCTCGCGGTCTTCCTCTCCATGCAACGCAAATGCGAGTTAGCTTAATCAAAAAGTCCTCCACGAAGGCAAATTTCTCCCAATACTTAACCCAGGAGTTCCCTTGTCTTCTGGATTGGGTTCAAAATGACAACGCTACGGAGTTGAACATTAGTCGTAAACCCAAAAATTGGGTCGGCTGTTCAACGACGGAAATTTGTGTTCCTTTTCTTAATTAAACTCATGGTAAATCGTCGTTAAAAAAGTGGCTATTTTGTTTTTAAAAATGTCACATAGAGAATGTTTTTCTATTGTTAAAAATATTATCTTAGGGGGCATCTTACACATAGATATTAAATAAAAAGTCGCTTAAAAAGTAAATTCTTCCCAAGAAAATTTTTTTTTATTAGCAGTGTGCGTTTAATTAGGCTTTTTAATGAATTATTTTTTAATTATGCTTTTAAAATTACATCGAAAATCCTTTACTATTGGTATAAATTACAATCAATTACATCATTCTTTTTTCATTCGATCGACATTTCGCACTCGTAGAATATTTTCAGCAACGACAGATGCGTCATTTTATTCCACGCGAAGAGAATTTTTCTACGTCACGTTTCGCGGCATTTTTGTAGAGTAAACAACATAGAATTATCAGTCAAACTATCTGCCTGATGATCTTTATTCGAACATGGCGAGAGGAGGTTGTCGTCCAACCAGATGTTCGAAGTGATCGTACGCCCTTAGATTTCACGATTTGACTCATTGTTTACAAACGATGGCAAATTTTTGTAATTATTTATTTATTTAAATCGGGGAATCCTTGACCAACAGAGTTAGAAACCGATATTTTGTTCCTAGGTTTCATTATCATTCACTATTATCACTGTGCACTGATTATTATAATCGTTATTATTTATTAAATTATTTTAAATCGTTTTATTTTAAGCGGTTTTCTTAGACACGTTATTAAAGAATTACATTATATGTAAAGAAATTGTCGCGTTCGTCTTTAAACGAAATGGCTTAAGAATACGTGTTTTAAAAAACAGACACAGCAAGAAACACGAGTATAAGAAAATGGACACATTCCAAAATGCGTTTTTCAGAAAATGGACACAGCTAATAATACGTTTTTTCGAAAAATGGAGAGATCGAGAAATGAGACTAAACGAAGAATTTCACACTTACTTGTACGCAAAACAGAGTCATTTACTGGGCAAAGTTTGGGGTATATTTACACTTTTAAGGTTTAAAACAGTTTAACCGGTTTTCTAAATTCAAATAATGTCAGTTTAATAATTAATTTATAAACTTAATACAATCTTTTTTTTTTTTTTTTGAAAAAGACTTGTTAAAAATAAATAAAGTGATTAGGGTAAAAAGAAAACAAATTAATTTAGATTCAATAGGTTTTTGAAAAAAAGGGGGAATAAGAAAAAACAATTTTTATGAGTTTTTTTTGTGAAATACGCAATTCTAGCTGTTTTCAGAATAAAAAGTTAAAATGTATTCGTATTAGATTAAGTTCTTAAAATCATTTGTTTTGTTTAGACTTTCAATTTAAGAACCTTAAAAGCCCTAATTCAATTTAGGAACCGTAGAAGCCCTAAGCACTGAATACATTTTGATGCTCCTTAAATGTAATTAAGAATTTTGAAACAAATAAAAAAATTAATATTTTTCTTTACTAAAATTAAAGTAAGTTAACAAAAATAAATTTATAAACTAACAAATTTAAACGCTGATGGTAACCATCAACCAATAAGCGCTTTCAAAATTCTTAGATCGATTCTTTATTGGTAAAAGAGAAATTTCAAAGCAAGAAGAAATTTGGACAATTAAGGCTTTTAATTAGGACAGATCAAACACCTGCATCAAGTAAAAGCAGCAATGCAATTTAGAAAGAAAAAAAAAAAAAAAAAAAGAGAGAGAGAGAGATTGATAAGAAAAAGATTTTCGTTCATTTCAAAGTTGGTTGTAATTTTGCTTACGTGCATCTGCTGACATTCTTTTTTTTTTCTGTGTTGGAGAATTTTATGTTCCAAAGAATGCATGCATCGTAACGTATTTTTCTTGTTAACTCTACGAATTTTTTGCATATTTGATGAGTTAAGACGTTCAATTCGATGGAGGAAAAACTCATCTAACTGAACGTGTTAATTGACATTTAAGTGAAAAATGAAAATCACTTGCTGTTCTGGATTAACAAAATTGATTTTGGCGCACAAATTTGGAGCCTAATTGCACCAAAGTTGTGCTTTTTGCTCAATGATAATGTAAGAGCCTTGGAGCAATTTCAGAAAAAAAAAAAAAAAAAAAAAAAAAAACGGCATTTTGGACCCTGCTGATTTAACTCAAGCTGTAAATAATTCTTTTTATGTTCATATTATTGACTAAAAGAAAATTCACGATTTAAAAAAAAAAAAATTTAAATATTAATTGCATCACATTTATGCTTCAAAAACATATTTTAATTTTAAAATCTAGTCATTGAGGCTATTTTTTTCTTCTTTTTAATTGGCTGAGTAGTTAGGTGTCTGAAAAATTTCATAAATCATCTGAAACATTCGAGTTAAGCAATAAAATAAGTGAAAAAAATACAAAGCAAATATTTTTTTTTTCTGCAGAATTATATTCTAAAGATACTTTTCTTGTTCATCAGAAAGGAAAGAAATACTCCTGATTTTTCTGTTCTCATTTCGAAATAAAAAAAATTCGTCAATGACTAGTTTGCTTCAGTTAGAATTTTAAATTAAATAAAATAAAAAAAATCTGAAATCACATAAGTTTAAAAGATTTTTCGCTCTAGATGATTTTTATTTCATTTTTTTAAAGAACACGATAAAAAAAATTTTATATTTTAATAAAATATGACTGTGGGGATTTTGTTACAAATTCAGATTTTCGGAACACCACAAAATTTGGGAAGGGGGAATTCCATTTTAAAAATTATATTTTTCGACGACCTAAATCCATGACTTTTTTAAAACATTTCATGACAAATTTTGTTCAATACTGAAATTCATGACTTTCCATGAGGGCAGATACCATGTTAATAACTAATATTGAGAATTAATAAAAAAAATTATAAGTTTTAATCTGATAATAATTAGCGAATGCTTTAATTTTACTCAATCTAAAAATCTGCCTAAATTGTAACATAAAAGAATTAAAAGCAATATTTAGATTGATAATAATTAACTAAAATTAGCTATTACCAGTAATCTAAACAGAGTAGTTATAATAATGGTCTTAAAGTACCATTCGAAAAACTAATAGTTTCAATAATTTTGCCAATATTTTTTATTTGTCATAGATGAAATAAATCATAGTTATTATAGTATACAATGGAAGTATTGTGCACGATTTAATATCTAATAAAATGTCTTTAATGTTACAAAAATAAACTTGTTGCAGGTTTTTGACAGTTTGAGTTTTCAAGATGGTTTAGCACATTTATTACTCTTCTTTCCAGACACACAGATACCGACATTGTGATAAACTTAACAAACTTTAATTGATGATTATCCAAATTCTAAAAACAGATAAAAGAATTGTATGGGTATACTTTTGCCAGAAATAATTGAAAGAGACAGTTTATATCTCAAATTCTGATAAAGCGATGGTCTTGTATCGTAGATCCAACAAAAGCTAGCCAGGTGACCGAGTGGTTCAAGGTTCAAATACCGGTCATGGCAAGGATGTTTTTGTTGTGTGGGTAATGTTGCTCTCCTCTGTGACTTTTAGGACGCAAGGTGATCAACAGGCAACGCAAAATGAGCAACAGTTCCAACATCTTCCATAGCGAAGAACTATAAGTTCAGAGTAGGCTCCTTTTTTTTTAATAACAGTCGACTCAATTTCTTTTTGTTTAAGACTACTAATGTTCAACTCTGTAGCCTTGTAATTTTGAACCCAATCCAGAAGACAAGGAAACTCCTCGATCAGTATCCATAGAGATATGGGAACATGGAGGACTTTGAGACTCGACAGATTTAACGTGCATCAGTCACCATTTACTACTCGGGGAGTCTTCAGCCGGCGAGGATATTGAACCCATGACCTCATGGACGTGGGCCCAGCGTCCTACCAATCAGGCTATCCCGAGCCTTCAATCCACTATAAGTCAAGAACAATGTAAGGATGAATTTTTAAAGACCTAATAAATACTTATGCCTCATTTAATTAAAAAATATTGACTAGAATCTTAAAATGTACAAACTTTCATTCATGTCAAAATATATAAAACACCTGTGGCAGAATTTTCTAGGGCTTCTGCGACAAAGCTCTTTCGAACTAATATCTTCCTTCAAGATATTTTTAATAATAACAAACACATATGTTACTCATTTAAAATAACAAAAGCGCTGTGTTTACAAATATAAATAATTGTTTGTAATTTAAAAATAATTTTTTTATTCTAATATTATAGGTGATATCTCGCATTTTGTTGAGGGGGGGGGGGAGGACGTACACATTATTTCCCTCTTCGCATTTTGTAAATAATTATCCCAATAAAAAATTAGACGATGAAATCACGCGAATCGGTTTCCTCAAATGTGTGTTTCGTTTCGAGACTAGGTTGTCGTAATAAATAATATCGTATGAAAATATCTGATTTTAAAGCTATGGAGAAATCAAAGCAATCACTGCAAAAAATTCGATCGAATTATTGAGACAAAAAGTAAATAAATGCGCGTTTCTAATTTTCCATACTGTTTGAAATGTATCTGCATATTTAAAACCCACGTGAAAATCAATAAGTGCCGAAAATTCTATCGAAACAGTGAATTGATTTACGATACTATCGGAATAAATGGAGGGTTTCAAAAAGTCATTATCTAAATGCATGATTAAAATATTACGCGTAAATTTCTGAAGAAAAGTATTTATTTTCACTTTTCGAAAGAAAAATTTTCTGAAAGAACTCACATACCGCGACAATGTCGCCGTGTTGCTGCAATTCTGCCACGGGGTGTAAAGCAATGCGTCACATGTTCTACATTCATTAAAGTTTCGATTAAATGTTATTACGAATGGTTGACACTCATATCTGTAAAACCACGAGTTTTCCCTGAACATATGACGAGGTAACATGCATTCCTGGTGTGCGATACTAGGATAACGACGCTAGTTTTTATAGCTGGAAAAATTTAGGAACAGCTTAACATAAAAGAAATCATGCTGTAATAAATTTAATATAGCTGAACTATCATCTTTATATATATCCCACGATTATGCTTTGAGAGATTTACATTTTTTTAAAAGACAAAAATTCCCTGTGGAGTGGCAACTCCTTATATGCTAAAAGGGAAAGTATAGACTCCTGAATATAATAAAAATCAAAAAAAGAATATCCCAAAATTTAAACTTCAATATGTAAAACGGACACCAAAAGTTATACAGTCAAAACCCGCTATAGTGAACGAAATGTTCGGTCCCGTGCCTTGCTCTACACGGATGTTATTTTTTGTGGATATAGTGAACCAAATAAGTGAGGAAGTTGGATATAATTAACTTTTTTCTGTCTTCGACTGATTTTTTGAAACAATTTTTTGTAATAATTTGGAAATTTCTACTTCAAATTAAATACATAGACCGATTTTCAAAACCATCTATAGAGGGGAATGTAGCGATAAGCATTTTTTCTTGTTTGCTTCTTTTATCTCACTTTCCCATCCTTAAGCAAACCAAGCAGATGTTTCCAACCCAGGCAGACGATGCACCTGTAAGGTGTCAGTGTGATCAATATGCATTTTCTGTCAGAGGGAATGAGCAATTATTCATTATTGGTTAAAGGGTTGGACACTAATATGTGTTGATAAGGCCCTCATTTCAACTCCTTTTTGCTATCAGTTCAGTTAAAAAAAAATCCTGCAAACAAGTGTCTCAAATTTGACTATGGCGAGCAGTAAACGTAAAACGTTCTCCATTGAGAATAAAATGGGCATAATCAGAAAAATTGAAAATGGATGCAATCAAGCTGATATTTGCGGGGAATATAAACTATCCAAATCTGAAGTTCGTAACATATGAAAAAATAGGCAATTAATAATTTCTGCTCACGATAAAAATTTAGACGGCGGGAAAAAGCAGATCAGAAGAATGTTGAAGAAGAATTACTGAAGTGGTTCACCAATCGAAGAAGCCACAATCTTCCAGGATCTGGACAAATGTCGATGAATTTGAAAAGCGATTTTATGAGACTACTTTTATGTGCTCGAATGGCAGGTTAGAAAGGTTTAAAAAGCGGAATAACAGAAATTTAGGAAAAATTATATGAGAGTCGGGATGTGTTTCCATATCTGAAGTTGAGGATTGCTCATCAGCTAAAGATTACAAATTTTTTTTTGCACGCAAGACGAAGAGTAATAAAAAACAACATATTTTTTAGTCATATTGCCTGCGTAACGGATATACTGAACTCCCGGTTATAGTGAACCGAAATTTTGGTCCCTTGAAGGTTCACTATAGCGGGGTTTGACTGTATTCTAAAAAAAATTCTAAAAGAGAAAAAATGTTCAGAAATTCAAAATCTTTACCTAGAGTAAAAATTAGTTTTTTTGTTGATATTATATAAATCTTTTAATGATGTTTGTTGTTGATGGTCAGTATTAAGATTCCAATCGTCATATTGACAGGGTGCATAGCCAAATCTTTCAAAAATAAGCACTTTTTAAGCATTCAAAAAATATTTTTAAGACCGAAATACATTAACAAATAGAAATAATTTTCAAAGAATTTACATGAGCATGACAAAATAACTAGCTTTGGACAAAGAACTCTTTTTCTTGATTCTATTAGCCAGCCTAAAAAGAACGTGAGATTTTTGGTTTGATATCAGAGGGTGGAAAATGAAGCTTGAAACTGAGAATATTGCAAAACGCAGCCGAGTTGCACATGAAAGTGCAATAATCTCACCAAAACTAGCTCGGTAATCGCACATGCGGACCTAAACTTATTTCATCAAACCTGAAAAAGGATTGGCGCTTTCATATGCTACAGTCCGAATGAATTGTGAAACCGCGAATAAAACCAGTCTAATGAATTGCAAAACCACACTTTTGTGTAATACATGGCGAAAATCGCCATGGCAAAGAAAAAATTCTCTTTAAAAAGGGGATAATAAGATTTTATGTTGCACTATGGTTTAAGAGACTCTTACAAGCTAATTTTGACACATGTAGAAAATACATTTGTGCTCCCAATTCTTGCTTTTATTCTCAAACTCAGCAGCACGACAGTCTATTTAGGGCCAAGGCCTACAGTGGCCATCTCAGTTTTCTTGACCTTTGGGCTCTGGTGTGCCAGAGCAGATGTTTCAGTTGGGTAGTCAGCCCAACTCGAAATCCCCAGTGTTTAGCTCCCAAATATGCTTGGTACTCATTTTATCAACCCACTGAACTTGTTATTACTAACAGTAATTTTTTGTAGAGAATTTTATCTTTAAACAGCTACATTTTTTTTTAAAACAATGTCAACACACACAAGGGATTTATTTAAAAACAAGTCCTTTGAGAAATAATGTTAGGAATTTCCTCCATTAGATTTTTCAAAAGGTAGGAGGGAAGGAAAAAATAAAAGTCAGCACAAGCAAGGCGTAATGAAAAAGATTTCAATATTTATTATTATATCCAGTGATGGTTTCTTCTCAAGAAAAAGATGAAATTGGAAATATTGTAGATGAGAGGTTATAAATAAGTCTTGACAATTATATATAAAAAAGAACAAAGTAGCTTTATTTAAAAAAAAAAAAAAAAAGAGCACTTTTCGGTCCCTCAACTTTAGAAAAAACAGAGAACAGGATGATGCCTACATTATTTGTTCAATCAATATATTACAACATGAGACATGAGATACTATGGCATAATGAAGTCCTATAGCTCTTCTTTCTTCTTCTTTCCAGATCTGTCGTACGATTTTAATTCACTGGTCGCGTGCTTGGAAATGTAATTGATGAAATCGTTCAAGTCCCTGCCTCCCTGTAACAAAAATAAACATAACACAATTATGACTTTTGCTTGCAGCAAGTTCATTATCAATTTTTTTCTGTCAAAAATGCATGGAAAAAAATTTAACAGTATGCAAAATCTTAAAGAAATAAATTATACAAGGTGCGTAGTCTAATCTTTCAACAAAAAATAAGCACTCAAAAAATATTTTTAGGCACTATATACATTAACAAAAAGCAAAATAATTTTGAAAGACTTCACATGATTATGATAAAATAACCAGTTTCTGACAAAAAAACTCTTTTCTTGATTATATTAGCCATTATAAAATGTTCAAAAGATTTTTAGGTTCAATATCAGAGGGTGGAAAATGAAGTCTGAAATTGAGAATATATTGCAAAATGCAGCAGAGTTGCACACGAGAGTGCAATAATGTTACCGCACTCAGATCAGTAGACACACATACAGACTCACAAGTATTTCAACAAACAGGTAAAATGATTGTCGCTTTCATATTAAGGGAAAATTTGGAGAATTTTCTAAAATTTACAAGAACCAGAATTTTTACTATACCAATTAGAAACTGGTAAAATAGAGTAGTATACTGGTAAATCCAGTAGAGTTGGTAACTGTGTTAGCATTGAAAAAAAAAAAAAAAAAAAAAAAAAAAAAAAAAAAAAACAATCATAAACAAATACAAAAGAAATACAGAGGAATGTAACAAGCAGGGACTAATCTTATTTTTGCACTATATTTGAATAAAAATTAACAAGATAATTTGGAATAATCCCTTCAACGTAGAGGCAAATGCTAGAAATGGTCAAAATAATTATGCTTTTTTAGAACACAATAAAATGATATTGAAGCATATAGATACTGCAGAAATATTTTTAAAGATATTTTGAAGAAAATTTATAATACATAAATCATTTTTATCAAACCACTCACTGATTTGAATCACTTTGATGCCCGACTCTACAGAATACGGTTTTATTATTTCTGACACTGTAGGGTTCAGAGTCTTTAAAATTCCCATGTTTTCATGAAAATCTCAATTTCTGACTTTTTTAATTCATTATACGCACTTTAAAACAGTGTGAGAATTAATAGATTTAATAATTTACTTAGGTTTAACAGCTTTTACATGAACATATTCAGTTATTTTACTATAAGTTATCTCCTTGTTTCAAAATGTCATTACTTTTTGAATTCTAGAATTTAAATAATTTCTTATCAAGAGATTATCTGATTGTTTAATATTCTAGTTAAAACTTCAGTTTGTTTCAATATATTTGCAATGGAATACAAAATTTTTAATTGGATGTTCGCAAATTTTAAATGCAATTAAACATTTTAAATGATTTAATCATTTTAAAAATTAAGTGCTTATCAAATTGTTTTTGGTGAAAAATAATTTTACATACACTGTATAAAGAGATAGTTTGAATTTTCCATTTGCATTATATTATTTTAGGAAAAAGTTTCGATGGCTAAAAATTTAGGAGTCTCATTTAAGACGTAGATGGGGGGAAAAAAATTGAAGAGGAAACTCAAAATTAACAATGAAAAACAGAAAACAAAGATAAAAAGCAAAACGAGAAAAACAGAGGTAGACAAGAGGCAAGACAGAGCAGGCTGCATTTTCAAGCACTACTGGAAAATGGGGAGGAACTCTTGTAGCTAACAAGGGAATGATCGTGCAGGTTAACAATCGAAGATTCTAACAATGAGCAGCAATAGACCCCTATGATGAACAAATCTATTTGGTTCCCTTCATTTTAATTTATACTACAGGGTGCATAGCCAAATCTTTCAACAAAAAATAAGCACCTTTTAAGTACTTAAGCATCCAAAATATTTTAAGTACTATATACATTAACAAAATAACTAGTTTCTGACAAAGAACTTTTTTCTTGATTATATTAGCTATTATAAAATTATAGATTTTTTTGGTTCAATATCAGAAGGTGGAAAATGAGGCCTGAAATGCAATGATCTTGCAAAATGCAGCAGAGGTGCACATTGCAATAATCTCACCAAACCCAGCTCAGTCAACGCACATACGGACTCTCTAACAAATGGATTTTGTTTGGATGAATTGTGAAAAGGTTGAAAAGAACAATGTGAAAAGCATGCTTTTGCATAATACGTGGAGAAAATACACATGGTAAAGAAAAAAAATCTCATTTTTGAAAAGGAAAAATTAAGCACTTTTTAAAAACACCAAATGAAAAAAGCATCTTTAAAGGCTTTTAAATACCGAAAATTGAAAACAAGCACCTTTAAGCACTTTTTAAAAACGTATGTACTATAACCTAGTATTATACTATAATGTACTATAGCCTAGTTATGCCAAGTCTTTCTTTTCTTTGAAGTTCATTTCCCAGAAGCTAATTTTACTTTTATTCTTTTTTATTTCAATTAGTTTTAATGAGTAAATTTTTCTAGACTACTCACAATTAATGTTTCATAAGGTGCTTTACAATAAGCAAGTCACTGTACTAGGCTCACTACAAGCAACCTGAATTAAATTAGGGCTAATTCATCAAAGAATAACATACTTTCTAATTAGCGTAAAAGGCTCATTGCAATACGCCTGAAAATGTTAGTCAACTTGTTTGATTTATTGTAAACTGACAAAAGCTGGATATTTACCAATTTTAAGGGAGACAGATAACATACGGATAAAGTTAGCAAAATCTAAATTACTTAAATTAAAAAATGAATTTTAATAAACCTTACCTCATATTTCTTGGGAGTAGTTTTGTGGGTTTTTGGTACCCAATATAAGGTAGGGAACCTGAAAAAGAAACAAAATTTTTATTAAATTACAGCAATTAGTCCAAGTAGTAGAAGATCTTATACAAAAGCAAAGTATTAATGTATAGCCATATTGAAATTATATTGAAGATTTTAACAAATATTTTAAGTTCAAAAAAAAAAAAATCTTTGCAATATTAACTAATATAATAAAAAATTTTCAATACCAGAAATTTAGATTCCTTAGTCAATTGCTTTGCTGGTTATAATTTTTTCAAAAAAAACCTTTTACTTATATTTTTTGGTAACCCTTGAAGTATCAATTTCACAAAATATTTTTAATTACTAATTTTTCCCCCCAATTTCTGAAAATTTTACATTAACATTCATTAAACATTACCTGGACACTTGAACATAATTTAATACAAAATGCCTCTGTTAAAAATAATTTCTCTAATTATATCAAAATTGAGAAATCATTTATGTATATAAAAAAAAGAGACTATTTTGACATGATTAAATATAGGTTTCTATCGATGACATAATACTAACCCATGCACTTCAAATGTAGGTGGGACATCATTCGCAGTAGCGTCCATTTTAACAATAAGAACATCTTCATTGGCAAGCTGTAGAAGAAAAATATTAGAAAATAAAGTTTTTATTTAATAAGTACTCTCATATTATTCAATTAAGACGTAAGAAATTAAATTGATCTAAAAATGAAACCAATTGATTTACATAAATTAGAACGAAATAAACATACACTCCTAGAACTCTGAGGAACAAGATATGTTTTCCAAATTATGGATTTTACTTTTAAAATTTATTAAATAGTAAAAAATACATATAATCTTACTGCTTCAAATATTTTAAAAAAGGCTTGATTCAATGAAATATCCTTTCAAAACAAATACAAACCTTGAAAACACAGACAGACACAAATTAACTGTGTGTAAATAAGTTCATATATTTTGTGAAATAGGTTCAGATAATGTATTGCAAGCAAATTATGAGCATCCTGGCAACAGAAAAACATGTTTGTGTTTCGAAGGATGGTAATTGGATATTTCACAGTTTTCTAATGTTTCATCCTGGTTCTAATTCCTACGTTATGAAAATTGCCAATAATGTTAAAGGTCTCAAATTTTATATTCAAATACAAAAAAAAAAATTTCTTCTCGAAATAGAGCACCCTTTTTTAGTTTTCTTTAAAAAAAATTAAAAAAAAGTCTTTTATTAAATTGGAACATTGTATAGACTAACTGCATTACGACATTGAAATAAAATTAATCTTAAAAATATCAGAAAGTAACTCACTATCTTACAATATTAAAAATTTAGTTAAGAGTTATTTATATTTGTAAAGTAAACTAAAAAATATAAAAGGGAAAAACATTTTATCGTAGTTCATATACTAGTAGGAGTGCACAACCTTTTTCAAATGAAATGTTGCATCCCCTAATACTTAATCATGCTGATGGCAATTTAATTTCAGGGTTCCCACTAAATTTAAAAAAATAAATAATAATAAATAAAAAAAATAGACTTTTCCAGGTATCCCAGGTAAATTTCAATGAAAATTGAGACCATATTTTCACCAGAAAAATTTGATTCTATTATTTGTAATGACAAATTAGATTTTCCGTGTAAAAAGATATTAAGAGAGGAAGGGAACAATTTCAGTTAGACTAAAATGTGAAATTTTTAAACAATTAATTGTAATAGATGTTAGAATTATTTAACTCCAATCTCAATAACTGATTACTGTTACTGACAATTTAATTTAATAATTGGTTAATTTTCAAGTATGATATAGGAATATTCCAGTTTTTTCTCTTTTAAATTGCAAATTTTCCTGACTATTCACTGATTTTTGAATGTAAACTAAAATTCCCTGTCCTGCGGGAACTCTGCCATTTTTATATAAAGAGTGTTTCAGACAATTTCTTTTTATTATCTTAATTTTTTTATCAGTAAGCTTGGTAATATATTTGCACTAGTAACAAACAAATTAACCAATTTTAGTTTGTTCAGCCTTTGAAATTTTAACCTCTAAGCAAATAATTAAACAAATGAAGTACAAAGTTAAGAAATTTCTGTAACGAAATAAAAGCAATTTCTGTAACGAAGCAACTGCAAATTTCATTATTTCCATCCACAAAGCTAGTGTGGTTTATAAAGAATTGCCATTTATAGAATTGTGTAACATAGGCTGAAAATTTTGTACCTTTCTACACCCCCACCACACACAGCAATGATGTTACTATCACAGTTGATGACGGGGAGTCTAAACTGATTGTGGTTGAACTAATGAAAATGTTGAACAGAATATGGTGAAAACTACGCTTTGAGCAACAGTGACAGTATTTGACATGACTAAGAAAAAATTTTGGGAAAAAGAAAACTAAGCTATTTTTACAAATTACCAATAAAAACAGCACCTTTAGGGGTTTTTACAAACAAAAAGCAAAAACATGCACGTTTAAGAACTTTTTAAAAACATAGAATTAAAGAATTCTACATCTATAGTTTTTTTTAAAAATTATACAATTTTATTCTATGCACAAAGGTTCTCTTTTTTGTAAACACAAAATGCTTCTGTTACTTTAAATAAACATATTTGCTACTATTAAAAATGTCTTTCAGAAAGGTATTAGTGTTAGGGAAAATTGTTGCAGAGAACACGTAAAAATTCTGTTACAGGGATTAGTGACATAAATTATATTACTAATCTTTAAGTTAAGCGTTACACATAAAAATCCAATTACCCTATAAAGTACTTTCCTCAAGTACATTGGTCTTTAGGTTTATTTTCAATAACTTAAATACATGATTACAGAAGTGCATCAGAAGAAAAAAAAATTATTCAAAAACTTAATATAGCACAAATTCTATTTTTTTATTTTTAGTGCTGTTTTATGCAAAAGTTGTTAAACATTTAATTTAGGAGGATGGTAGAGACTAAAAAGAAATGTTGGAAATCTATGCTCTGAATACATTAAATGTCGATTTAAAGTGAGAGTAAAAACAAATTTCTTGCACAGTTTTAAATAATTAAAATGTGACGACTAATTCTGAACTTGCAATAATTTACTATAAACAGACATGTTCCAGTTCAATTATTTTTCCATAAGCCAATTTTGGAACAAAAGCTTATAACTTACTTCTTTTCCTAACTCTTCATAAGTTGGAGCCAATTTCTTACAATGTCCGCACCAAGGAGCATAAAATTCAATTAAAACATCTTTATCGCTATCAATCACTAATTCTTGGAAATTTCTGGCAACAGCAACCTAAATAAAAATTAAACATTGTAATTGACTATGATCTGTGTCATTTTTAAATTTTACTATTTTCTCTCAAATTGAAATGATAGGTATATAACCAAAACTGTTATACTAGCATCTTCATATTTATAGATTTTAAATTTAAAAAACAGTAAAGAAAGAATCAAAGCAATAAAATAGCTGAAAAAAATACAAAAGCAAGTAATTTTTTTCCCTGCAGAATTATATTCTAAAGATACTTTTCTTGTTCATCAGAAAGGAAAGAAATACTCCTAATTTTTCTGTTCTCATTTCGGAATTAAAAAAATTCACCAATGACTGGCTTGCTTCAGCTAGAATTTTAAATTGATAAAAAAAATAAAAAAATCCTGACATCACAGTAGTTTAAAAAGATAATTCACTCTGGAAATGTTTTTTCTTTCATCTTTTGAAAGAACACCATAATTTTTAAAGAACATTACAAAAACATTTTATATTTTAATAAAATAGGACTGTGAGTGTGGATTTTATTACAAATTCAGATATTCAGAACACCATGAAATTGGGGGGGGGGGGGGAGTAAATTCCATTTTAAAAATTAGATCTTTTGGCAACCTAAATCGATTTTCAATGACTTTTTTAAAAAAAAAATAGTTAACAATCTCGACATTTCATACAAATTTTGTTCAATACAGAAATTCATGACTTTCCAGTTGCACAGATACACTACATATTTTTCATTTGAGAACACACATATGCTCAACATTGAAAGATTTGAACATGTTCTTAGAATTCTTTTTTTTAAAGTTACATTCTTATTTCCAGCTCAAATTTTTTTTTATTTTTTTGTCATTTTAAATGTGTCCTCTTCTTGATTGAAAACTGATGTGCAAGATTCATAATTCCTTTTCACAAAATATTACACATGCAAATTCTTTTGAATATGCACACCTGCCAACATTGGAGAAATAAAATAAGATTTTCATCATGACATTCTTTCGGCTACTAGTAAAGTTTTAATACATCATGATTAATAGTCAGAGAAATTCAAAATTGAAAATAATATAAGCACTTACATTTAGCAAAACAAAAAATATGTTTAAAAATCTTAACCTAAAACAATTTTTTAAACCGTTATTTATAATTACTTAAAGTATAAACACTAAACATACTGCAGTAGCACCAAAAAGTTAGATTCGAATCTCACAAAAGAGATTTAAACTTTTCGTGATGTAATACCAGAATTTTAAAAAAAAAGAAGAAAGAAAATCAATTGCATTAAATGCGAACGATAAAAAAAAGATTGAAACACGGATATAAGATGGTATGGAGCACACTGAAAAGAGATTCCTGTAATTCGAAATTTCCATGTCTTAATATATTAAAAACATTTTTGATCTAATTGTAGGCAAAAAAAAGGGAAGAAAATATATCACACTAATTAAACAATTCTTGTTTAAAATCAGAGTTAGCAATATTGCTACTCATTAAAATATAAGTTTAAAACATGAAAAAACAACCATTTTTCAAGCAAAAAAATGGTATGTTTACAGTTTTGTAATTACGTTCAAATCAGTTTCATACGTCTATATTTATTTCAGTAGTTCATTAATTCTTTCTAGGCAAAGTTAGTATGGAATTCTTGTTTGCAAATTAACTGAAAAATCATGTGCCTGTGCATGTCTTAATATTGTAATGTTAAAAACCATGAGAGAATCAATTTAATTAACTGCAATTTAAAAAAATGTCGAAACACAGATTTACTATGTTACCGAGCACATTGAAAAGTGATTATCGAAATGAGAGATTTGAAACTTCCATGTCGTAGTATATTAAAAATTGATTAGAATCTAATGATTCTAATATGACTGATCTAATTATAATCAAATAAAAAAACAGGGACATATACACCAGAGTGATTAAATAATTCTGTTACAAATCTGAGTTTGCGACAAAACTGCTACTCATTAAAATATAATTAGGAAGAAAAAAACTATATTTCTAACTAATTATCTTTTAAAATGTTTTTTATTTTAGAATAACTTTTAAGATTACCAATTTCATATTTTTGTGTTAGCCTCAGTAGATCATTAATTCTATTAAATTTTTTTATCAAGGTTGCCACTCAAATCTGGTGGGGAAAAAAAATTGCCTGTGTTTTCCCTGTACACAATATAGTTAGAAGAAACACACAATTTCAGTAGTCTTATGTGAGCTATATTGGGCTAACTATATTAGTTTTAATTACTGGAAAAACTTGGAGGGAAAAAAAAGGAACAGCTGAACATACTTAAATAATGCTATAGTAGATGAAAATAGTTTAGTATACAATAGCTCAAATCCCTGTATTTTCGAAGTTTGTAAAAAAAAAAATTCCCTGTATTTTTTCCTGTTAGTTTAGATAATTTTTAAATTCCCTGTATTTTCCAGGTTTATTCCTGTGGAGTGGTAATCCTGATTATGAAATGTTTTTCCTTTTAAGTTTATTTCTTTAGATGGAACATTTTTCTATAACAAATCTTAAAAAAGGGCAAATAAATGCCTCATTAAGAGGTTGAATGCCACACTTATTTTTAATGGCTTGCCCATCTGGCCAAAATGATTTTCTCAATATGTATTGCATTAATTTTCTTCAAACCATTTCAGTAATGATAATATAAAAAATTAAAAGCATTAAAAAGTTATTCGGATTGTGTGCTTCTAATAATCTTGACTTTGCTGGTCACTGGTGACCACTGTGGAGTTACGAACAAACTCAGTGGCATTCAACGTGTTGAGATTTTGATTGAGCAAGAAAATTTAAAATTTAGATTACCGAAATTCCTAGAATTTTTTTTAAAAAATATAAATTTATTTGTGGAAGTTAACAAATCAATGGCCAAGAGACTCTCGGAATTCTGCGAATTAACAGAAGAATCACATGCAGTATTTATTTTTACAATTAAGTTCGATAGAATAGTTGCCTGAACAAGTAAATACTCAAATGCACGATTCAAATCTTCCATATTGTTTTAAATAGAGAAATTTAAAAACCATGTGAAAAATCAATATCAGTAACTGCTAAAAATACAATAGAAACATGACATTGATTTACGATACTATTAGCGTAAATTAAGTACTTCAAAAAGTGATTATCTAAATGCATGATTCAAATATTATTGTAAACTTCTGTAGAAAAGAAAACTAAAATTTTTTTACTTTTCAAAATAAAAGTCTTTCTGCAAGAACTCTAACGTTCTGCAATAATGTCTCCATGTCGCCGCGATTCTGCCACGTGTCATATGCATTTTAAGATTTATGACTAATTTCACAACAAAACATATTCACAATTTTAAAAAAATCATGAAAAATACACAAAGGAAATTAATTAAGATTAAGCAAAAAATGACATCTTACTTTAACAGGCCCATCATTGTCGTCTGGTAGGTCTTCAGATTTCAGATGAGGTTCTAAAGAACCAGCCAAGAAGTCTTTGACAAATGATTCAAAATTTTCAACACTAAAAAAACAATTAAAGTATTATTTAATAACCATCATTGATTAGATAACCCAATTTTTTGGTTTAGGTCTACTGATGCTCATCTCCGATATACAATACAAATTGTGCTTACAGTTATAAATAACATCTATTTTCATAATCAAATTAAATACAGTATAAATACTCCAAACAACTCTCAGATAATGTGTAAGAGGCATTTCTAAATAGCCAAACTTAGTACATATTTCAATTTCATTACATTAAATAATGTGTGTTTGATAAATCATTAATGAAAATCCTGATGTGTGTTTGATAAATCATTAATGAAAATCCTGATGTGTGCTTGATAAATCATTAATGTAAATCATGATGTGTGCTTGATAAATCATTTTAATGTAAATCATGATGTGTGCTTGATAAATCATTTTAATGTAAATCATGATGTGTGCTTGATAAATCATTTTAATGTAAATCATGATGTGTGCTTGATAAATCATTTTAATGTAAATCATGATGTGTGTTTGATAAATCATTTTAATGTAAATCATGTGTGTTTGATAAATCATTTTAATGTATATCATGTGTGTTTGATAAATCATTTTAATGTATATCATGTGTGTTTGATAAATCATTTTAATGTATATCATGTGTGTTTGATAAATCATTTTAATGTATATCATGTGTGTTTGATAAATCATTTTAATGTATATCATGTGTGTTTGATAAATCATTTTAATGAAAATCATGATGCGTGATTTATAAAATACCTTAATACGAATCCTGATGAGAAATTAGCATCATTCACTTAAACAACATTTGATATGCTTTATTAATCATTTTCATTTGAATCCTAATTCCTAGAACATTTTATATGAATTCCTATCCATAAATCCAGAATCAGTTTAATGTAAATCATGATGCTTATTCAGAATTCATGAAATCTGGAACTAAATTTTATTTATTAGCAATAAACACTAAATTTAAAGATCTGATTTAATATGATAAATTAATAAATCATCTTATAAAAATTTAAAAAAAAAAAAAAAAAAAAAAAAAAACAAGTAGGATAATAATATTAACCTGTCACAATAATGAAGTTAACACATTGAACATATTTCCAAATTGATGAAACACTAGTTATCATTCAGAAACTATGACTACAAAAACCAAAACTTGCTAGAAATTTCAGCTTTCTAAACATCAGAGATTAACAATAATCTGGAGTGAAAAATCTAGGAGAAAAATTTTGTATCTTCTTTAACCTCTTTTCACTACAAGTATTAAAAATTGCATCTGACAGAATTTCTATAATTTTCGTTTGAATTCATTTATTATTTATTTTCTGCTCTTTGTGAGAAAGTTTAGTATTATTTAAATTCTAAAAAAAATCTAAGTACTTTTCAAGTACCCCATGGCAGAATTCAACGACTTTTCAGGGCCCTGATTTTTTCAACTAACTTTCAACTTCAGGACTTTCAAGTACTATAGGAACCCTGATATAGTCAATAATTAAGAGAATTCTCTGTTTTAATCACTGAATTACAAACAATTTAGAAAATTTCCTATATTATATTACATTTTATTACTCATAATATTTATTTTTAAACAATTTAAGTGGACATTTTGTAAACTTCTATTTTGTTGGAAAAAATAGGTTTCCTCCTGGCAAAATTCTGATATTTAAAATTTAATAAAATCTGCTTCAGAATGAGATGCTCCTTTACACAAAAGATTAATTTTTAAAAAAGATTTCTTTTTAAAAAAAAAATTAATAAAAAGAGAAAATATCAAAGATAAAGAGTACTGCTACCTGGAACAATAGCGCAAGTGAATTTTAAAATTAAATATCTTAACTATTTGAAAAAGGTTTTTACTACAAAGTTGGCAAGGTTTATGACAGAATGGATTAATCCACTGTTCAAGCTGTCTTGTCCAAAAACCCTTTGTCTGAAACTGTCCAAAACCCTTTTATTCAAATTATGTCACAATTTAAAAAAAATTTTTGTAAAAAATAAAAGGTTGATATTTGAACAAGAAACAGACAAGTATTTGTTTTATTAAAAAAGTTTATTATTTTTAATATTGTATTTATTTTTACTTATGCAAAAACATAATTTATCAGTATTAAAAGCATATTTATTCATATTTAAGGGATAAGGTATTCACTTTTGTTGTTCAATGAATTACGGAGCTTCAAAAGTCATAAATCTTTTACTATATTATTTACCTTTAATAAGTTAAAGCAAATTGCATAAAAAGTATCAAATATTTATTTACATATATAAGTATATGTGCAATGGTTACACATATAGAATTTTTACCATTTATCAATGTTCAAAGTTTTGGACACTAAGACAATTTTAGTCAGCTTCATGTCCAAAACCAATTTAGGACGTCCGAAACTCAAATCCTAATTAAATACTTTTAAGCTTATTGCAATAAATCTGCAAACTACTATGAATAAGCAAGGTATCACTGTAGTTACAACAAAAATGAAAATGTATATATTATCTTTAAGGTTCGAACTAAAGAATTACCAGAAATAGAACTGAATACTATTCTACATATTTTTAATTATTGCAACACAAATTTATTGCAACACAAATTTACACGATATCCTATCTTTTGAAAAAATTTCTTACTTCATGAAACCTACATTTGGAAATGACATAAAATAATAAAAAAAAAAACAAATTACCTAAATTCTTTCTTCATGTTGAATTTTTGATTGGCTTCATTTCTAGCGGCAATAACAGGTTTATCACCTTTAGCTGTTAAACCATAATCTTCCACTTCAGCAGAAAACTTATCTTTGCTACTAACAGCAAAGTTGACTTGTCCTTTGTAGTTCTGAGCTACTTTCATGATGCGATTACGCCAATAATTGGTACCTGTAAAGATTTGTTCTCTTATTCAACTGTTTCTTTTTTTCTTCATATTTATGAAATGAGCTTATCTATACCCTCAAATTACTAAATACTTTAAACAGGGGTGACTGTGACACGAATGGAAAAACTTAAAATTTTATGTGCAAAAAAATCATTAATTTATATACCATACAAGTTTCAAATTTAACATTTTTTTAACTAACATTTATAAATAAATTACCTACTAATGAAAAATATCACACCTTTAAAGTAACTAGTTCAAGAAAAACTTACAAGAATAGAGCTGTTGGATTTCAAAATTGTGTGAATATAAATTGAGACATTGAATTCGGGGGTAGCAGCAAAGTTTTTTAAAATTTTAGGGTAATTTTAGGAACTTTTTCAAAAAATTTTAGGTAAATTTTAGGGGTAATATATGATTTTGCTAGGATAAAAACAGATCACACGGTAGTTTATTACATAACAGAAGATTATTACAATTCATCCACACATATTATAAATAGTTGCAAGCCATAAAATAAAACTCTGAAATTTATTAAGTCAAGAATGAAATCTCTAAAGTGTAAAAATGAAATTTCAACTTTACATATTACCTATCAGAAATTAAGTGCATAATTCAGGAACAGGCAAAAGTGAGAATAAATAAAGAGAAAAAATAAATTAACACCAACTTGGATTTTTATTTAATTTTTACCTTCTTAATCAAAACTTTATTACCTTACTTTATTAAGAAAAACTATAGTGAGATATTATTAGATTTCAAATCAGCAATTTATATTAGAAGTTAGAGAAAAACAAATTAATCATGATCATTTTTCTAAAATATTCTTGATATGATTTGTGAGATTCTTTTACTGCCCTCAATAGTGTTGTGGTGATCTTCAACACTCCTCCATAATTTCGAATGGTATCTTTGATTAGTCTAAGCGACATAATAGTATACTCATGGTGACTCACATTGAGCATTGCTTTATTTATCGAAAAACCTCTCTCAGGATCAGAATTCCCATGTGGCAAAATTAAAACAGTTTTAATTAACGTAGTTAAATTCTTATATTTTAGATTATTGCTTTTTTATTTATATTTAGCCTATAACTCTAATTTTTTAGGAACACCAACAAAATTTTATCAGATTTTTAGGAATTTTAGGGTTTGCAAATACTTTTAGGAATTTTATGAATTTTAGGGGGAATGCGACCCCTGTGAATTTCAAAATCGTTGAATTTGAAATGTGATATTGGATTTTAAAAACTTGAAAAATGCTATATTTAATTTTTTATATCGCGTAAATACGAATCACAATGCAAAAGTTTTAGAGCGTGTTCATACGAATTCTCAGGAGTAGTTTTTAAATCACATATAAACATGAAAATTAATCTTTATATCACAAGAATTTGAATCGCGATGTTGGGTTTTAAAAACTCACGAATACGCTACATTGGATTTTTAACTCGTATGTAAGCGAATCGCAAAATTAGTTTTTTTAATCATGTGAATAAGGTATCTTTGTGATAGTCCTGTCTCTGACAATCTTAAGATGTTAAAGTATGTAGGAAATTTAATGACTTAAATTTATTAATTAACAAAAGAAAGCAAGCTAAATATTAATGTACAAAAAGGAAATAAAAGCTAACAATTAAAATAAGCTATGAAATTAATAGATTAACAAAGAATAGCTAAAAAAAAAGCTAACAATTAATTAGCAAAATAAAAAAACAAGTTAACTAGGAATCTAAAAAAAATAATTGATGTAAAAAAACAAACAATTATAACTATAAAAAACAAACAAACAATAACTAGCAAAAAAAAACTCAGACCAAATATAAATTAAATTATCAAAAATCATGAAGCTCAAATATCATAAAAAGTATTATTAACTCCTAATTTTAAAATCATTAAAAGTGTGCAGCAGCAACAAAAAAGGTTGAGAATCACTTTCCAAAAGATGGGGGTATTGATTAAAAAATTATGCCTGTTTCGTTTCAGACATGGCATAAGTAGAAATTCTGATTATATAACTCACTTTTATACAAGATAAATTAAAGTTACCTTTGACATTCTTTACATAATCTACATCATAATATGCCACAATTAAAGGAGCTTTGAAGTCACCATGGTTATCATGTGTTCGGTAACCAACAAGTCCATGGCTGGAAAGAAATACTCTATTAAAAACTATGTAATGAAAGATAATGAATTGTTATAGTTCGCAAAAAATTCTCCTTTGTATATGAAGATTTTTCTTATTTAAATAAGATTTCAATTTTTTTTTAAATCAGGGTTGCCACTTAAATATATTTTAATTTATAACAGGCATAGAACAGCTGACCCAATTTTGGGTTTACGACTACTAATGTTCAACTCTGTAGCCTAGTAATTTTGAACAATTCCAGAAGGCAACGAAGGTAATCCCAGAAGTATGATTTGTTATGGGAACATGGAGGACTTGGTGACCCGACAGATTTAACGTGCATTAGTCACCATTTACTACAAGGGGAGTCTTTGGCCGGCGGGGATCGAGCCATCGGACATGGGCCCAGTGCCCTACCAAAAAGGATATGCCGGCCCTGCAACTCAAATATAGAAAAGAAAAAATTCCCTGTAGATATTACACACAATATATTAAGAGGAAACACATCAACACTGTACTCTTACATGTGAGATGCATTTGGCTAACTATATTAGTTCTATTTAATTGCTGGAGAAATAAGAAACAGCTCAATATACTTTAAACAAATAATACTATACTAAATGAAATAGTTTATCATAGCTGAAATATCATTTTTATAAATCCCATAGCTTTGAGTGGTCACCATTTTTTAAAAGGGGAAAATAAGAAATAAAATTCCCTGTATTTCCCCAGTTTGTAAGGAAAAACTCAAATTTCCCAGTTATTTTAGGTGATTTTTATATTCCGTGTACTTTCTAGGTTTTCCCCATTCTTCCTGGAGTGGCAACCCTGCTTATATTCACCATCTAAATTATCTGATAATAGTACTTATTTAATTATCAATTAATCACTAAATAAATAAATTAAGGGTTACTCTTGTTTAAGCTAAGTATTCTAAAACTTTCCAGAGATTCAGCAATTAGATATAATACGATGAAGAGCAATTAGATATCTTCCCTGGATGCCCCCTCAAGGGGGCGGAGTTAAGCTTTGATACTATCAAGAGTAAATTAGTTTTAGATTGAAATACATTAAAAAAGTTACTGGTCCGTTTCTCTGGGCAAAAGTCTTTCAATAAAGGTAAACACTAACTACATATTTATTATGTTTTAAAATAATTAAAGATTTCACGAAATATAAATTTCATGATAATTGTTGCATAATATTTAGAACATAATGTACTAAATGTTTTACACAAAGGGAATTTCAGGAATTTTTAAAGTCATCAAAATAGAAAAACTACAATATTTTCCAGTTATGATTGACATTAAATATACTTGAAATGTTATGCATAATGTTAACTCATAATTTCCAATATAAAGAGGCATTTTGTAACCATATCATATTTTGTGATGTGTAAAAATACAGACTTTTGATTGGCTTAATTTGTCCAGCGTAATTACAAAAATTTAGCTGAATTCTGCCCTAGAAAGCCACGGATTCACGAAATTTGGATTTTTGTGTTCATACTATAGATGAATGAAGAAGCTAACATAAAACTGACAGATTTTTCACTGTACTGATATTTTATTCAAAAAAAAGTTCATTAAAGAGGGAAACTTAAAATAAACTATTAGATTTGGAGGCTCGCTCTGTTGTGGATTTGATTTAAACATGCCTACTTTGATGGATGGTACAAATTGAACAGTTGGCCAGCTATTTGTGACTGCAACATTGTTCTCCTCACACTGTTGCTGCTCAGTATCGATCACACACCACTGGAGCTTGTACACTCTACTGGTAATGGCAAGACAGGAGTGACCGTGTACACAACTGTGAACTCAATATAACTCTCACGACCAGCACTCAAAATCCGGTGAACTTAATACATCCCTCCCGGTCTTTTGCATAAAGGCTAGTGATATCAATTCATCCAATTCCATCCCAGATAAAATTCTGGTGGGGGAGTAACTACCACTACAATAATTTAATCACTAGTAAAGGAGAAGTGTTAACTCTATAGACGTGTTGATAACTCCTTTCCCCACAGCGAGCAATGAGAGATAGTGGCTGACCCTCCGAGTGAATAAAAAAAATTATCAAAAACAATCTACTTACTAGCTAGATTTGACAAAGTCAACTATTTCTGTTTTGTCTGCAGATCCTGAGTACTTAACATCTTGTTCTTCAAATTTGCTGAAGTATTTCTTTGCACGATGTAAGACAATGTGACTGAAATAAAACGAGATTAGCTATGTTAATAACCAAGGAAAGGATTGTAACAAATCAGAAGTAACAAGTTAACAAGGAAATTAATTTAAGCAATGCACACAAAAAAACACAGAATTAAGAACTAAAATGAAAATCTCAAAGACAAATCTTTTCAAAATAAATGCAGCAGTACAATAAGGGATTTTCTAATTTACTGACTTTCCTTGTAAGTCCGAGATTTCCCCGTAAGTCAGAGTCATTGAGCCCAAATTAATTTAATTTTTGTTCAAATATAACCAGATATTTAAAGAAAAAAAATTTATACAGCAATTTATTTTAAATTAGCAGAAAGGAATGCAATTTTATAGAAACTTTCTCATTGCATACAATGGAAATTTAGTTTTATGTAGTCCATTACCTCGCTTCCTATGTCATTTATTACTGGTCGTGAAAATTGCCTATACTGATAATGTTAAACTATTCCGAATTTTTAGTTTACTTAAGTAAGAAAATTCCTCTTTATACATTTTTCTAACAGAGCAATCCTTTTTTTTCTTCTTACAAAGCCCACACAATCTTTGAGTTTTCTTTTTCTTCTAAATAAAACTGTAAGAGGGGATTTTTGCTGGAAAAACTGAGAAATAAAGAATAGTTCAACATACATAAAAAAAAAATACAGAAATATTATAGTATAGCTGAACTACCTTTGAATATCCATACCTGCCAACTTTGGAAAAATAGTAAGATTTTACCAACATTTTTTGGGCTACAATTAGTTTTGATACACAATGCGTAACCATTTAATTCAAAATCGAAAATAATATAAGCACTTACATTTAGCGAAGTAAAAAATATGTATATAAATCTTAATCTAAAGATTTTTTAAACCATTATTTATAATTACTTAAACTATAAACACTCAACATACTGCAGTACTGGCAATAGCACTGTCTGTTGAGGAATAGGAAAAGTATTTTTTGCCATTAGCAGATATTTTACCTTTTTTTTCCCTTCAAATTTCTTCAACAAATACAGAGAATATGCAGGTAAACAGGAAATAGTAGTAAAATACAGGAGTCTTCATTAAAAAACAGGATACTTGGCAGACATGAATATCTCATAGATAACAATTTGAGAGGTCAACATTTTGCAAAAAAAGAAAAAGTAAAATTCCCCCTATTTTCCTAGTTCATAAGAAAAAATTCAAAATTTCCTGCATTTTCCCTGCTTTATTAAATAATTTTTAATTCCCTGTATTTTCCAGCTTTTCCCTGTGAATTAGCAACCCTAAATATGATAATATTAATTATTTCTATTTATTTTTTAAGTGTTTTTTTTTAAATGGTTTTCAAAAAGTTGTAAAACTTTACTTTTAAAACTGAAAAAATACTTACTCATCCAGGCCTTTCTTGTCTAAAATTTCACTGCTTGAAGTCTGCCCAAAAGATATAGATTCTCTCAATTTATCGGCAGCTTTTAAAAATTCATCTTTAAGACCACTTGAAGCATCTTTGAAATAGCCTGCAAATACAATCTTTAAACAAGGTTGGACAAATATAGCTCCATAACGAATTAGAAAATTTCTACAAGATTTGAAAATGTACCCGGACAATTGACAGTTTCATGGTAAAATTATGTTCTCCCCCACCTATACCCAATGGATCAAGAACCATGCAGTACCTATAGTCTGGGTACCAATATTAGGTAGTATATTTACTACCTATTAAAAACACTAACATTACAGCAGTAGTTCCGTTCCCATTTCCAAAATTAAGCATCATTAACAATTTTTCACAGTTCTGTAAGAATAAATATCTTTTCACCACTAATTTAGGTTTTTAAGACTTTTTATAAATTTATTTCAATTTGGACCTATAACCAAAATAAATTATTGAAAATAAGTGACAACACTAGTATTTTTATAATTATTTTGGCAGTATAATATCGATATTTACATCAAACGCTTAAAATATCTCATAAAATTGACAGCAGTGATGCATAATTAAATAAGGTATTTAATACGCATCACCGCTAATATAAATGCTATGATAATGGTAATCTATCATAGGTACTATAATACCTTGTATCTGAAACTGGTAAGTACCCTAATGTCACTGTGCTACACATTTAAGGCAGCTAATACACAATCTACTTTTTCCTTGTTGTATAATCTGTTCAGCCTATTAGATATTTATAACATGAGACGTTGAACTATCCAAAATAAAGAGTAACTATAAAATTTTTTATCATTTGAAATATGATATTCAGAATATACCACAATTTACACATGGCTTATTATTTTATTTCATTAATTCTTGTTGGGTTTCCATTATTTAAATTTATAGAAACAAGGGCTCTCAACATATTTAAGCTAATAGGGGAAGAAAAAAAAGACTGATGCCACAATAGGCATTACATGTTTCCTAGCTTTTCAAATTTCCTTTAATCATTCTTAACAAAATTTTAATCAAACCAATTATTTCATTTTTATTACATTTTAAAAAAAGCAAAGTTAAATACTTTATTCTTAACAATTAATGCAACGACTAACTTTTTATCTAATCATCTATTTATAGCTTTTTATTCTTACCACAAAAATTTTTCAGTTACTAAATCTCAGTCTTTTTGGTGATTAGCTTTAGCCAAATTATTTTTCAAATTTAATATTGATTAAGGATTTTTGCTTTGTTTTTGGGTATTTTATCTTTTGAAAAATCACCAACCATGGACCTCTTCCCATCCTCCAAACTGTCTGTTGGGAACAATTCAATCACTTATTAATTTGGCTTTTGAAAAATTAAGTACTTTAAAATTAATATGATTGTTTATTATCGAATAGACATATACCAATAGTGACAGTGCAAAATTATCTTTCTTAAAAAAGAAAATCAATAAGTAAAAAAGGAATTTTATTGTAATGTAACTACTGATATAATTGTATTAATTAACAGTATTAATTAACAGCTAAAGGATCAGGCAATTTTTTCAATCCCTGGTCTTTTTATATACATATTTTCAGATTGTTAAGAACATCTATGAAACTAATCTGCATTCCATTTTTAATGATTTCATTGAAATTGAATTGTAAAATTAAGTGCAGAAATTAAGATTTGCAATTTTTTCATATATTTAAAAAAAAAAGAGAAAATTTAATATGAATGATTATTCAATATGAAAGTATAAAAAATGTATTACCGACAACAACTGTCTCTTCAGCTGTGAACTTTTCTAATTCTGCCAGTGTCTTCAGTTCTTTGGAACTTGGCCCAACCTGAGCCTTCATGTATTTAACAATACCATCTAAAACAAAAAATTCCTTTCTCATTGAAATAGCTCATAAACAATAAACACAGAAATTACATTAGTCTATTTCTAGACTAAAACAATCCTGACAAAACAAATTACCTGGGACACCCCTTCAAATTTTTTTTTTTTTTTTTTTTGCTGTCATAGACTACAGGGTTGCCACAGAAAAAAATGAACAAAATAGTTCCTTTCAGTAGCCGAAAACTACGAAAATAGTTGCCTAAATAAGTACAAAAATTAATCAAAAATTTGACTAAATTTTTATTAAATGACATAATTGTCATAGACCATGATTTATTTAGGCAAGTTGGTCCAATATGATAATTTTTTATATCAACGTTAAGTGTTCTATTACTTAATTTTTATATCAAAAAAATTAGTAATTTGCAGAAAATTAAATAGTTTTTACATACTACACCAGCAATTATATTAACAAAAGAAATAAAATTTTATTTTGCTACTGTGGGAAAAAATTTATTTAGTTTGGCGCTCGCGATTTGCAAGAATTTGAGAGATTTACCAAGAACCACCAAATCCAGGTCAGTATATACACTTGCGGACCCACAACATAGAGATCAGCAAACGTGTAAAATGATTGGCACTTTACACTACAGACCTACGGTAAGCCGAAATGGGTCGTAGTTGAATGAATTGTGAAAATGTTTAATGAGTCAATGTGAAAAGCACGCTGTTTAAGCAATTCATGGCCATGTTAAAAATAAAAAACCTCATTTTGGAGAAGTGAAAATTATGCATTTTTAAAAAACATCCTTAAGGGCTTTAGAAAAATGAAAATAAGCACCCTAAACCACTTTTTACAAACTACACGGTATGAAGTAAAACTAATTTTTTCAAAATTCAATGAAGTTGATTTTTTCTTTTTTGAAAAAGGTAGAATTTTTTTTATTATATTGGGGGAAAAAACTTGCCAAAAGGAGAGAAAAAAACTCATCTGTTTCAATGACTCTTTTGGCAAAACCAGAATATAAAGATTTAAAATTTAATACAAACCAGCATCTCTTGGACCATTATATTCAGATGAAAATTCACCATTTCTGAAAATTTTCAGAGTTGGATAACCACTGACACCATATTTTGAACAAGTATCTTTTCCATTGTCAGATGTGCAATCCACCTAAAGAAATTGAAAAAGTTAAATATTTTATTATCAAACTGGAAAATAAAGAGAATGGTCAGATTCTCCATGGCAGAATTGTAGAGTCAAAGTACTTTTTAAGCACTCAAAAAATATTTTAAGCACTATATACATTAACAAAATTCAAAATTTTTTTCAAAGACTTAACATGAGCATGACAAAATAACTAGTTTTTGACAAAGAACTTTTTTTCTTGATTATATTAGCCACCATAAACAGATCTGAGAGATTTTGGGTTTGTTATCAGAGGGTAGAAAATGAAGGCTGAAATAGAGAATATCTTGCAAAATGCAGCAGAGTAGCAGATGAGAGTGCAGATCCACCAGAAATTAGCTAATTATACACACATGTGGACCTGCAAGTATTTCATCAAACATCTATGATTGGCAATTTCATACACCACAAATTGACAGTAAGTCAAAATGCATTGTGTTCAAATGAATTGTGAAAACGTTGAATAGAACATGAAAGCCACGCTTTTGCAGAATATGTGGCTAAATCTCATTTTCGAAAAAAGAAAATTGAGCACTTTTCAAAAACACCCAATAAAAAAGCACCTTTAAGGGCTCTTCAGAAACGAAAATAAGCCCTTTTTAAAAACGCTATCAGAGGTCTGTCTAGTTTTTTCTGAGAGGTACCCATTTTGTGAAAATTTAGACATAATGTGTAAAAATTAAAAATATTAAAAAATCAACACTAAAATATAGATTTATCGTCTCTTACGGAATACAAAAATAAAATTAAGAAAAATTATTTTGTGAAACTGCAGTTTTTCCTAAAGGAGAACTTGTGAAGGTACCGCTAAATGGTAGTAAATTTGGCCAGGACAGACTACTGGCTATGCACTGACTCCCATATCTAGACATCCGTTCGACACATTTCCACAATCAGAAGAAAAAATTCAGAAATTTTTTTTACATTTGAGACTTGTTAAAAAATGTTTTCTTAAAAAAAAGAACCTTAGATATTGATCATACTTTTGCAAGAGGAATAGGTGGATCAGCTTTCTTTAGTACTGTTGAAGCTTTTTCATATTCAGGAGCTAGTCTTTTACAATGGCCACACCTAAAAAAAGATTATATATAAGTTATCTGTTTTCTCAATATTATTTAATAATCAACATTTAAATTTCAAAATTGAAAATACATAGCTGAGTAATTAAATACCTTACAGTAATATGAACATTATTTGAAAAAAATTACAATGGAGAGAAACTTTAATACTAAAATTATATTGTACATTAGTAAAAACTTTCTAAATTTTTATTAGTCTTGAGAAAGATGGGATTCTCTCCAAGATATCAGAAGGGACGATTTCCGTGACCTGCAGCTTAATAATCACCAAATCTTGGCAACTTCCGTGCCACGGCCTGCTAGAAACTAAAATAAAAACAATGCAAAAAGGAACCACCTTGCAACCTCCCAGCAAAATTTAAGTTTAAAATCCATTTGGCACCTTGGCAGGCACAACAGATCCCTATACAGAAATATTCTCGTAAGTATGAAATAAGTAGTTCAATTTTCAGATCTGCCAACATTGGAGAAATAAAATAAGGGAGATTTTACTAACACCACTTTTTAGGCTAGGAGTCAAGTTTAGATACATCATACTACATAATCATGTAAATCAAAAAGAGAAATTCAAAGTATAAGCACTTACATTTAGTGAGTAAAAAAATATGTACAAAAATCTTAATCTTAAGATTTTTTAAAACCATTATTTATAATTACTTTAACTATTTTATTTTATAACTCTCGTTAAACAGCAGACCCAATTTAGGGTCCACAACTACTGATGTTCAACTCCTTAGTCTTGTAATTTCGAACCCAATCCAGAAGACAAAGGAACTTCTAGGAGAACTTAGCCTTCATAGAGGACTTTTTGATGAAACTAACCAGCATTTGCAATACATGGAGAGGAAAACCACCTACGGTTAGCCGGACGATAATGGGACTAACCAATTATCTGTCTACCACTGAGAATATTTTACTTAAGCAACGTGGTCTGTGCGGCCAGAGGCAGAATTTGTATAGACCAGCCATCACTGGGATTCGAACCAGATTCGCTTCATTGGAAAGCAAATGCTCTATCCCCTGAGACACCACTCAATATACTGCAGTACTGACAATAGCACCATCTGTTAAGGAATAAGAGAAGTATTTTTGCCATCTGCGGATATTTTATCGAAAAATTTTCTTAACAAAGAGAAATTTGAGAATATATGGATAAACAGGAGATAGATTTAAAATACAGGTGTCTGTTAGAAAAAATTGGAGACTTAGCAGGTATGACATTTAAAACAGATAAAATTTAATATTAATTTTAGCATTAAAGAATTTTAAGTCCATGCAATTTAATTCCATATAAATGACTTCGCGTTATCCAGGGCTGTTTGTATCGCAGATTGGAATAGGGGGAGATAAAACTGGCAGTAAAATTAGTTCCTTTCTTGCCTGTTTTTGCAAAAAAAAAAATGCTCCTGAATGGCTTTTTGAGAATTATTATCCTTCATAGGAAACAGTTTTGCAAATACATTATAATTTTTTAATCAGACTTGGTACTTTAATTGTTCTCCCAAAGACAAGCCAGTCATATATGAAACTACCAGTGCTCAGATAAAGGCTCAATTATAGAATGTTTTCATCTTCTTAAAGAACAAATTTTAAATTTAAAAGCACACTTACATTGAAAGGCAACAAATTCTTTAAAAAGAAAAAGCAAATGAAAAATCTGTGGTTGTACAAGTAGAAAATTCTGCAATTAAAATCCAAGCTATTCATTGGCCTCATCAGCAAGTGACAATTTCAGAGGTAATGTTTATTAAGGACAAAAAGAAAAAAAAGCCTGAATATACGTTTAAAAGTTACGAAATGGATCACAGAAACGCGGCTGTTTTTTCCTTCCTGTTATTGTTCTTCACTGCAGGGGTAATTGTGAGTCCAACTCAAAACTCCTGAAAAATTTTCGAGTAAAATAATTCGCATTTAAAAAAATTTATGTCCTCATAATTTAAAATCGACATTTTCGCAACACAAAATTCTAAATAAATTATATGCAGCATAATTTAAATTAATAATTATGTGTGAGTTTACTTTTATCCCTAATCACATTTATTGCTCTACCAAATAAAAAATATCTACAAATGAAAGAGATGCAAAGCAAGTATAAATTCTAGTTTTAATATTTTTAAATAAAATATACAAGTTACATATAAATGCGATGGATGATTTCTCGAAACTTCTGTATCTTGGATTTCCGGATTGCAGTTAGCAAAAAACCGAAAATCTGGATTTTCCAGAGCACAGTCCTCTCTGACTGTGACAAGTTAGTTCTATTTCCTCAATCAGAAAATACAGTAGGGAACCGATTATCCGGAACGATCGGGATCATCGCTATTCCGGATAACTGATTTTTCCGGTTTTCTGAATCGCTACAAAAAGACGTTTTTTTAATTGTTAAACTAAACTGAAAAAAAATATTTGGTAATAATCTTAAAAAGAGAAAACATTGAAGTAATATGCTAATGATTATTTCCAAAATGATTGTAAGGTAAACATCTTTCAAAAAAGAAAAATCCTAAAATTTTATGAGGAAAATAAAAAATTTTTTTTTTTTAAATGGCGGGAAGATGTATTGAATTTCATTCCGGTTTTTTGGTTTTCCAGTTTTCTGAATTCTGGATAACGGGTTCCATACTGTACATTTTTTAGTGATAGAACTGCAAGAAAATTTAAACAAAAAAATCTGTTTACCAATTTAACATTCATGTTGCAAAATATGGTGTAAGGATATAAAACATTTTAATTATAAATGCATACAACTGTGTAAACATTATAACAAGTAATTATAAAACATATGTTGTAGGAAATCTTTTTTGCTGGAAGGTTGGTTACAACTACAGAAGAATTTGCAAAAGTTGCAGCAGAAAATACCCAAAATATTCAAGAGATAAATTCCAAGATCTTACAGAATAATATCCATTTTCTTCCTGACACTCAATAATTGAAACTTTTAAGAAATGTTATTGAATATAGCGTATTTTTTCCTTCTGAGTAGAAGAGATTCCACTTTAAAGAGAACAGGTAAATTATGAATGATGTTACAGGTGTAGAAGAGTCTAATTCACCAATGCCAAAGGATGTGTTGGCAATTTCTGTTAGTAGAATGGAAAAGAAACAGATAAAAGAATGATATTGGACAAATACATCAAACAGAAGATGAATAAATAGAAATATCCTGTATGAGAAAGCATGATTATGAAGAAAGGATATTTATGTTCCTAGAGAAAGATAAATGATGGATTAACTCAAATTATGCAGAAATTAGAGAATTATGAAATTGCAACAGATGGCTCTGGTACAAAACTGCCCAGTAGCAGAATCATGGCAACATTGTCTCAGAAAGAATTTAACTTTAGAAAGTAAACAATTTTGGTTTTCTTTTCTGCAAAAATCTTTGCATTTTTTTCCTTTCTCTAAAATTATATTTAAAAGATGCCTTTTTCAAGCATCAGAGGGAGAAGAAATGTTCTTAATTTTTAGATTCTTATTTGAGATGAAAAATAAAGAATGTTGAAGCAAAAAATTTCTCTTCTGCAGAAATGTTTGAAAGATTTTGAGAAGAAATGCTCCTGATATTTTTTATTCCCGTTTGGGAAAAATAAAAAATTTGGTTCTCTTTTCTTTCCCCGATTTTACGATTTTTAATTAATTTTTATGTGATGATGATTTACGAAATGTTAAAAAAGAAATTGGTGTGTTTTCCTCTTACAAAAAGTAAGAATATAGCCCATGATATTAGAATAAAAAATATTAGGTACATATTTATTTTTTAAATACATACAATTTTATTATATCCAAATAGGCTTTTCTTTGTAAATGCAATGTTTCTGTTACTTTAAATTTAATTAATAACATGTATATTAGTTACTATTTAAGGTATCTTGCAGAAAGATATTAGTGCTAGAAAGGTTTTCCGCAGAAAAGCCCAAAAAAAATTTGCCACAGGGCAAGACTGTAGATTAAAATTTTATAACGCCTTAGTAGCTGAATGAATTATTGTAAATTGTAGGTTTAAATTTCAGAATACCTTTCACGCTAAATAAATTAAAGTTTATCATTTTAAACTTCGTTTTTCGGTTACCATTATTTACCTAATTTATATGGTTCATATAAATTATTTTTTAGAAATGCAAGTCAAATTATAATAATTAAACCAGTCTTTATGTATTTACTGTTTGCTTGGCTGAATTTTCATAAGAAATATGATAATCATGCCTAAAAAATGTCCTATTACCATATTTGAAATTTTTTTAAAAAAAAGTTATAAATTGAAAACTTCTAGGTTTAACATTTTTAGCAATTAGCTATAAAGAATATATAAGTCTAAACATTAATCATTGGAAAAATGTGCATCACTTTTGATTACAATAAAAAAATACATTGATTTTGTTATATTGTCTTACCGTTACTAATAGAATTCACCATCTACAATTTTTTTGTGTATTTATACTTAACAGTAATTAGTTGTGAAAATTAATTACTATTTGTAACAGTAAATACTTAACTAAATTTATAGTGTAACTAATACCATACATAATTTCATAGGCATATATTAAGTCATTCATATAGTTGAAAACTAAAGCTCTAGATACTATATTCCTGTATGGAAAACACTGAAATAGATATTAATTTATTCAGAAATTAAATAAACTTCTTTTCAATTTGTTTTTATTTTCTTCAGTTAAAAATAATTAATTAAAAAGGTACCAAATTAATGCTATTTAAACTAAATTGTAATTATAAGGCAAGATTAGGAAATTGTGCAACCAGTTTGTTGCAAAACCTGATAACTATAAAATTAGTTGTGAAATAAACATCCAAATTGGGTAATTCCTACACTTGCTACCGTCTACATTGAGGCAAGCTGTTTAGGTTTTGAAACACTTTATCTAAATGCTTCTTAAACCAAATTATCTCTACTCCTATTGCATTTTGGCAAAACATAGCAGCCATTTCTAAAAATTTTATGAGGATGGCAGGTTCGGGAACTAAAGTACATTTATGTACTAACTGAAATTTTGAATCAAGAGTCTAAAAATCCAATTCTATGATATCTGAAAAAAAAAAAAGTTTTTGATAAAAGGGTCAGTAAACTCTCCTACAATCTTGATATCACGTATACATAACATAAAAAAATTTTGAACATATTCACCTACTAACTTTCAATATTAAAAATTAAGTAAAAATTTCCAGTGGTCTGCCTGGATTTTTTTTTTTGAGAGTTACCTATTGTGAAAATTTAGACACAATTTGTGAAAATTAAAATTACATTAAAATATCAACACCAAAATGTTAAAATAAGAAATTATATTCAATAGTTGTCACTACAAGAAAAAATCATTTATAACTGGAAAATTTCTATATATTTTCACCCATATATTAAATAAATTTGCTATTATAAAATATTGAGATTAAAATTGTATCCAAATTTAAAAATCTACTATAGTTAAATTTAAACTTACTGCATATAACAGTACTAGAACAAACAGTTATCATCATTGAGAAAATTTTTGACTACATCACAAAAAATTTCATAGGAAAAAAAAAATGTATAAAAAAAATAAAGGCCTGTTAGAATAAATTTATAATAATGTTCGAATGATGTTACAATTTTGGCTTCCTGTGACATTTGGCTGTTCATTTTAAAAAACTCTGGAATTTACAGTTTTTATGGGGATATGAAAACAAAATTTTAAGAGGCTGCTTTATTTAAAGAATTTTGTGAAAAGCTGTAAAGCTGAATTTGTGAAGGTACCGTTAAACGATAGTAAATTTGCCCAGGACAGACCCCTAACTTCCATTAACAAAAGTTGTTCAATATTTTTTATATCTATATATACAATTTGATAAATTTTTTAACTGAAAATAAAACTTTTCATTAAAAAAATAAATATTAATTTACACTTTAAGGGGGTAAAATTTATCTTACGTCCATTACATTTTTTACATTACATTCGAGAAGGAGAAATTTTTTGATATCTAAGTTTTCCTTAATCAGTTAGTCCACGAAGCATAAGCAAATGTTGAAATGTTTCCCTTCCTGAACATAACCCTTCTAAACTTTTAAATAAAGCAAGAATCTATAGATTACGAAATAAGATAAACATAAAAAAATATTCTTTCAGCCCAGTTCCTAAGTTGACTTTATAAAATTTTAGTAAAGAAAAATATTTAAGAAGACTTTCCATTTGTGAAATTACTAAGATAAGAGTATTTCAGATATGTAAAATTACCATGGCGCAAAAAATTCCACTAAAATAGCATCGTGTTCTGACACCCGGTCTTCAAAATCAGCACCTGAAAGGTCGAGTACTTCACCTAGTACAATACTAAAACAGCTGAAAAGGGCTAACAAGATGAATTTCATGATGATATAACTATAAAAATACAGACATTAACTACGAATAACAATTCCAAAAACTTCCTACAGATTTGGACCGGCTTTTTAAAAAGACCGATAGGAGAAAAAAACGTCACCCAGAAGCAACCTGCCAAGCCACATGTGTTGTCAGTTTGCGATTGGCTGAAAAAAAGACGAAAGACCTAAGATTTTCATTGTAGTAGCTTAAGATTAACGGAAATGAAGCTCAGTTTTATTTGATGGCAACAAGAGTTACTCTCAAAGACCACTCGCCTCTGGACGTCTAAACTCGCAGCCTTCGAGCGCGGAAAGTAACGTCTTCACAAGAGTCTATTGGATATCTCCGTCCGATCGTGAAACAGAATCCAAAACTCGCAACCCCCGAAAAGATCGGTGAAGGGAATCCCAGCCCTCAAACCAAGGTTGAGACCCTCCTCCTAGGAAGTGACGTCGTGCATCGATAGTCATGAGAAAGTGACCAATGACTTTTGTTTATCCTTTGATCGTTCTCTCTTTGCTAGAGGATTGTGACCTCTTTCTCAGAATTCACAGAGGGGTGCATTGTTTTTGAGAGGGGATGAATTCTCCTTTCATTTTGACAATTACTTTGTCGAAAATAAAATATATATTCATTTTAATCTTTCCTCAAGATTTCAATATGTAATATTTGTATTATTGTATTTATTATAAGTGAATGTTGTTGACTTTAGGCAGAGGGGGTGCGATTGCTCTTGTTTTCTAGTGGCGCCATCTATGGCCAAGAATTCGACTTCTGCCACACCGTACGTCACACCCGTTTATAGGGCGGACCCATTCATACATCCATTCATTCATCCACAGATCGTAATTTTGACCTGAATCAGAGAACGGTCGATCTCCAATCCAGTATCCCCAGAGGTATTGATTTGATATGGGAACATGGAGGACTTTTGCGACTCGACAGATTTAACGCGCATCAGTCACTTCAGTACACGGGGAGTCTTCGGCCGGCGGGGTTCGGACATCGGCCTAGTGCCCTACCGACCAGTCTGGATTTACTTATAACTATATTTACTAACAGTTTGCGGAACAAAAGAAATTTTCGTAAAATGAAAAATAACAACAGATTACAAATGAAATACATCTTTATTTATAAAATTTTCTAAAAATCATTCTTCGAATGCTTTTTTTTTTTTTTAAATAAGTGTAATTGATTGATTTAGAAATTACATCATAAGATTATAAAACTTTTATAATATTTTTTTATAATAACATTTAAAGTAAATTACAATACGCAAATAATGCACTGTATTTTTTTTTTTTTCAAATTTAACAATTTATCTCTTTTTAGAAAATGGTATTTTCAATCGTTGTGTTTTATTGAACTAGATTTGGAAAAAAATTCTCTTTAATTAACTTTTTGCCTTTTACTACCCTCTTACATTAAACTCCACTCAGAAGACAAGGGTGCCAGGTAGTCGCACTTTATTTAAGAATTTCAAGTTAGAGTTTTTAGTTACACAATTTCAATGTTGTCGTTCTAGCCATATGGGTTGTTCAAGATTTTTTTTTTTTTTCATCTTACAAATTCGTGCTTTAAGTTTAATTAGATATAAATATTTTTAATACTTCCATTTAAACAAATTTTCAGTTTCAAAATATCCTTAATTATTATATATGTAGTTGCTAATTATTATATTTATCATTATATTCTATTATATTGTTTTTAGATTTGTAGCTGGGTATTTTTTTTCCTAATCATTTACCATTGTGCAAGTAAATAAATTATGAAAAAGTCTTTCGGAAAAATATTTTTTAAGTGCCACATAAATTTGTAAAAGATTTTTTGAATTAGAATTAATTGCATTAATTAGGATAACCTAAAATATTATTTGAATAAAACCAAATAACACTAGTATAATAATAATCAATGAATAAAACAAAATATATTAGAAATATTTAGCTAATATTTAAAAAAAAATCTCAAAACAGAGAAAAAATTATGCTTTTTTCTTTTTCCTCACTAAAATTTGTAATTTACCATTTTACTTACACTAAGTATTTTCAAAAATTCAAGTGTCAAGCAAAAGTTTATGACCTAACTAAAACGTTTTCTTTAGTCAAGTATTTTTTTAATACAATTTCTAACAAAATTTTTAAAACAACGTGATTTTAGAAATTTTTTAATGTTAATTTTAACAAATTTTATTCTTTAAATAGTACGTAATTCTAGAAAAACAAATTTTCGAGTATATTTCGATATTATATCTAAAAGACTAAAAATATTTATTTTTTCCTTGGAATATTTAAAACTGAAAAATAAAGGGAGAAGGAAAATGAAGAAAATAAATATAAAAAAAGGTTTCCTAATTATGCAGCTAAATTTATCAGCAACTTAATAATAATACAAAAACGATTTCATTGAAAAAGTTTTCTTTCCTTATATTCCTAAAGAAGTACACTGAAGTGTTCCTATATCGCCCAGTCCTATCCAGGAGTTCTTGGGGTAAACGTCTCCATTCCTCCTTTAACGTATCTTTCAGCTGATGAGTGTTACCAGGAGGATACTGTCGTGTCGCAAGACGTCTCCCTAATGCATCCCACACATGCTCTATGGGATTTAGATCTGGAGAGTAAGCTGGCCAATCATTCGCGTGATATCTTCACTTTCCAGTAGCTCTTGAACATTAACAGTACGGTGTGGCCGGGCATTGTCATCCATAAAAATAAAGTCTGGTCCAATGGCCCCTCGGAACAGACGCACATGGGGTAGGATTACGTCATTGCAGTAGCGGTCTCCAGTTACAGAGCCTCGGTCGAAGATCTGAAGCTCAGTCCGCTCGTTCAACATAATGCCACCCCAGACGACAACTCCAGGACCACCGTAACAATTTATTTCCGCGATGTTATTGGGATGAAATCGAGCTCCAACCTCTTTCCAGATCAACTGACATTGAGAATCGCTTGTAGCACTAAAACGACTCTCATCTGTGAAGAGGACGCGACTCCATTGATGAGGTGTCCAGGTTTCGTGTTCTCTGCACCACTCTAAACGGTGCCGCCGATGTCTAACTTTTAAAGGTATGCAGCGTTCAGGACGCCTAGCAAGTAAGCAACCTTTGTGGAGACGTCTGGCCACTGTAAATCTTGATATTTGATGTCCTGTGGCTGTGCACAGTTGCTGAGATATGGCACTCGCTGACTGAAAACGGTTTCTTTTCGCCTGGAGGACAATGTAACGGTCATCTCTTGGTGTTGTTTTCCTTGGACGACCGCCACCAACCTTCCGAACAGCTGTATCAGTAGTTTTAAAGGCATTCCAAGCACGAGAAACAACACTTTTGTTGACCCCGAACTCTTCGGCGACACTGGTCATACTACGCCCCTCCTCAAGCTTCCCAATCATTCTTCCTCGAGTAAAGTCGTCTTAATGATTTCTTGAAGACATGTTTCACAAAACAAATCACTTGCACTTGCAGCGAATGTCTTTAACTACGGTGCTCTTCATCCTTTTATCGCAGCATTGACCTGCGTGCGCCGACCCACAAGGTTTACGTACACTTACATCACCTACGACGTTTAATTTCTAAAATTTGCATACAAATAATCTTTCTACTGAATTACGTGTATATTATAATGCAATTTCATGGCCATCTTATACTTTGTTGGGGAGCTGTGGCCGAAAAACCACTTGTTGCTTAAGTTTTGCACACCAGTGTAATTACTTAATCTATTTATTATATAAAACAATAAATTTGTGTGAGAAAAAGTTTTGTCTGAAATATCTGGGTAAAAATTATCTTTGAAATCGAAAATCTAATTTAATCCCAGCCTTAAACACATCCTATTCGAACGTTCAAATCGCTTTCATCAGCAAATTGTTAGGTGAAAGACATCCGATAGTTGGGAGGAAAAATGAAGATCGCATCCCGTTATCAAAATCCGTTCGAAAGCGCAAGGTTACAGGTTTTCCCTAGGTGTAGAAAAGTGAAGCCAAAATGACGTCATTTTCTGTCTAGCTTGTTCGATGGTTTCGAGTTTAGAGCTCCTCTTCAATGGACTACACACGTTTTTTGCACGTTGTGACGTCACAAAGTCAACTATTCAAATAACTGTTAGCTTACTGTGGGAAATATTTATCAGAAATATTGCTCAGTTGTTTACATTGTTTGTCTACGGTAAGAATTCCCTCTGTCACAAAGCCTGAGGTCGCCTGCTGCAATGGAAACAAGAATAGCTCATTTTCTTCACTTCACTCCAGGGCTAACACTAAAGACAGAAGAAAAAGACTCGCCGACCAAAGTCCAAACCTGTCCTAAACAGTGACCCCACACCCCTACTTGATATAGTTATACCTCGTTACAATATAGTCTTCTCCTGGATCCAGACAAATGGCTGGGGGAGTTCCTAATTTAGACAAACTATATGTTAAATCCAAAGAGTATGAAGGGGAAAAGAGAAGTGACTTAGCCTTGAAAATTCCCAGAGAGTATCTCCCTCATATTGAATTCATTTCGTCGACCATTATTCCCGATAGATGGCGCGAGAGGGAAAATCGAGAACAGTTTCTCGATGGTTAAATCAGTGTTGTAATTTACGTTGAAGTCGGATATTTAAAAGAAAAATATTATTCAGTGTTTTCTCGCGCTGAAATACAGAAAAAGTGCACTAACTGAAAATATTGAATGCATTTCAATCATTCTGGTGAGAAACATCACTGAGAAAGGAAATTGAAAATGTAATCATAAATTATGCTCCTTCGAAGATTTTATTATACAGTCCTGCGCAGTTGCATTCACCCTGGATCAATATCAACATCAATAATATAATCAAATGCCGAATAAGAAAGAAGATGATCTATGCTTTAAATTACGATAATTACTTTTATAATGCTGATTTTCTGTTATCTCCTGACATTTGCGAAAACTGAAAGTTAAGTTTATCAGTAGAGCCTTATTGATATGATGGTTGATATGTTGTATGTTTCAATAAGAAATTTGGCCTTTCTTTCGGAAATTTAATCACACATTGTGTTATTAATAATACATCTGACATTGTTTGAGGGACTTCTATATTCATCTGTATTTACCAATGATATCACTGTTAAGCTATTCTATTTCTGCTAAATTAAGTCGGAAAGCTAATATTATGCTGAAAATTCTATAGGTTAATGCGAGGCCTGTAGGGCTTTTGTTACTTGTGTAATTATTAGAAGCTACAGTGAAACAAAGTCTCTTATTTCTTAATAGCTATTTTCAATGGAAAAATAACTGGTTTTAATAACAACTATTTTTAATAATAATACTAAAATAATAAAACTGATTTGAAATTATAAAACATGCAAAGTTTATGACTTGGCGATCGAAACGGGTTACTGGTGGCGTAGAGCAGAACTCTCTACCTATGGCAGTACTCGCATGTTTACACCATTAGCGTGAGGAGAGTCATAGACGAAGGAAGTACGTTAGTTTCTATCTTGATTTTTAAATAGATTAAAACTTTTAAATTAGGAAACTGAAGACTGCATTAAACATAGTTCTAAAAGAAAGCGTCATAGAAATCAAAAAAAATATTTTTGACAATTAAATACGAAAAATATTAAGAAAAGGAAAAATATCGTAGTACATTCCTGCATAACTGAAAAAGGAGGTTTTAGTTCCATGTAGATGGAGGTTGATGTAGTTTTCAGTACCATGTAGTTTCCTAACTTAAAAGACTCTAATCTATTTGAAAATCAAAACAGAAACTAGCTTACTTCCTTCTTCTATGACTCTCCACACGCTAATGGTGAAAGCATGCGAAGTGTTACCATAGGTAGAGAGTTCTCTCTACGCCAGCTGCAAGCCCTTTCGATCGCCAATACTCAACCTACCTTCAGATCTAATGATCGGTTTTTTACATATTAGGACTCAATGGTTCACGGGGTTGACCTTAAATATGCCAATTGGTCGATGTAGATTATATTTTAAGTTACGAAATCGGATATAAAGTTATACTTTCGTTGAAATTTTTTTTCAACTAATTTAAATTTCTTATCCTCAAAATAAAGGGGGATAGCCGCAATCTGGGAAGTATGTTTCTAATAGTCTGGTAAGGAGAGCGGTCCAAACAATGGATCCCTTTATGTTTATTTTTTTACTTTATGCTTTTATATATATATATATATATATATATATATATATATATATATATATATATATATATATATATATATATATATATATATTGCGCATGTCTCAAGAATTTAAGTGAATTGAAAATTTTTTGCATGCAATTGTAAAATTCGCTTATCCAAAAATAATTTCATGCAAAAAGAATACATTTTAATTATTGTTACTTAATAGCAATCTAAAAAATTTTGAATTACAAGATATACGATTTTCTTTACATAATTTTAAAGTATGCAATTTTAAATTGCAAGATTTCAGCGAAATCGGTCGTTAGATTTTTTAGGAACTATTCGACGATTTCACTCAAATTTTGCTATTTAATTTATTAAAAATAATGGGATGATAATAGGTTTTGAAAAAAAAAATTGAAAAAGGAAATTTTAAATACAAATGAATTTTATAATGACATATGAAAAGAAAAAATGTGAGCATTATAAGCTTTTTTTTAAAGCTAAATCTATATAAATGATTGGAAATTTTGACATTTACTTTAGACATTTTGAAAGAATTAACATATTTATTATAAGAAATGGTATTCATTAACCCAATGCCAGAATAACAGATCTTTTCTCCTGCTGTCTGATTCCTGGAATTTTCTAGAAAAAGGTAATATTGAAAAAAATGTGGCGGCTTTTAACATACAATGTATATTAACATAAATAGGAAGAGCTATATTATTATCACTTATATGTAAGAAATGTACTTAATGTCCATATCTAATAAATTGTAGGTGAGCCGTTCCCTCAGCAGAGGATCAAAATTGCGATGGCATGTCTTCGGATCATCCTCCGGGATGTTTCCCAGACAGTCACCAATAGCCCATTCAGCAGCTCTAGTGCGACGTAAATAAAGTTCCTACTTGCTAGTCATGTTTTATCTTAATGGATGGCTGACCGTGTAAGGGTTAAAACTCGGCATAAGACTTCCGAGTTACTACTTCCGATTGATTTTTAAGCCTAAGCTTGAACCATCCAAAATTAATAAGCTTGTAGTGTTTACAATGTTGTTGTTGCTGTAGTTCATTTACGTAGCACTAGAGCTGCACAATGGGCTATTGACGACATTCTGGGTATTTGTGGGTAATATATTTGTGCGCGACATTCTATTCGTATTTGTGGGTAATATATTTTTTTATTTGTAGTGTTGCTCAAGCAACACTTCAAATTAAAGATTTATGAGAAAAATCAGTTATGGTGTTGTGACATTTTCTTGCATCCCTGAAATCAAGAACTTGATTTTTTTTTCTCTATTTCACAGAGAATTTGAAATCAAAAATCTCCAAGCATACTTAATTATTGCTGGGGGATATTTCCGTATCGTGATCTGTCGCGCCAACTATAATCGCCAAATAGATTTTAAACTTGCAAATTTAAAAAAAAAAAAAAGTGTAGATGTTTGTACGGGGTGGCTACCAGTTAGTCATACCTTTTGAGTTGGTTCCTTTTTGCGATGCTTTTTTTTAGTTTCTCGCGAGGGCCACTTCCCGGATGTTCCCAAGACTTCGATTATTCTGCCACAGATAAGGAAATCTCCCCCTTTAATGAGCTAGCTTTAAAAAAAAATTTTAATCATTGTTACTTTAATAAACATAAAACAATTTGCAAAACAAAATACTTTTTGCTTAATTTTTTGTCTGGACAATAATTTAAAAAAAATTGTATGAAACTTCATACATATAAAATAACTTCTAAAAATATTGCAATAAATGGCATTACAGATATGTTCATGATTTAAAGACACACAATTTCAATAATATAAAAAGGTGCAGTAAGAAGGTTCTTGTTTTCGATGTTCTGCATCGTTTTTAACCCTATCTGAATCAAAATTTTCACCAAAAGTTGAAGAAATGTTAAAAAGGTTCGAATAAGCTCCTTCCTTGATATTTAAAATTTCGGCGTATTATTTGAGTAGCGAATTCTGTATAGGTATACATTATTAATAATATTATGCATGGATCTATTATTAATTAAAGGTACTAAATGAAGAACACTGAAATTTCATACTTCATTATAAAATTAAACTTATTGCTTGGAATCTATATTTTCGGTTAAGGGGCCGTTCAAAAAGTATGTTCACAAAAATTGAGAAATTTTAACCCCCCCCCCTTAGAGTACGTACATTTTATTAGTCTACCCCCCTTTTTCATAAAAATTAAAATAATTATGCATTAAATAAAATTAAATATTTATTTAATATAATTTATTAATTTTAATTATTTAAACAATAACACCCAACTTTGCACGTACTTTTTATAATACCTCCCCCCCTCCCCATCATACAAAACCGTACAAAATAGCAAATCCCCTCCCCCCCTTCGGGATGTACGTACTTTTTCAACGGCCCCTAAATAACAACTAGCCCTTGATGCCATTTTAGCATTCTGCATTTGTGCCGATAAAAGTTTTTTTTCCCCCACAGCATTTTAGATTTGAGTCAAACAGCAAAATTTCTTAACTCTTGTTAGTTATATTATAAAAAAATTATTTTTTAAGCTGATCATTATTAGATTCATAAATTTTATTACTCAATCGGAAGACCATAAACTTGACTATGAAATCGTAATAATTACGTAATAGTATACGTAGTTACGTAATAATTACGTGATCACCCCCCTCTATCAGTACAAATTTATTTAATTATAGGCGTACATATTTTTTCAAAAAAAAAAATTACAATAGACTTTATATAGATTTAAAAATTCGGTATAAAACTGAATTATGTTATGTGAAAACATTTATTTTTTTTTTAAAAAAAGACTGTGAATATGTAAATAATAGAAACTTTAAAGCACTACACTACATTTTATTTGTTTAAATTTAAGCTTTTTCACAGTAATTACTAGAAATTATTTAAATAATTATAATTTTTAGTTTCCTATATTTTATTCAGTTCCTTCATCAGGAGTTGGCTCTTGACTCCGCCTTCATCATGTGGTATGCGACGATGATATTTCGCTCTTTTTGAGGATGTGAACAATCTTGAACAAGGTTGCTATTTGGCGATTGTATGACAAAAATGCTTATTTCGCAATCTTTATGTGTATTTTTTTAACATTAAATATTTCATAAATTTGATATTTCTCTCTTTTGGGTGAATAGTTTGTCCTTTTTGAGATATTTTGCTGCAATATATTTAATTAGCTAGAATAACGAAAGGTATAATACCAGATGAATTAGCGAGGTAAGTGACTGAAAAATAATTAACTGTTTGCGTTTGACGCACATTAAGAATTGTCTCAATTTCACGTGCGGAGACGTTATTCCTCTTACTCCTTGCACTGAAATGAACTCTTCGTCAGAGGAGGTGGAGCCAAGTGCCAACTCTTGGTGAAGGAACTATAGTTGGCATATTCTACGAGCGTTCTGGAGGAAATCCCAACCCTTGAAGATATCTAAAATGCACATCGTTTAGAGCTAAATAAACCAATTTAAAAAAAAAAAGAGTCATTCTAAAACTGAGATAAATAGATAAGCTTTATTAAAAAACAAATTAATATATAATATGTATGCATAGATGTACGTTTATATATATATGTATTTATGTGTATATATATATATGTATATATATATATATATACATATATATAAATATAAGATTTTTGGAGTGTTATAACCTGAAATAGAAGAGTCAGTGGTTGTTTAACTCTATAGAATGTTGATTGTCCAAAAAAGTCCAAATTTCGCTTGATATGAAAGAGTGAGTAAAAACAAATCTAAATTGACTAGACGAGAATTCTTTTTGTTACAAAATGTTGCAGTAGTAAAAATTCAACCAATGCTGCTTTCATCTAAAGATTTGCACTTTTTTAGCAAGCTTTGCATGGACAGTTTCATATGGCGATTGAGGTCAATATAATCTTCTAAAGCGTCATTTACTATTTCTAAAAACATGGACGGCCAGAGCCGCTGAAAGACTAAACGCTTCTTCCGAATCTCCTCCACGCACTTCATGTTCTTCTCAAAAACTTTTGTGGCGGTCATTTTACATCCAGGTAAAGAATACTAGAACACAGAAAGAAAAAACAATCATTAGGTACTCTGCATCATGTTTTATACCACTGATTCTCCACCAGATTCTTAAAGCATGCCGCCATATTTTAGAACTGATGTAGTAAAAATTATAATGTTTTTTTCTTTACTACGAGTAAAGTTTACATTAAAGAGAAGTATATATATATATAAGGGAGAGGGGGCACATATGAACATGGTATGTTTTACTAATATAATTTGAAATAAAAAATCTTGAAAAATTTTCAATTGACGGCAATACTAGTCCTACCTCTCTGCAAAACTTTCAGAACAATGCTCTATTTTGTTGTACTATTTTGACAATTTCTTTGTATCAGCTGGTGTTGTATATACTTTTATCACTCGCTTCTTCAAGTGAAAACACAGTATAAATCAACTAATAAGCTAAAATTAACTATTGCAGACCATTATATAACATTCAGGTAAATTTATGACAGTTATTATTTCTTTTACTGAATTAAAAATTCTTTATTTTTCAAGTAAGGTTTAAGAAAGATGATGGGGCACTTGTGAACAAAACATGTGGGGCAGATGTGAACAGTTCTCATGTGCCCCTACATAGTATTAAGATTATTATCCTCATGATATTATATGTTTAAAAAATATGTATGTGTTTAAAATTATTATTATTTACTTTTCCATAATTGATTAATTAATTGCTAATTTTTTCTTTTAAAAATTTATGATCACTAATGGCCATTAGTAAATTAAAAGTTTACTAATAGTCAAGCAGAAAATGCTGACAATGATCTTAACAGTAGCTCCATCAGTACTTGTCCTATACCCCAGAATCAATCCGACCATTTCCAAGAGAAGTAAGTGAAGTAACTTAAAGAAACGAAAACGCGAAAAGGAAAAATCACGCATATTAACTGATACACCTGAGATAGATAGAATTGCTAAAGCTAAAAATTAAAAGATAGAAAAAATGAAAAAAAAAAAAGCATTAAAGAGTATCAGAGAAAAAAGAAAAAGGCCCATTACAACTCCTGAGGAACATGAAGTTGCGAAAAATCCAATTGACGAAATTAACCCAATAAATTCATATAAACAAATAAACCCAATAAATTCACATAAACAAATAAACCCAATAAATTCACATAAAGAAATAAACCCAATAAATTCACATAGTAAACTACAACCCCATCAATATAATGTGTATCTAAATCTGTTATATTTAAGATTTTTTTCTCTTAAATATGATGATTGCTTTGTGTTTTTAATATTGTTCATATGTGCCCCAGGCAAGTTCACATGTGCCCCTCATAGGGGCACATGTGAACAATTGAAGTCATTTTTCTAAAATATCATAAAGTAAAGAAATATTTTATTGAAAAATCTCAAAAAATTTCATAAGACAAAGAAAAGACTATTTAAACATATAGACTTCTTTACTGTGAGAAATTGATTATATTTTTGGAAAAATGAAGAAATAAAAAAAATTGTCACATGTGCCCCCCTCTCCCCTATACAGTAAAACCTCGCTACAACAATATTTTGGGGAATAAATAAATATATTGTTGCAGAGGGATACATTGTTATATCAAGGGCCTACACACTTTGGGGACACAATGCAATATTTTTTTAAAAATTTAATGTTAAATATGTATTAACTTGGATAGTGATGATTGGGTATAATATAGCCTACGTCACAGGTTGTGTTGTTCCTACTAAATTTAACCCATGAACGGCATTTTCTGTGAGTCTAACTTCAAGCCGCAAATAAACAAACGAAGTGTTCGATCGTTTAAATAGCTGCTCGCCAGATTTTATTGCATTATAAAGAAAAGTTATTGAAACTAAATACAACTAAATAAACAACAACAACTAAAACAAATAACAACAACTACTAATAACAATAACTAAATAAACAACAACTAAATTCCATTCGTTTAGCATTGCGTCATATGTTGTTCCTACTAAATCGAAGTAGTTGTGTTTTTTTCATATTATACCCAATTATGGTTAAATATTAAAAACAATTGAAATAAATTTAGAAAATAAGATCATAACATACCTGAAAACCGTTTTTAGTGAAAATAATCTGATATTTTTGCTTGTTTATTCATTTTTTTTTACTGTCAAGTCAGCCAACAAAGAATGCATTGAATCCAAAGCAGGAAAATGATGTTCGTTTGTAAATGAATTCCCCCCCCCACCAAACGGTTAAAACACCTACAAAGTAATCATTGAGTTCAAAGCACGGAAATGATTTTCGCTTGTGAATGGCGCTTCACCCACTCTCTACAGGAAAAATTCTCTTTCAGGTGTTAATGTGATGCTTGTGGTCATTTGTGACTCATGATTAGCTTTTAACACGAAGGAAATGAATCAGACAGGAATGTAACACTTGTGACTTCTTTAGAGATGAGGGAGGAGATTCTAAAAATGGAAGCTCTTGGGGTAGTGGTCAGCAGTGAGTCTTGTCTTGTCAAAAAAAAAAAGAAAAAAAAAAAAAAAAAAAAAAAAGGAAAAATGGCAAAAGATGATAAAATTAGATTTGTTAGATTATTTGAAAACTAATAATAAATGGCGACAATAAGGTTGAAATTTGTAAAAAAAAAAATAGTTTTACAGGGATTAGTTGCTTTAGAGAATATCGTAATATCGAGAAGTGCATGATTTAAATTCATATGCAAGTTCGTCGGGACCACGAAACACTATTGTAATAAAGGGAGTTATTGCTGTATTGGATATCGTAGTAGTAAAAATTCACTGTATATATAATACTATATATATATATACTTTTTATAATTTTTCCATGATTTAATGGAGTGAACATCTTTGTCGGCAATAGTCCTGGCTCTGACAATGTCCGAATGTTAAAATAAGTAGGAAATTTAATGACTATTAAAATTATTAATTATGAAAAGAAAGCAAGCTAAACATTAACTTACAAAATGAAATAAAAGCTAGCAATTCAAATAAGCTATGTAACGAATAGGTATAAAAACAAATTAACTAAGTATAACTAACAAACAAAAACAAGCTAACAATTAATAATTAGCAAAAAAAAAAAAAAAAAAAAAAAAACAAGTTAATAAGGAAACACAAAAAATAAAATTATTGTAAAAAACTAACAATTAATAACTATAAACAAACAAGCTAATAACTAATTATAAGCACAAAAAAAAAGAAATATTAAGCAATAAGAGGAAAAGAAGGCTACTACACAATTTGTAAGAGCTAATTAATCCCTTAATACACGTGTTTTTGTAGTACATATTTTACTTTACATTAAAAATTATTATTATAAACTAAGAGATGCCAACTTGCTCCGGACAGCAAATATATATTTTAAAGTGGTAGTTTATCAATTGTGATTCTTGGTTTAATAAATTCTATTTAGTAGATTTTTATTCCCCACTATTTCTAAATAATTCTTAGGCTTATATAATTCACCACTTTATAGTTCTTATGTCATGCTGTATCTCTTAAAAAAACAGGCAAAAATTGTCAAATATTTACATAATTTACTTTGTAGTTATTTACCGTTTTTTAAAAATTATTTTGGCTTGTCCGGAGCAGTTGGCATCTCTATAAACTATTTTACACTGTGTATTATAGGTTAAGTAAACAACTTTTAAACTTATTATTGTCTTTGTGCGCCGTCAAATTTCAAAATCGTTAAAAGTGGGCCGCGACAAAAAAAGGTTGAGAATCACTGTTTTATATATACACAGGGGTTGGACAAAATAATGGAAACACTTAGATACTAACACATTTTTTGATATTTTTCAAAAATTACTTAGAGAATCATTTTTGTATATTTAGAAGTGTTTAGATTCTGCGATTTCTCACACAAATCATTGAAGTTTAAAGCTTTTTGAGGTTTGAAGGGTCATCAATAAATAACAAACAGAAAAAAAAAATTAACACCCTATGATGACACGTTCAACAAACGTTTTGAATGACATTTTTCAAAAATGATTTATAATGTTTTCGTAACAAGTTTGAACCCCAGCGATGGCTGTTTGATACGAACTCCCCAGCAGACTCTCACCGACCACAGTGCTGATGCAAAATATTTTCAGTGGTAAACAGATCATGGGCTAGGGCCCCTTGCTGTCAAACTAATGATGGGTTTTCCTCTCCATCTAATGCAAATGCAGGTTAGTTTCATTAAAAAATCCTCCAAGAAGGCAACATTTCTACCAATACTTCATCATGGAGTTCCCTTGTCTTTTGGGTTGGGTTCAAAATTACAAGGCTTCGAAATTGAACATTGGTAGTTGTAAAATCAAAATTGGATCTGCTGTTCAACGATGGTTATAAAACAAAATAAAAAAATGGAAATCGAAGCGCGAATAGAGGAAGGGAATCAAACTGATGGCCCATTCTTACTGAAATACAGAAGCGCATTTGATTTGTTAGTTACTTTGGATTGGAACGATTTTTTTTAAAATACATTTTTTACTTCTTCTTTAGAAACTCCTGTTCCTTATTTTCTCTATATTTTTCACTAGTATATATATATATATATATATACTTACTTTATTACTGGTTTGCACAATGAATTGGCAAGGTATGTAGTAAATACCCCAGCGATTATCCATATTTATAGGATCTTTAAAGTATTTAAAATTTAATGCTTCATTTGCTTTAAAGCTAAGAAAAAGGCAAAAAAGTGCAAGCGCTTCATTAGTGTTACGTTGAAGGGTATACATCATAAAGGTGGTTTTTTGTAGAAATTTCACTGCAAAAATTCAAGTCATGTTTCGCTAATTTTAACTTAAACTCAACACACTTTCAATTGGACTAAAAGTAAAATACTTGAGTAGAACTATAAACACTGAAAAAATAATAGGCTTACTTCGAAATCAGGATTGTAAGTGAAGGCTGCTTTCATTACTTCTGCTGCAACTTGAGAATCAGGTTGTCGCTGCAAACTGTTTGGAGAATAACCCTTCTCTTTCAAGAACATTTGCTTCACTCTAAATAAAACAAAAATATATCATTGCTTCTTGGTCAAATGGAATCTAAATGGTTTGAGACAAAGAAAGCTTAGTTTCGAAATTCAACAATTATTTAATTTCTTCAAAATCATATTGAGTTACGTTCTTTTTCCCCTGCAACTCCTAAAAATAAGAAAACGTAAAAAAAAAACTTCTGTAATCCAAACCTTAAGTCTGTAACTAACATTTCAACGTGATTATTTGATGGAAAAGAAATGAAAATACATGAGTAAATTAATGTTTAACGAACGTTTTAGTTAAACATTTAAAATTTTAACTAAAATAAAAATTCTAGTTTTATTATTATAAAAAAGTTTTTTCTCAAAGCAAATACAGTCAGACTACTATTTAACGAACTTCCATTTTTCAATTTTTTTCTGAGGAACCAAGAACATTTTGGAAATTTTTTTCGAAAAATAACTTCCAAATAGCGAAGTGAATTTTCTATTTAAAGAACTTTTCTTTGAGAACCACTTTTTCCCTATTTCCCAAAATATTTTAAAACATTTCAAACTTGTTAACGGATTTCAGGGGGGAAATGACCTTGAATTGATTTTCGCAGCCATGTAACTTTTAGAGAAAGTAGTAAAATCTCTTTTCTTTTCTGTTTGCATGTCATACAGGAAATTTAATTTTTATTAGTTAAAAATGTATGTAGCATGATAGTGAAACACTGGATAATGTTTTGCTTTTTTTCTTAATTTCCATGCAGACTTCTTTTATGGTTAAGATTTCAGGGGTCTGTCTAGGTTTTTCTGAGAGGTACCTATTTTGTGAAAATTTAGACATAATTTGTGAAAGATTAAAAATTATATTAAAAAATCAACACAAAAATATGGATTTATTGTTTCTTCAGGGAAACAAAAATAAAATTTTAAGAAAAAGTATTTTGTGAAACTACCGTTTTTCCTTAAATTGAATTTGTGAAACTACCGTTTTTCCTAAAGTTGAATTTGTGAAGGTACCGCTAAACGGCAGTAAATTCGGCCTGGGCAGACCCCTGGATTTATAAAATAAATAGCAGATAATAATTTACAATTGCTATTTAACATATGTCTAGTGTTCATGAATTTAAAACTTGTATTTTTTTTAAGTATTTCAAATATTTATTTTCTATTTAACGAACGTTTTATCGGGTTTCAGTGACTTTGTTAAATAGAGGTCTGACTGTAGTTAATTTATTTTTATTCACACAACTGTCTGTTTACCTAAATCTTAAAATCTAAAAGCATTTGAAAGAATGTAGACGCATAAACATTTAAAGACGTACTATTATGAAAGAGTATTTGCAATATTTTAGCACACAAGTTCACACAAGCATAACAATTTTCCCCAAGCCAAGAAAATATACTATCAAACAATTTTGTCACTGAAAATATTTTCATAAGCTTATTTGTTGTAGTGTTCTTACTACAATATGAGAATAATTTTTTAATTTATTTTCTTGCATTAAAAGAATCGTTAGAGTGTTAAGCTTGCTATTAAATTATATTAATTTAATTTCTCATATCATAATTATAGCGAGTAAAAAAATGTATACCAAATTCAAAGACCTTTTAGTTTTATGCATGACAACATATGTCCCAGGCAAAGTTGTAGGAAATAATGTCTAATTAAGTGAATAAAAAAAGAATGCTTACCGAGGACTATTTAACAAAGAAGATAACCTATACTTTGGCAGCAACAATGAAGCAGCAAATCCAAGGCCTCCAAATATCTCTTCAGCTTTTATTCTTTCTAATTCTGTCACCTAAATTGAAAAAGTTGTTACAAATAACTGTATATATTATCTGATGACAGATTGAGTCTATGATGTGCTTAACTTAAAAGTTTAAAATAAGTCTCATTATATGTAGCTTCACTACAAATAGTAAATTACAAAGTAGAGGGGGATGAAAACCATAAAAAGAGGAACAGTTTTGAGTTAGAGAAGAGATGATTGTTTGAAAAAGATAATCTCCCAGTATTCATAATTCGGCACCAGAGCTTGTCGTTAGGATGAGACATTAGCCTAGGACAGGGGTGGCAAAGCTTCATGCACCAATGTTTTTCAAAAAATTGTTTAATGAGTTCATAGACGTGCCGTCAAATAATTTTGACTTCTTGATTATTGGGAAAATATTAATACTAAATTCTATCAACTCAAAACTCTTTATTTACTATGAAAAAAAAAAAAAACATTTTGCAATGTCTCAGTTATGCCTGTAATTCAACCTAAAGTAACATTAGTGTGACTTCTGTTGTTGCAGATTAGAAGACAAATGACTTATATTAGGTTGTAAGATGCTAGTTTAAGCAGAACTGTTAATGTTTCTTTGCTAGTTATTTATGGTTAGCTTGTTTTTTTCAGTTATTGTTTTTTTTTGGCATTAAATTGTTAATTTTTTTTGTTAATTGTTTATTTTTTTGTTTGTTTTTGTGAATTTTAATTTAATTGTTAATATGCTTCATAGTGAACTTTGTGATCGGTGGCATGCCCAGAATATTGTGTCATTAGCCCAGAATATTGTGTGTGCACACATCCTAATTATATCATCATTCTGGTTGTATGAATTGTGAAAACAGTGAAAAGGAAATAATGTGAAGACAATGCTTTCGGCGTAATTCATGATAAAAACCGTGATAAAATAATACCTAGGGAACATTAAGGACTTTTTAAAAACACCTGTGACACAATGCAAAAAGCACTTTTAAAAAACGAAAATAAGCACCTTTAAATACTTTTTAAAAATGCTACGCTTCCTGTGTATTTTAAAAGACAAAAAAGGTACTAATTACCATAGATCCATTTATCTGTTCTATAGCTGGACTTAGTCGATAAACAGCATACGTCCTCCAAAGTGAAAGCTGCAAAACTGGATTTCCTTCATTTTCAATAACTAGATTTTTAAGGCCAGGAATTTGTCCCAATGCATTCAACTGGGACAGAGTCTCTAAACAAGCACATTCAAATGAAGCAGCCTACAAAATAATCACACGTATATCACAATCTTAGTTTTTAAATTCATGAGTATTCTTTCAATCTGAAAATTATTAAATGATTCTAATCCACATTCTTTATGCAACCACATAAGTTATAAACTTATTTTTGATAATTCAGTAGAATAGGGGTGGACAACCAGTGACCCACTGACTGTTGATGTGCAGCCTGAGGGAAGTTCTGAATGCTAGAAATTTTTTTTTTATAATTTAGTTTTTTTTAATGAACATTATAAATTTTGTTTAATTTAAATATTTAATTCAACTTTATATTTCTCTGTAAATACTTTTTGTACTTTAATTCTGTAAGAATTTATATCTCCCAATATTTATATGTATATGTGTGTGTATATATATACATATTAAATAAAATTATTGAGAAAAATGGAAGAATTTTTTTTAAAAAAAAAAGTATCCAATTTTTTAGTTTTAAATAAATTCCAATAATTAAAATTATTTAATTGTCTGCAAATATGTAATTAAGTAAACTGACAAAAATATTTAATGCTTAGAACATTAGCGTTTACATGAAAATTATCATATTTGCCACGAACATGACTAAATCCTGCGTGCGGCCCTTCGTTAATCTACCTGCTGTGCACTCAAAAAGGTTGTGCACCCCTACAGTAGAAGATTTATATAAAGCATTTCCATAAACCACATCACCTTCGGGGTGTAAGCAATAAAAAAAAATACTTAAGTGTATATTTTATGTTTTTAAATATTTGCATCCAAAAATAAAGTATTTTAAGATGTTTCAGACTAATATTGCTATATTTAGTAGGTAAGTTTAAAGATGAGTGAAATAATCTATTCCACTTAGTTCAAAGCATCATGGTTTGCGCTACAAAAATCTTCTAATTTTGTTTCATTTTTTACTAAGAACTTCATTTTAGTTTCTCTTTAAATTCAACATTCATTTTTAAAAGACTGTAAGGATTTTTTTTTTTGTCTTAAAAAATTAAAAGAAATTCAGTTAGCTAGCTAAAGTTTAAAGGTTAAGAACATTTTGAGAAGTTACTCAGTGCAGAACTGATCACATTTTTCTAACACATCTTTTCCGGTTGACTTTTTAAGTTTTCCTGGTGATAAACAATTCAAATTATTAGTGTTTGCATGCTAATCAATCACTGCTTGTAGAAAAAAACATACAAAATGCACACTTTTTACAGAGAATATATTTTTATTTGAAAAAATAGATAATGCAATATTGTTTATTCCTTGTTTTTTTTAAATACAATTTATAAAAAGTAAGATAATCAAGGACCCATATGGGGCCCGGCGGTGCCCATGCATAAAGATGGTACTGGTGACAACCATAACTAATCGTTTAAATAAGAAAATTAGTTTCTATAAAAAATAATTTGGTTTTCACTAAATTTTATGCGTATATTTGGGTTAATCCAATATGCACCTACAGGGGTCTGTTTAGAAGAAATTTGGGCTCGTTAACAGACCCTTCACAAAACATCTTTTCATAAAAGCGGACCCCTCACAAAATAATTTATCTTTTAATCGGACCCTTCACAAATTTGTTTATCTTCATTATTGTTTTGTTAATCGATTAAACTCTTCAGGGGGGGGGGAGAGACGGTTTGAAATGTTAATAGAATATTATGTAAAAAATTTAGGCCCGTTAACAGACCCTTCACAAAACATCTTTTCATAAAAGCGGACCTCTCACAAAATAATTTATCTTTTAATCGGACCCTTCACAAATTTGTTTATCTTCATTATTGTTTTGTTAATCGATTAAACTCTTCTGGGGGGGGGGAGATGGTTTGAAATGTTAATAGAATATTATGTAAATAAAAATTTATTTCTGGCAATTTTTTAAATAAAATATTTTAAATTTAAGAATTGTTTAAATTTATTTAATGCATAACACATTAAAAATAATACATAACTAAGTTGAGTTATTTAAAATATGTCGATTGAAATTATTAAAAATGTGAGTGACTGTTTCCATTATTCGTCCGAAATTAATATTCTGTGTTGACTAGTATAGGCTAAATACCACATATTTGTATGTTGCATCTCTAATTTAGTAGCAGTAATTGTTGAGTAGAATCTTGTATCTATTTCCAATTTAAAAACTTTTAGAAAGGGTTTTTAGCAATTTTTGCAGCAATAACAGGACACAATTTGCACAAAAGCAGGGCCCTGGTTGAAAGAATGTGACTTAACGCTTATTTTATAGTCACAAATAATGAGTAGTTTTTTCCCAATTTTACAAAAACAGGACCTTTCACAAAATGTCTGGACAGACCCCTGATATATGTCAATTAATAGAAAAATATCTTACTTCAATGTTAGGAAATTGAGTTTTCATTTTGCCAAGCAGATAAGCAATATCGTCAAAAATGATGAAATGGAAGCACACGGCGTGAATCAAGGAGACAGTCTGAGGAGCCCAGGTATTGCTCACAGTTGCAGCCACAGCACCAGGACCATAAAGTTTCAGATTGCTAAACTCTACTTCAGCCAGATAAGTTAGCTTTGAATCAGCTACCTCCAAGTCAAGGGATAAAGAAGGCTTCAATTTTTTACTACAAAAAAGAAGTTCAATCATTTCAAGAGTTTATTATAAGATAAAATTCCATACAAAGGCATGGAATTTCAAGCTCTCTACATTGATAATGTAAAATTTCAATGCAAAATTAAATTGATAGTTTCATAAAAATACTAAGCAGTTAAAGTTACTAACACAATTAGAGCTTGACAAAGTTGTGGTACGACACAATAACTGGCCCCAGATAGCAATGCAAACAGTGTTAATAAGTAGATGTAAAGAAGAAGTCCTTTTTATATATAAAAATGAGTGCAATTTTTGACTCGAGTATAGAGGCATTCGATTCAAGCAGAAAAAATATACATAAAATAATGCCTCACTTGTTTAGATGACTATTTCAGCAGGGTTGTCAGGGTTCAGATACGAAAAATAATCTATATAACAGTTACTAGAGGCATAAAATAATTTCCCTCCACTAACATATCGCTACACTATTTTAACGATATAAAATAATGCATTTTTTTTAGACTATTACAGTTTATAAACACAATAATAAATTTATAAAGCATTATAATAACATTAATTGAAATGATAGGCATAACCAAAACTGTTATAGTCTGTATCCTTATATTTATTGATTTTAAACTTAAAACACAGAGTAAAGAAAGTTAAAGCAATAAAATAGCTGAAAAAAATACAAAAGCTACTAACTAAATACTGTCAGATATATGTAGTTATTTAAAGCTGTTTTATTTCTTCTTTAAAGTAAGTGTAATATAAAAAGCCTAAACTAGAATTTTAAGTTGATAAAATAAAAAAATAAATGAAACAAAATTCTGAAATCACAGAAGTTTAAAAGATAATTCGCTCTAGAAATGATGTTCTTTCTTTCATTTTTTGAAAGAACACTATAATTTTTAAAGAATAAGATAAAAACATTTTATATTTTAATAGAATATGACTATGAGTGAGGATTTTGTTACAAATTTAGATATTTGAAACATCAGAAAACTGTGAAATTGGGGAAAACTGTGAAATTGAATTAAATTTTAAAAATTAGATTTTTCAGCAGAAGCCCATGACTTTAAAAAAAATAGTTAAAATCGTAATATTGCATGACAAATTTTGTTCAATACTAAAATCCATGACTTTCCAGGTGCGCAGATACCCTGAAAATAAAGCTTTTTCTTAAAAAATCCTTAGGCATTAATTTTCCCCAATTCTTTGCTATAATTAGAGGACTCGGAGAGTTAATATTTTTCGATTTAATAGAGAGTAAAAAAAAAATCATGTAAACAAATCTTCATCAAAGCAATGAGTAACTCACAACAAATATTTACCTTTTCGAGTCCCTTTTCTGAGATTTTAGTTTGGGTTTCTTAGACTTTTGTACTATACCATTGGATACAACTTTTGATTTTGCACTGTCACATTCACTGCAATCCACGCCCTGTCCACCACTGTGGAAAAACAACATACATATATATACAATTTCTTGTTAATTTTACAGGGTATGTAGCAAAATCTTTCAACAAAAAATAAGCACCTTTTTAGCACTCAAAAATAATTTTTAAGCACTATATACATTAACAAAATGCAAATTAATTTTCAAACACTTTACATGATCATGATAAAATAACTAGTTTCTGACAAAGAACTCTTTTCTTGATTATATTGGCCACCATAAGAAGATAAGAAGAATCTTCTAGAAAGATTTCTGAGGGTGGAAAATGAAGTCTGAAATGGATAATGTCTTGCAAAATGCAGCAGAGTTGTACATGAGAGTGCTAGAATCTCACCGAACTCAGCTCAGTAGAAGCACACGCAGACTCTCAAGTATTTAATCAAACATGCAAAATGATTGGCGCTTTCAATACGCTTCGAACCAACAGTGGGCTGAAATGGATTGTGAAAACGTTGAATAGAACAATTTGAAAAGCACACTTTTGCATAATACGTGGCGCAAATTGACACGGCAAAGAAAATAAAATCTCATTTTTGAAAAGGGAAAATTAACCAGTTTTTAAAAACACCTTACGAAAAAAGCCGATTTAAGGGAGTTTTAAAAAACGAAAATCGAAAATCAGCACCTTTAAGCACTTTTTAAAAAATGCTATGCATCATGTTTTAAAATAAGATGAAGTTAACTCACCAACAAGAGCAGAACATATCTTCTTCCTCTTCACTGAAAGATCGGCTGTACCTGGACGCTAATAAATGCAATGGAACTGCAGACGCTATTGATGAGGACACTGCAGAAGAAGGCAATTCCCTGGGAGTTGGTTCTTTGCAAGACGTCTCCCACAGTTGGCGTGCAGTTGTTATAGCTTTCTCCTTAGCTTCCTGCAACATATCACAATCCATGTAGACAAAATGCATTATTCAGAACAAAATTTAGGTTAAAGCATAAAAAGGTTCCCTGCTTTCCATTTTTAGAATTCAAAAAGCAGTTAATTAACTTCTGAGGCACCCTATCAAGCATACTTTTGAAGCCTTTTCTCACCCAAGATACGTAGCAAGAATCAACATTTATTTTATTTTTTATAACCGTCGTTGCACAGCCGACCAAATTTGGCTTTAGTTTGCAGTTTAACTATCTGAACAAGAATTGTTTAGAAACATTTAAAAACTTCTACTTTTCTAGAAAAGTTGTTAATTATTATAGATAAATTTTTTTTAACTTTCTCCCACTGAAGGTGCAGGAGAAAGATCACACAAATCAATTTCATATAACACTTTGTTAGTCGGCGATAATTTCTTTTAACTCATGCTGGAGTAGATTTTGTAACTTTATGTGTTATACAAGTTTCTGATTTTCCCTTTAAATTCCTCTAACAAAGTTATTACTCATATGTTTAACTAATGATTCAAGTGAGCAAGCCCGTGATGACATAGTTTCACGTCTAATGCTGCATTAAATTCATTCTTAAAAATTTCAGTTTTACGGTTGTTAGGTAAACTTTGTACGACATAGAGTTTATTTATTCTGGGAACACTATACTAAAGAAATATTTCTATTGGTTGGTTCGTGGTTGGTTGGTGTCGTATCCTCTATTGAATCTTATTTCATGGTGTGCTTGAATAGTTTTTGTTATTTCTATGGCATTAAAAGAATACAAATCCTCTTCTGTGGGGTAGTTTAAGAGGTGAAGGCCTGCAGCGACTGCAGGGCAGTTTAAAACATGATATGGTGTCAGTTCCACATTAAGACAGTTGCCACAGTTTTGATATTTTCTAGTCCCATCTGTAGAAATTTTCATGTTTTTATGATGTTTTGTTCTTAGTCTGATGAGAGTAGTGGCTGTCTTTCTATCGATGTCAAGATTAGTTATTTAATCGTGGGCTTTGATTTTTAAAGGGGTGAATAGTCTTGACTTTGCAAAAGCATTTGCATCTGCCAACGTGGTTGGGATTGAATTTTGATTTAGATCTCTGGCGTTTTTAGCCAAGGAATCAGCTATTTCATTGAACTCTAGGTTCACATAGGCGGGAATCCACTGCAAGAAGCAATTTTTCCGGAGACGCTGAAGTTGTCCAAGTTGTTCTATGATATTCAGGATAAGGCTTGAGGTACCTTAGCTGAGGACCTGTAAGGCAGACCTGCAGTTGCTGAAGATGGTGATACCACTAAGCTGCTCCGAAGGTTCAAGATTGATGTATGCTTCGATTGCCGTAGAAATGGCTATCAATTCTGCCGTAAAATTAGATGCGATTTTTCCAGCACCAGTTGCGAACTCTCGTTTTTGATCACCAGGTAGGAGCAGTACCACTCCCGCACCTCCGTTGGTGAAAGTGGAGTCAGAAGATCCATCAGTAAAAGCCCTGGCATGATTGAGGCCAGATAGAGAGTCGATAGTTTTCATCCCAATTTCCTTCAGTTTATTCGCATGATCTTTTTTCGAGCAGGGCTCGATGAGTTCTAGACAGATTGTCGTATTCTCTGGAACAACTCCAATAGCGGGAGTTTCGTTTCTGAAAAGAAAGTCCTCGGGTTTAAGGTGAATTTTTTCTCTGATCACCCTGTCAAACAGAAGGGGAGATGACCTTTAGAGTCTAGATTTTTTATTCCAGTTTATAATAGTACGATGCGAAATGTACCCCTCGTCAAGACTATGGGCGTTATTTGTAAATTTAACAGTTAACATTTGTCTCCTTTCTTCCAGAGGGACCAAACCGCATTCCTCTTGAATTCTTAAGTTGTTTGTTGATGAGACAGCACCAGACATTATTTTTGCAGCTTTCGCTTGTACTTTATCGAGTCTCTCTCTTGAAGTAGAGGAGGAGTGTGACCATACAGGTGTGGCATATTCCATTATTGGTCTTATAAGAGTTGTGTAAGTAGTTTTCAGTGTTTTTGGTGCAGCACCCCATTTTGTGCCACAAAGCCTCCTAAGGATGTTCAGCTTTTTTAGCGCTCTATTAGAACATTCTAGAATGTGGTGGTGAAAACGAAGCTCTTCGTCAAGTATTATACCGGGGTACTTTGGGTTAGAAATCTTTTCTATGGGGGTGTCAAACAATGTGATATTAGGACAAAATGTGTGCCGGTGTTTTCTATCAGTGCTGAACACACTGAGTTTAGTCTTGTTAGGATTAATGACTAGTTTAAGGTCTCTTGACCATTTTTCCAATCCTCTCATTGATTTTTTAAGCTCAGCTTCAGATAATTCCTTCATGCTCATAATGAGAAATATTCATGATTGTTGTAACAATTGGCAGCCCTCGGTAGAACCTACTGGAGGTGAAACTTGTGGTTAGAAATTGTTGCCAGAGTCTATGAACCACAGAAAGACACACATTTAGTCATCTGGTCACTTCTGACATTCCTGCTTTATATCTCCTCGTTGGTTCTTCGGATAAACGATGTCTGAAGGTCAATGTTACAAATTGGCAATCCCAGATTTCTAACTTCACAACAAAATTCACAGGCTTGGTCTCAATTATGCAACTTTACGTTTCCTGCGGAGAACATATTTCGATTGCAGTGGCACTAATTTACATATAGCAGTTTTACTTTGGACGAGTTATTGCTATTTCTGTGATTTTTCCTTAGGTTTTGTTAAACAGCGTAATTAGAGAAATGGAGGCGAGTCTGAAACATAGGTTTTGCTGTGATAAGAACTCACTCATTAGGTAAGCAATGATTCCCCTTCTGAAAATGCCACTCTTTATTAATTTTCTGGTTCAATAATCAAGAGAAATATTAAACTCTGAAGAACATTAAAATCAAAATGTCTCAGTAAGCTTTATCTAGGGGTGCTGAAGAACTATACACTGTCAAGGTAGTAAAGGAAATCAAAAAGTCCTAAGTCAACCTAGTCAAAAACGTCCACACGAGTCTTCCCCATACTTTAGGACCACAAAGCGGAAGCGTAGCGACACGGGGAAATTGTCGCAAAACGTTGCAGAGTCCTTGCAGAATAATTTTTCTTTTCTACAGAAATTTACACGTAATATTTGAATCATGCATTTAGATAATCACCAGGGTGGCCACTCAAATCAGGTTTCAAATTTCCCTGATTTTTCCAGGTTTTCCAGACAAAAATCTTAAAATTTCCAGGTTTTTGTTTCTTTTTTCTTATAAAGTCTAGGATGTGTACAAGAAAAGTGTCTATATTATAAAATATTTTATTCACAATGTTATTATTTTTTTTAACATATCATTTTGAAAGAAATAATTTTTGACAATTTGGCAAGATTTTTTAATGTTTTGGTACAAAAGTTTGAATCAAAAATCATATATTGACCAACAAAAGAGTAAAATTAAGTATTAATATATAATTGGTTCTTAAAATAACCTTTTTTTCTTAAATTAAAATATGTTATAAAAGGTTAAAATGAAATTTAAAAAAAATTAGCATTACTGCAACAACTGTAACGATTTGTCGACAAACATTGCTGTTAGTGATTGTAAAAAAATGTGCAATGGGTTGGTTTGCTGAGAAAAAATAATTCACAGATTTCTTTGAATGGGAGTAGAAAAGCTTTCAGAAAAAGAGTGCAATATAAAATCTTTTATTATTAAATTATAGCCAAATAACTTTTGGAGAATTTATAAAGTTGAAAATACAAAAAACATTTTATCAAAATTACCATTAAAGCATCAGAACAAACTTGAGAAATAAATGGAGCCATAATTGGACTAAAAACTGGAAAAACTGGATAAAATAATTGGAATTTAAAAACAGAAGCTAATATCCTAATCCCTTTTTCTACCTCCACCAGAATCTTTCCTAAATTGCAGTCCCATAGCGGTCAAAGGTTTCTATATTCGTTTAGCAACAGTGAGAGAATTTTATGTGGCATTCTAATTTAACAGAGCTGTAATGGAGCAAATTTTGATGCAAGCAAAGTATTGCTAAGTTGATGATACACATTTCCATTACATTTCCATTTAAAAAAAGGGTGAAATAATTTAAATTAAGAAAATTAGTAAATAATTTAAATTAGTGAAATCAAAAAAATTATCAAAGAAAAAATTTCCAGGTCTTCTTTAAAATTCCCTGATTTTTCCAGGTTTTTATTCAAATTTCCCTGATATTTCCAGGTTTTTTCCAGTATAAAAAAATTCCCTGATAATTCCAGGTTTTCAAGGTTTTCCAGGTGGGTGGCCACCCTGATCACTTTTTGAAGCTCTTAATTTACGTCGAAAGTATTGTAAATCGATGCGATGTTTAGATTGTATATTCGGCAGTTATTTATATTGATTTTCGCGTGGATTTTAAATATCCCCATATATTTCAAACAATATGGAAAATTCAAATTATGCATTTGAGTATTGATTTTTTAGGCAATAATTCTATCGAAGTTTTCTCAATTATTGCTATTGATTTCTCCACAGTTTTTAAATCCAATATTTTTCATACAATATTCTTTATTACAACAAACTAATCTCAAAATGAAACACGCATTTGAGGAGTCCGATTCGAGTGATTTCTTTGATCTTTTTTTCGGCAATTATTACCACGCTTTTCATGATTTTTAATTATTTTTTTTATAGTGACGATTATTTACAAATTTTTAAGGAAATTATTTGTGTGTCCCTCCTAACAAAATGTGAGAATATCACCCATATTAGAATAAAATATTATTACATGTTCAATTAAAAAAAGTGCATAGTTTTTTCTTCTTTTTTTGTAAACACAGCGCTTTTGTCATTTTAAATTAGTAAGATATATGTTTGTTATTATTAAAAGTATCTTGCAGAAAGACATTAGTGCTAGAGAGTTTTGTCGCAGATAGCTTGAAATATTATGCCACAGGCCTTGAGAAGTTGGAAAGAATAGTTTTGTACAAAAATTATTCCACACACTTACTTTAACTTTGGCTTGCCTGATCCCTTCCTGTCTTCTTTGCTCTTCCTTTCGCATTAAGGCATGTGCTGTGCGTCTTTCTTCATCCTTTTTACACAAAATAACACACACATTATTATAAATAGAAATTTATCTCTCAATAAATAACACACCAGTTTAAAAAACTTAGAAAATGACATTCTGAATAATGCCAAAGTAACATTAGAAATAATTAAACAAGCTGATTTGATTACAGTTTACTTTAAATATTTATAAAAAAACATTAGTCTTTTCCTTCAGAGAGACTTTTTTTACATAGAAAGTTTTGTTATGTCCCTATAAATGATAACTGAATACTCCTCTGCACACTTTCTAGGGATAATAGGGATAATTTGAGGGTAAGAACTGAATCTCGTTGAGACAGGCAAGTGAGGTATGTATTCTGATGTATTTTATTGGGCTGAGTAAAAAGAAACCAATCTTAAAACCAGTCCAATAGTTAGTAAGTTACAAGGGTTTTATGTACAAAAAATATAATTTTGTATTTGTACTTATTTATGCATCTGAAATTGATATCTAAGTAAGTAAGCAACTGTTTCATATATATTTTTTAATGTTGAGACCAATCTTAAAACAATAGGACAAAGAGACTGAACACAAATCAGTAAAACAAATAGTTCAATGGTTTTTATATATAAAAAGTACTTAATTTAACATGTACTTATGTATACTTTTTATATTGCTATCAGAACTTATAAAGTATATTTCATGAAGAATTGAATGAGACAAACAAGAATCGATAAAATAAGGAGTTAGAAGTTATTAAGAGTTTCATACACACATATAGCACAATTTTGTACTAGCACATATTTAGGCATCTTACATTGTCATAAACTTGTTAAAAACAAAAACAGGAACACAAAACAAAATTAGCCAATTAGGGCGCCACAAAGTGAAAAATCCTGGAAATGTCATGTGCTTACATAATTTCTGATAGATAAGTGATAATAAATCCATTGTTCTTTTTAATTTAATTATTTTTCTGAGCTTTTAAATATTAATTTAATTTTTTCTACATGTAGAGTGCAAATAGACCAAAACTGTAATTAAATGCAATATTTAATATTTTTTATGCAAAAAATTCCAATGCAACAAAATAATTTTGGTTAATGTTGAAATTCGTAATATTGGCATAACGAATTTTTGTTATTGCATAGCAATTGCTTCGGTCCCTAGGAATTCGTTAAAATGGGATTCGACTGTAATAAGAATTTTTCTTTATAAAAATAAACATGAATTGTTCATTTTTAGAAACAAGACAACATTTCAGCAAAAAATCATACTTTTACAGCTTACTTTTCCCTGCTCTAAATTATGTGAAAATCAACCTTAAAAAACAATGTCAACCTTGATAACAATTTCACTATATATGGCTTCTAAGGATGCCAGTTAACACCAACCATCTTAATCCGAAAATGAATATCCAAGTCACAAAATCGAACTGCACCTCAATAAAAGTTAAAGAAAACCTTAATAATTACAATTGGTATATTAAATAGGTCGAGGGTAAAAGTCTTTCTCCTGATTTCATAAAAGGGAGAAATCAAAAATATTAATTGATGCATGAAGCCAAAAATAGATTAAAAGACAGGATGTGAATATTTAAGTGTGTGGAAGAGTGCTTAGTTCAGAATATTAAATAAGAGGATTTAAAAATAGATATAACATAAAAAGTTTATTTGAAGCTTTTTATGTCACACACACATATATATATGAACAGGGGTTGGCAACATAACAAAAATACTTATATAACACATTTTTTAAACTTTCGCAAAAATACTTAATGACTCATTTTATAAATTTAGAAGTTTATAGGTTACGCGATTTCTCATACAAATCAATGAAGTTTAAAGTTTTTAAAGGTTTGAGACACCGAAAGTAAATCACAAACAGAAAAAAGTGTTTTTGAACACACTATGCCAAAAAATATAGCCATAAGTTAATTTGTGAGTTATTTCGGTTATTATAAACAATATTTACACAAAATTTCATAAACCTAGCTTAAATCTTTATGGAATATTTTTTTTTAAAACTATTTTTTTATCTTACATTTTTTTTTGTCATAACTTTAAAAATATTCAATAAAATTAAATATAATTTTTGGAGGAAATTACAAAATTATTGCTTTAAAATTTGAGAAAAATTTGTTTAAAACTGTGCAAGATATGAGTGATTAAAGTAGTTATTTTATACTCTGCACGCTTGGAAACATTTAAATTTTTTTCCTCTTAATTTTGTAGTGAATTGTTTTCTGCAACTAATAAAAAAGTTTGATTTGAATATCTTAAAAATTTAAAAAGTTTCCAACAATTTTCTAAGTTGTTTTTATGCTTTTTAAAATAAAGCTTAAAATGATAAGGGGTTTCGCATGTACTTTATTTTGCACTATTAAATAAAATTTATAAAAAGTGACACTGGCAATGTTTGGGATCATCCCCCATAAAAGTATCTTTTCCTTTGCCTGTTTTCTTTCCTTATTAAATCACATTTTGTAGTATGAATGTTTATTGTAAGGTATTATCATTTGTTAGTAAATTCCGTCTTATGATACAAAATAATATTTGTAGAAAACTCTCTTTTAAAAAGTGCAAAACCTACTTAGAGAATTGTTTACAAAATTTTATATTTTTGAGATATTCAAATAGTACTTTTTTTTCCTTAATTGTCAAATACATTATAAAAATATGAATTTTTTTTTTTCTCAGCGCAGGTGCAGTATAAAAGAACTACTTTAAATACTTATATATTGAACAGTTTTAAACAAAAGTTTTTAAAATTTATAGTAATAATTTTGTAATTAATTGCAAAATGCTCAAAATTTTTTGTTTCATTTTATTAAATATTTTAAAGTTAAAGCAAAAAAAGAGTGACAAAAAAATTTTTTTCTTATAAATATATCCATATTGCTATAAATATTTAAGCTAGGATTATAAAATTTTGTGTATTATTGCATATAATAACCAAATAACTGTTACAAAGTATAAATCTAATGCTACTTTTTTGGCATAGGGTGTCAAACACATTATTTTCCATTTGTAACTTGTTGTTGGTCCCTCAAGCCTCTAAAAGCTGTAAACTTCATTGATAAGTATGATAAATTGCTTGATCTAAACAATTCGTACGTTATAAAAAGATT